>NW_006921706.1:3160006-3164051 GCF_000298275.1 Orycteropus afer afer
TAAACAAACATTCTCTTCCCCATTTAATGGATTTTGGGCCTTTGTCAAAGATCAGCTGACTATAGGTCGATGGATCTATTTCTGGGTTCTCAGTTCTATTCCATTGGTCTATGTATCCAGGCGCATCCTCTTCTTAAGCTACTTCATATATTTGATATCTAGTGAAATGCCATGGCCCAAAATGAAATCACATGCATAGCTGCATTTTATGTATCATATGAATGGTAAATCAGTTGCTGTGAAGTTGATCCTAACTCATGGCAAGCCCATTGTATCAGAGTACAATTGTCCTCCACAGAGTTTTCAATGACTAATTTTTCAGAAGTAGATCACCAGACCTATCTTCCAAGGGGCCTCTTGGTAGACTCAAACCTCTGGCATTTCAGTTAGTAGTCAAGTACACTAAGCATGTGCAATACCCAGGCATTGCCTATGAAAGTTACCCAATAAAAACAAACTCGCTGCCATGGAGTCAAGCCTGTCTCATAGAGTCCTCTATTGGGTTTCCAAAGCTGTAAATCTTCATGGAAGCAGACTGCCTCATCTTTCTTCCATGGAGAGACTGGTGGTTTTGAACCATCAACTTTTTGGTTAGCAGCCAAATGCCTTAACCACTAGAGCCGCTTGTTGTTGTTTTTAGTTCACAATTTTGAGCACACTTGAGTATGCTGTGTTCCTGCCAGGAATATTCCATGTAAAATAAGTAGTGAACCAGACTTACCAGAGCAATTGAGACTAGAAGATTCCCTGAGACTATGACCCTGAGATTTCCTTTCTCTTTAATCCTTGAACCAAAACTACCCCCTGGGATTATCTTTTAGTGAAATAACAGATTGGCATACAAAATAAAGGACATTACCCATGAGTATGGTGTTACATTAAAAAAAAAAAAAAAAAAAAAAAGCCCTATAAATCAAAGATGAGAAGATAAGGGGGCAGGAAAACTAGGGCACGGGAAACGGAACAGCCAGAACACAACTAAAGAGATGCTGACACATTGTAAAAATTGTAACTAATGATACTGAAAAATTTGTGTAGAAATTATCAAATAATTTCAAGTTTATTAACAAATAACCTAATTTTCTGTGTAAACTTTCATTGAAAAAAACTAAACAAACAAACAAAAAAAATCAGTAGTGAGGACAATATCTGGTCTAAGCCATTCCATGATCTCCTCCTAACTTTTCCAACTCTGGCTTCACCCCTGTCACACCTACTCACAAGTCATACCGAATGACTTTCAATTCCCCTAACAAGCCTTCCTTTTTCATACCTTTAATCTCTGCTTCCCATACAACTCTATCTAGACTTGACTGCTAAGCAGAAGGCTGGCGGTTCAAAACCACCAGCCACTCCTCGGAAAGAAGGTTGGGTAATCTACTTCCATAGTGATACGGCCTCAGAAACCCAAGGAGGGGTTGCTATGAGTTGGGGCCGACTCCACGGCGTATAACAACAACAACAACCATTTACTTGGCTTTCAAAGCTCAGGCAGAGCCTCACTGCATTTGTGAAGACTTCCTTCTCACCTTCTCCTTTCTCTAACATCCTGAAAGAGTTTATCACTTCCTCCCCTGACCTAACACTAGACTTCTTACACATTTCCATGATAGCACCATAACATTTACTTCACAAAACTCACTAAACTTAAGAACAGGGTTATGTCATCAGCACCTACCTCATATGTGTCACATATATCAGATAGAAAAAAAAAAAGTTTAAAAAAGTAATCCCTTGAAAGTAAAATAAAAGGTGTTAGTATATCTTTGCAACCCATTACAATTGAGTCGATTATTAGTCATAGAGACCCTACAGGACAGAGCAGAATTGCCCTATGGGGTTTCCAAGGCTGTAAATCTTTATGGAATCAGACTGTTTCATGTTTCTCCTGCATAGCTGCTGATGTGTTTATACCACCAACCTTTTGGTTAGCAGCCAAATACTTTAACCACTGCACTATCAATTTACAGATTTTTATTACTATTTTTAACATCTACCTATAAAAAGTAGATGTTAAAAAATTAAGGTTTTGATTAATATTTTTAACATCTACCCACTCCCTGGAAAGAAGGTTGGGCAATCTACTTCTGTAGTGATACTGCCTCAGAAACCCAAGGAAGTGTTGCTATGAGTCACATCTGATTGGATGGTAATGCATTGTATTGCATTGTGATACCTTTTACAGGTAGATGTTAAAAATAGTAATCAAAACCATAATTATTTCCAAAATGCTTAATTTATCTATATTGAGCAGTAGATAACTTTTTGCTTATAGGAACTGTATCTATAGAGTAACACATTGAATGATACTACAAGAGGAGACAAATTGGTGGGGAGGAAGTACAGACAAATCAAGAACATAGCATACAGTGGATGCCCCTGGTGCCCACACCACACGCCCTTGGCCCACCTCTGCTTTCAGTGCAGCTAAGGTGGGCAGTCACTAGAAGAGTCTGCATTACTCCCCAGGATCTTCTCTGATGTTGTGCAAGCCTTAGCCCTGCGTAATCACAGCTGGGGGGGGGGGCGCACATTAATACCCTCCCCTAAGGGAGCTCTGGTAGCATAGTGGCTAAGGCACTTGACTGCTAACCAGAAGGCTGGCGGTTCAAACCCACCAGCCACTCCTCGGAAGGAAGGTTGGGCAATCCTACTTCCGTAGTGATACTGCCTCGGAAACCCAAGGAGGGGTCGCTATGAGTCGGGGCTGACTCGACGGCATATAACAACAACAACAACAACAACAACAAAGGAGTGAGGATGGTTAAGTGCTTCAGAGTTCTGTTTCTCAGGTGGACAATAACAGGGGCATTGTGGATGGTTCTCAAAGGTTCCAGCAGAACTGAACCTCATTGCTTACAGTGGCAACTTCAAAAATACATCCCTGATCCAGCATTTCCTTCTTTTGGTTTGTTAGCTTGCTCCCTCACTTTTACTTCATGGTATCACTTTCAAAAGCTACCTGCTTTATCTCAGGCTCTGCTTCAGAACCTCATTGCCATCAAGTCAATTCTGACACATAGTAACATAGAGAACAGAATAGAACTGCCACAGAGGGTTTCAAGGCTCTAAATTTTTACAGAAGCAGATTGCCTCATCTTTCTCCTAAGGAGTGGCTGGTGGGTTTGAATCACTGACTGTTAGGTAAGCAGCTGACTGCTTTAACCACAGTGCCGGCAGAGCTCTTTCTTGCTTTCAGAGGAAACCTGAAAACCATTGGACATTGTCCAAAACAACTGGCCTACTCTCTTTAACATATTAGTTCCTGAAAAAAGTAGCGGATGAAATGGAAAGAGACCTAGCAGACATAATAAAGGCAATGTGTGATCCTGGGTTAGATCCTAGTTTGCACAAGCCAGATAATAAAGGACACTGTTGATGCAGTTTTGAAAGTGCAAATATGATCTGGGTACTTGAGATGAAAATCTACTAAAAGGCAGACATTGTTAAGTGAAGAAGAAATTTACACCTAAACAATTTTATGTGTGTATGTGTATGTGTGTCTGTATATACATATATACACATATACCAAAGACAAATATATATGTGTGTGTGTGTGTGTTTATATCTGGAAATATATCTTGAATATATCCCTCCTGAGATCATCTAAAGAATAGATTTGATGCATTGAACACCAATGACCAAAAACCAGAAGAATTGTGGGAGGTTATCAAGAACATTGTCCATGAAGAAAGCAAGAGATCACTAAAAAGACAAGAAAAGAAGAGAAGACCAAAATGGATGACAGAAGAGATTCTGAAACTTCCCGTTGAGAGGAGAGTAGCTAAAGCCAATGGAAGAAAAGACAAGATAAAGGAGCTGAACAGAAGAGTTCAAAGAGCAGCTCGAGCAGACAAAACCAATTACTATAATGAAATGTGCAAAGACCTGGAGTTGGAAAACCAAAAGGGAAGAACATGCTTGGCATTTTCAAGATGAAAGAATTGAAGAAAAAATTTAAACCTCGAGTTGTAATATTGAGAGATTCTATGGGCAAAATAGTGAATGATGCAGAAAACATGAAGAGAAGATGGCAGGAATACAC
>NW_006921706.1:3165230-3201862 GCF_000298275.1 Orycteropus afer afer
GAAAGTACCATGGACTGCTGAAAGAACTAACAGATCTGTCCTGGAGGAAATGCACCCGAAATGCTCCTTGGAAGCGAGAATGGCCAGACTTCGTCTCACCTACTTTGGTCATGTTGTCAGAGGGGACCACTCCCTGGAGAAGGATGTCATACTTGTTAAGGTGGAGGGTCGACGAAAGAGGGGAAGACCTTCAACAAGATGGATTAACACGGTGGCTGCAATGATGGGCTGAATTATAGCAGGGTTCATGAAGCTGGTGCAGGATTGGGTAGTGTTTCATTCTGCTGTGCGTGGGGTCGCTATGAGTTGGAAATGACTTGACGGCATGTAACAACAACATATCTGGAAAGATGCAAACCCAAAACCCAAACTCACTGCCATTGAGTCAATTCTGACTCATAGTGACCTTGTAGGACAGAATAGGACTACCCCATAATGTTTTCAAGGCTATAAATCTTTAAGGAAGCAGAATGCTTCATCTTTCTCCCATGGAGCAGAGGTGGGTTTGAACTGCCAATCTTTTGGTTAGCAGCCAAATGCTAGTTTGAAATCCTACTTTAAATATAGGACCTGGATAATTGCAGGTTTTATCTAGGGGATATAAATAACCAAGAGTGTATTTAAGATGTCACATGTTAGAGAGTCTTGATAGAGTGACTGGTGGGTTCAAACCACTGACCTTTTGGTTAGCAGCCAAGTGATTTAAGCACTGCATCACCAGGACTCTTTGGAAGGAGATGCATCAAGATATTAACAGGTAAGTCCCTGAGTATTTGTAATATAGTCTTTTTATTCTCTTAGTTTTGGTTATGTGTATATTCTAATATTCTACCACACATATATTTAACTTGTGCATTAAAAATATATATTTTAGAAAATGAATGGTGTTTCTAACTTTCAACCAGTTATTTTGTTCTTCCAGGGTATTTTCTATACAGTTCAGTGATGAATGTGTCTGAGAAACAAGTACAAATGTAAATGGCCCAAGGAAGGTCTCATAATGCATTGCAATATGTTAAGACTATACAAGCCATGAACCAGGTCCCAGGCAGACAGGATCCCATACATACAGATCAGATTCTGATTCTATTTGAGTTACATTTACTCCTCTCTGTAAACTCATACACATGCACTCGGTAAACTATTCAGGGAACAGACACGTTCCTCAGCCTAGACGGAAGAAGATGCTCGTTTTCACCAGCATTTCATAATTTATGATTGCAGAGATGAGAAAACAGCCTTCCTACTTACTAACTGCACCTGATAGGACTTGGCATGAAATGTCCACCACATCATGCACCTTCTCCATAAGCTGGTTATCCTCCTAGGAACTTAATCTTTCCTAACCACTCTCCCCAAAAGAAAATAAATATTTGTAGATTAAAAGAAAAGTGCCTTCTCATCCTTTACAGCTGCTGGTGTGCAAGCTGTTAAGCATAGAGGGCTTAATTAATGGACAGATACCATTAAAGAGACAGCTAGACCTGCATTCAGATGAGTTTGGATTCAAGGTGCCAGGAGATAAAGATCTGAAAGTAGAAAAGCTGAACTGCAACTGGGGTGATTTATAAAAGAGGCTGTTAAAGGTCAACTGTGTTTTCTTGTGCTAGAGAAAAAGAGATGCTATTAAAAACAATTGGAAAGTAACTCATAAGGGAGTAGTAAGTCACTCGTGTTAAATTAATTTGTCTTTCTAATAGCACGGCACTCATGATGGGAAAGTAAATTTACCTAAAATCAAGATCTTTCAAAAAGAGCCATTGATCATGTCTTCCGCATAAAGCCACCGGAGTAAACTCCTGTGTGCCAGGACCACTGCCACTGTCTGATCACAGCAGCCCCATAGTTCATTGACACCCTTTCCCAGACTGAAAATTAACTGCTTTTTTGTAAGAGTAAAATCCATGTGTGCTGCAATTGGTTAATGTGCTCAGCTACTAATCCAAAGGTTGAAACTTCGAGTTCATCCAGAGATGCCTTGGAAGAAAGGCGTGCCAATCTACTTCTGAAAAATCAACCATTGAAAACCCTGTGGAGCACAGTTCTACTCTGACACACATGGGCCACCATGAGTCGGAGTCAACTTGATGGCAACTGGCTATGGTTTTTCTTAAGAATACTAAGAAAAGCACAGAGACATTTCGATGGACACTCTGAGACGCCTGAGCCTGCAGACAACTTCTTCTGATAAACTGATGGCCAAGCACCAGAACAACTCTTCACACACACGATTCCCTTTTCTTGACATTCAGCAGCATGTAAGAATATTCTATCCCACTGCACTACACCTACAACCTTCTCACTTCCCTGTCCCCACTCCAACACACCGTGTAGAACCACACCATACAGAAACCAGGATGAAAATTCTTCATTTAGCCAGACACTCTGTCTACAATTATGCTTGGCAGTGTATTTAACTCCATTTAGAAACGTAATAGTTTCTTTGCTCATCTCCTCCTCAGGCAATCCTTTCACTCAAGCACTCCAAACTCCTCTTCTCCTCCTCAGCACATTTCCTGAAGACAGCACATGGCTTGACAAAGAACAATTGGTTTTAGTCTTCAGAAATGCCAGCCCCTTGAGGCAGGTCTTCATCTTCCTCTGGGCAAGACGGAAGTTGTGTCTACTTGCTGCCAGGTACAGGGATGAGAAGGGAAATGTCACTCCATCAAATTATAATCTGTAGATTTAACCTGAGTCTGGTCAGGTTCTCCTTCTTCCTGTTGCCAGAGGAAAATTGCTTCTTGTTCTTTTTTTCATTCCTGGAGTTGAAAATTAATTATTTCCTAAAATCATGGAAATAATGAGCAGGTCTATTTGTGACAAAGCTGCATTTCCAGGCACATGCTAATTACAACCCCACACGGCGCTGCTCACCAGTTTCCCAGTGTCGGTCAGGAGTGTCAGCCAAGGAGAGACAAAGAAGGTTGGAGGCAGTTAATGTCACACATTTACCATTGATGATCATTTGCAGGTTTTAATAACAGTTTTGCAATTCAGATTCTGCACTAAAAAAGATTTCCAGATCGGATATCACAGGGTTTCTTCTGAAGCTGTCACCCTTGAAAAACTAGGAACATGGACATGTACAGCATTAACTGCACTAGAATTGACGTACCTTGCTTATACTCAGACTTCATAAACATGATTTAATAGGATGTGCTATAGGCTGTGGTCAGTGAAGAAAACCCCAGAAATGAGGATGGCAGGGTCATGGAGGGTCCCTTCCTACAATGAAAGCTAATGAGAATTAGTGCATCAGGGAAGGGGCCGAGAAAACTACAGCCCCCACTTACTGAATACCTGAGATATGTTATGCTTGGTATCATTTTTTTTTTTTTTTTTGCATACATTATCTCAGTTCATTCCTATCCATCCTAGGAGTTGGGAAGGATATATTATTTCCGTTCTCCAGTATTCAAAGAATGTAAGCAAAGCTACTCTAAGGTCAAATACTAGTAAACAGGAGAGACGGGATTCACGCATGTTCTTGTTCTGTGCTAAGTATCAGAAATCATTGGTTGTGATTTGGTTTAAAAATGAACCTTTAGTTTGAGACATTAACTAAAAATTACAAAATATATCTTTCTTGTTTTGTCTACCCAGCTCTCCTCTTATTTAATGTGGAAATAGCATCCATATCTTCTGGGAATGATTCTTCTACCATATTCAACAATGTCATTAAATGGGAGCTGCTATTTTCTAATAGACCCTCAACCCCTCTGTCCACCATTAGACAGCCCAGAATGGGCCAAGTGAAGCCAGTTCTAGGAATTTCAGCTTCCTGGCTACAGTAGTCTATAGATGGTCACATGAAACAGGAACAGTAACCAAAATGTATTGTTGTTGTTGTTGTTGTTATGTGCCGTCAAGTCAGCCCTGACTCATATATTGGTACTTTTTATATGCCAGACCTTTTACATTTTAACTCATCTGATTCTCAGAACAATCTATTAGCTAGGGATTGTTATTATCCCCATTTTACAGAGGTTAAAGTGAGGTGCAGATGGTCAGGCATCTTGCCTAGGATCATAGCTAGGAAGTGGTGAAGCAGAGACTTGGCTCCTATCAATTCGTTATTGCTAAAAAAATATGGATAACAACTCAGTGGCTTAAAACAACCGTCACTTGTTCTTTGCTGTTGTTGTTATTTGCCATCAAGTCGGACCGACTCATAGCAACCCCTCCTTGGGTTTCCAAGGCAGTATCACTATGGAAGTAGATTGCCCAACCTTCCTTCTGAGGAGTGGCTGGTGGGTTTGAACCACCAGCCTTCTGGCTTTAGGATTGGAAATCAGCTGACTGAATCTGGATTTAATTGGGTGGCTCCAACGATCTTGGTTGAGCCTGTTTATGCAGCGGGGTCAGCTAGGAATCACATGGGATCAGCAATGTAGTTGGGACCAGGCTGAGTAGCTATTTTCCATGTGTCTCCTACCCTCTACTCGTCCCCCAAATATTGGTCTGGGCATGCCTTCCTCATGGAAATAGGCAAGTGAAGACACACAGGAGAGTTCTGAGGCCTGGGCTCAGAACCAGCATACTGCTGTCTCCACCTCATCTAAACACAAAGTCAAGAGGTGGGATATGAACCTTTAGTGAGGAGAACTTAACAGTCAAATGGCAAAGGGTATAGGTGCAGAGAGAAGCAAAGATTTGGGGCCCATGACACAACCTACTACATCTCCTATATACTTCTTTAAGAATTTCCTATCTCGAGCTGGGAACTTTGTCAGTTCTTTGTTTGTTGGTAGCAAACATTGTGAGATTTGAAGACCAAGATTGTCAGCATCTACATTTTCCAGTGTGAGGATAAAGCTGATCTGCAATGGGATGTGAAGAGAGACACAGAGATAAGAGACAGAAAGTTGTGCTCAAGCCTCAGCTGAATCCCTACCTTTCCTGTGGTTTGGTTGTTCAAGTCAGCCTGTGGGATCCTCACCCAAACTCTGTTTTCCTAAACTAACTTATGTTTATTTTTTTGTCCCATGATACCCAAATAGCCCAGACAAACAAACAGATAACAGAAAACAGTTCCCGTGGAGTCAATTCCAACTCATGGTGACTCTGTTTGTGCTACAATAGAACTGTGTTCCACAGGGGTTTCAATGGTGAAGTTTTCCTTTTTCAGAAGTAGATTGTCAGGTTTTTCCAAGGTAACTCTGGGTGGACTAGAATCACCAAACTTTTGGTTAGCAGTCAAGTAGGTTAACCATTGGCACCACCAAGGGACCACCCTGTAATTAGTGATAATAAAAAAAGTAACTGCAGATATTTATGCTAACATAGCCATCATTCAATAAATATTTAAGCATTTACTATTTTTAAGGGATTATGTTAGGAACTAGGAGCTCTGGTAGCGTAGTGCCTAAGGCATTTGACAGCTAACCAGAGGCTGGTGGTTCAAACCCACCAGCCACTCCTCAGAGGAAGGTTGGGTAATCTACTTCTGTAGCGATACCACCTTGGAAACCAAAGGAGGGGTGTCTGTGAGTCAGATCCGACTCAACAGCACATAACAACAACATGTTAGGAACTAGGAATAAAAAAAAAAAAGGATAACATTGGACACTGTCCTCAAAGGTCTCATAACCTAGAGGGAGACACAACACACACACTACTGGCAACACTGCCGATGAGCACGGTGGATTTCTAAAGGGGAGAAAAGGAGGGCAGTGTTAAATTCTGATTTTCTGATTTGAGCAGATAAAGGAAGACACACAGTATCAAGTTCTAGAAGAAAACTATTCTACAATCAGAGAAGAGTCTCTGAGTGGTGCAAACATTTGACATGCTTGTTCCTAATCCAAAGGCTGGAGGGTGGAGTCTCTCCAGAGGTGTCTTGGAAGAAAAGCCTGGCAGTCTCCTGCGGAACAGTCAGCCACTGGGGACTCTGGGAACTCTGGGGGCCGTTTTATTCTGACACACACGGAGTCACCATGAGGCAGAACAGACTTGGCGAGAACTGGTTTACTAGAACAATCAAAGAAATGAGGGAGGGAGGGAGGAAGGGAAAGAAGGGAAGTACAGAGGGCAATTAATAAAGTCAAAGGACTATAAAACTGCATGATACCTGAGCAGGGGACAGACTCATGTGGTAAGAAATATTTGATAAGAAATATTAAAGTGAAAAGTTGGAAACAATAATTTGTCTTATTTCTAAGAATTATGCAAGGAAACGGGACTTGTTTAGCTGGCAGAACTGTTCTCCCTACTTAGCAGGTGTTACATCCTTAAAGTGCCCTGACTTGTCAAAGTGTCCTTTGGGATTGCCCTGCTCCATTTATCCTGACAGAGCATGGGCAAAGTCACCTTTTTATCATAATTTGGTTTCCTAAGTAGTCTGTCCTGTTGGGAAGAGAATGAGCTACCCAGCCTACTGTACTACTCTAAGGCACATGACAGTCACATTTGTTAGCATATGTTTTAAAATGTACAACTTAGTTTATAAAACAAACTCTTGGGAGTCTATTGCATAGTCAGGACTCTTTATTTTATAGAAACCAAACACAAACTGAACAATAGGGGATTCCTGAGAAGTTATTGTTTTAGCTCACAAGGAGCAACTTCAGGTACCAGATCTTCCCCTAAGACTTTCAGGATACAGGACCTGGAATTCCATGCTCTGCCTCTTATCATTATTTTGGGCTTTTCCACGTGAGAAAGATGAAAGTAATTATTCTGCTAGTTCCAGCAGAGAAAACTCTTAAAAAGCAAACAAACAAAAAACTACCTCCTGCTGTTCAAACTTGAATTGCATGCTCACTTGTGGATTCTTCATGTGACCAAAGGGATGAAGGACAATGACTTGCTCAGTCTGGGGTCATGTGGTCAGTGGTGAGTCTGGAACTCAGTCACACAACCACCCCAAGCTGGAAAAGTGCAGACTAGCTGTGTGCTCAGGAGGCAGAGGAAATAGATAAATGTATCTGTTCTTTGAACCGGTTACATACAGCATCTACTTGGTTCTTACATTAATAGTAAGTTGAATAAAGCCTTCACCATGCATTTGTTTCTATTTGTATGGCAGTCATAACTTGATCCTCTTTTGAAATGTATCCTTTAACACCTGTAGTTGCTGAGAACTGAGGCTTTGTGCTGCTGGCTCTTGGCAAGCTTCCTTATCTTTCTTTTCTGTATTTATTTGTTTTGTTCTCTTTGTGTTTTTGCAATTTCCTTATCCTCATTGCCACAAAAGCTATTATGTAGTATAGCATAAAAATAAGCAACTAAACAACTTTATCATCTTCTACTTCCACCCCTACCCCAACTGTTAGGACATTATGCCAGCGTAATGTCATCAGAAAGCCTGGTCTGTTGACATTTCAAGCTCCCACAGAAAATGCTATGAATCTTCTGAGAAGGACTTATTTGCAATATTTGCTCAACAAAGAGGGTGGATAAACATCTCAGATTAAACTTTCAAAGCAGCAGACCTTTGGTTACTTTTCCAGATTAACCCAGGAACATTCTGAAACTCTCTTCCTTATCATAATATACTTTATGAAGCCATCAGTTTTCATAATGAAAAATACTTTTGTAAACACACTTTTTTATACATCTCCTTCTAATTATCAAAACCTTTATTTTGCACAAAATTTCCATATTTAAATTTTATCTGCTAAGAATAGTGTGAACTATTGAAGAATTAGATGGATAATGGAAAATACATTTTTCTTACGATAACATTCCAAAATCTGTTAGATTATTCATTAATTTCTAGCTGCTTAGCCTCCAGGAAGCTTGGAGCCAAATTTGTGATTCGATTTTAATAACTCAGTAGGCCCCACGTGTCTGCATTCTACTTTTCTCCAGTCTTGACAGAGGATCCTGATTTATATTTCCCTTTTTTCCAATTTTTACTTATTTATATTTATGTCTTTTATTTTACTGTACATGTTTTATAAGCCATCTCTACTTGTTTAGGCAATAAAGGCAGATATAAAGAAATTCATACAAATAAAATATATATGCCTTCATATTTAATCTTAGAAGAGGAATTGTTAGAAAAATTAGAATTTCCGTTGTCGTTATTTTGTCCTGAAATATTTTCTTCAAAGACAATGATTCACTTGAGTGTAATATTTAACCTATTATTATGTTATATAATTATTAAATACACTTTAAACCAAAAAAGAAACCAAACCCACTGCCACCAACTCAGGTCTCACTCTTAGGATTCCCAAGGTTGTAAATCTTTATGGAAATAGATTGCCTCATCTTCCTCCTGCAGAACAGCTGGTGGGTTTGAACTTCCGACTTTCTGGTTAATAGCCAAAAGCCTTATCCACAGCACCAGCAGAACTCTGTTAGATTATTCTAACAGAAAACACTTCAGAAATGGATAAAGTTATAATTAGGTCATATGGTGGTTCCTAGTTCTTACACTGATTTAAAACAAATTATATTGCATTTTCAGTTTCTATATATATTTCCCAGCCATGCCATCATTTATTAGAAAAAGTACTTTCTAATCATCAGAATTCCAGAACACTTAATTGTGCTCATGAAGAACATGCACATAGATAGTCATTCGAAGAGAACAAGGGAACACTGCATGATTTAAAATCAGGAAAAGTGTGCATCAGGGTTGTATCCTCTCACCATACATACATACACCACATCTGTATGCTAACCACACAATCCAGGAAGCTAGACTCCATGAAAAAATCAGGATTTGAGGAAGACTCATTAACAAACCTGCAATGTGCATATGATACAACCTTGCTAGCTGAAAGTAAAGACGACTTGAAGCACTTACTGATGCAGAGCAAAGACTATAGTCTTCTGTATGGATTACACCTCAACATAAAGAAAACAAAAATCCTCACATAGATCACCAAGCAATATCATGATAAATGGAGAAAAGATTGAAATTATTAATGATTTCACTTTACTTGGATCCACAATCAAAGCCCATGGAAGCAACAGTCAAGAACTTATTGTATTGGGCAAATCTACTGCAAAAGACCTGTTTAAAGTTTTAAAGAGTAAGATGTCACTTTGAAGACTAAAGTGTGCCTGACACAAGCCATGGTATTTTCAATAGCCTCATATGCATGTGGAAGCTAGACAATGAATCAGAAAGACTGCAGAAGAATTGATCCATTTGAATTATGGTGTAGTGAAGAATATTGAATAGACCATGGACTGCCAGGAGAATGAACAAATCTGTGTTGGAGGAGGTACAATGGAATGCTCTTTAGAAAAGAGAATGGCCAGACTTTGGTTCTCACATTTTGATCATGTTGTCAGAAGGTACCAGTCTCTGGAGAAGGATATCATGCCTGGTAAAGTTAGAGGGTCAGTGAAAAGGGGCAAGACTTCAACAAGATGGACTGAGGTAGTGGCTGTGATGATGGGCTCCAGCTTGACAATGATTGTGAGGATGGTACAGGACTGGACATTGTTTCATTTTGTTGTCATGGGATCTCTATGGGCCAGAGTCAATAATGTGGACATTGTCTAACAATCTCATTAACATCACACGCAAGAAAAATTTTACTAGAGGAAATTAAAAAATGGTTGCAGTAGTACCTCGATAGGGAACTGCCAGAAATTCAGTTTCTATACTCAGAAGAGGGTGTGGAATGAGGAATATCATTGCTTATGTCAGCTGGATCTTGGCTGAAAGCAAAGAATACCAGAAAGATGTTCAACTGTGTTTTACTGACTATTCAAAAGCATCTGACTGTGCAGATCATAACAAATTATGGGTAACATTGCAAAGAGTGGAAATTCCAGAACACTTAATTGTCCTCATGAGGAACCTGTACATAGACCAAGAGGTAGCCATTAGAAGAGAATAAAGGGATACTGCATGGTTTAAAATTAGGAAAAGTGTGCATCAGAGTTATATCCTTTCATCACATTTATTCAGTGTGTATGCTGAGCACATAATCAAAGAAGCTGGACTTTATGGAGAAGAACACCGCATCAGGCTTGGAAGACTTATTAATAACCTGCAATATGCACATGACACAATCTTTCTTGCTGAAAGTGAAGATGACTTGAAGCACTTACTAATGAAGATCAAAGACTCTAGCCTTCAGTATGGATTACACCTCAACACAAAGAAAACAAAAATCCTCACAACTGGACCAATAAGCAACATTATAAATGGAGAAGAGATTGAAGTTGTCAGTGATTTCATTTTACTTGGATCTACAATCAATGCTCATGGAAGCAGCAGTCAGACATCAGACATCATACTGCACTGGGCAAATGTACTGCAAAAGACTTTTTAAAGTGTTAAAGACTAAAGATGTCACTTTGAAGACTAAGGTGTGCCTGACTCAAGTTCTGCCTTGGGAAATGGGCTGGTTAGCTGTCTTCCTGCGGTAGTGGGGACGGCCCACTTCATGTTGTAGCATTAAAAGCAAACTCAATATGGAGCTCCAAATCTAGGTTCAAGTCTTGGTTTTGTTATTCACTAGTTTACTACACTGCCAAAATATGGGTAATAATTCCACTTAGCCTTTGCGGTAACTGTGAGAATTTGACATGAACATTTTTGGCTCCAAGCATGGCTCCTTCATTATCTACCTCTTTCCTGCCCTACGGGAACAATAAACTCTGTATATGTGTGAATTCCAGGGCTTTTGTTTTCAGTGGGGCTGGTATTAGTTTCCATCAATTCAATTCCAACTCATGATGACCCCTTGTGTGCAGAGTGAAACTGTTTCATAGGGTTTTCAGGACTGTGACTGGAAGCAAGTCACCAGCCCTGTATTCCAAGGCACCTCTGGATGGGTTCAAACCACCCTTTCCTCTAATATTTGAGCACGCTGAATCCTGTGTGTCACTTAAGGCTTTTTCAGATGCTTTCCTCACATTCAGCTGCCATGCTTATTCAGCCTTTCACAACAGCACCTCGCAGTTTTAGGTTTTATTCTCTCCAGGGGATGGCCCTGGTCCTATCTTTGGACATACTTCATTTTGCCTTAATTACCTGTGATGAGACTTTTATTTATTTATAGTTTGTCCATTATGTGTAAGGGTAGATAACCACTTAAATATATTGTATTTCAGTTTCAAAAAGGGAAAGAGGCTACTGCTTTTTCTTTAGAAAACTTATGATTATAAAATCTTTCTCTACCTCTCTTGTAATACACATAAATTTCCTTTAAAAGACTAAGCTTCTTGTCAGTTTACAACTCAGGAATGTTTTCTCAAGGACCTGGAGCCATCTCTTTGAAGAAATCATCAAGGAAGATAATACCCTAGCTCCCACCTCCCAAAAAACCAAACTCACTGCCATTGAGTCAATTTCCATTCAGAGCGAACGCATTGGGTTTCCTAGGCTGTAAATCTTTATGAAAGTAGATTGCTACATCTTCCTTCAGTGGAGCAGCTGGTGGGTTGAACCCCTGACCTTCTGGTTAGCAGCCAAATGCCTGACCCATTATGCCACCAGAGCTCCTTACTGTGGCTCCCAGGGAGGGTAAAGGCCCTTCTATGGGAGGGAAGGGGCTTAACTTCAGCTAGCACCTTGTTCCAAGATGCAAAACTATTGCTACCATAAAGATAAGAGAAGTTTATTTTTCCTTTGGTTAAAGGCAATTAGCAAACACAAGTGGCTACCTCAATTACTAGATGAATTTAGGGTGAATTGTGTGTGACAAATGGGTGCTGTTAAGTCCTTTTTCCTTGAGGATTAATTTTTTTTTTTTCCTTGTAGCAGTTGTTGTTGTTAGGTGCCCTCGAGAGTGGCTCCGACTCATAGTGACCCCATGTACAACAGAATGAAACACTGCCAGGTCCTGCACCAGCCTCACAATCCTTGCTATACCTGAGGCCACTGTTGCCCCACTGTGTCAATCCATCTCATTGAGGGACTTCCCTTTTTTGCTGGCCCTCCACTTTTGGTTTTCTTGTAGAACATGTGTGAAATGAGTTCCATCTATACGACAATAGATAAAAGGTTGGTCAGATTTCTGTCTTTATGATCTCTTTAGCAGATTGCCAGTGATAGATCACATTCTGGTTTAATTTCTAGTCAATAATAAAATTGTTTTTGTTTTCTTCTAAATTTGTGGAGTTTTCTGGGTTGGAAGAAAATTTGTTTTAATTATATTTCCATGAAAAGTGTCACACTGCATTTTCCAAAGATGTTGTTGTTATTGTTATGTGCCATAGCCACATCAATTTATCCCATCCCATAAGTTCTACTACAGTGTGGAAGAAAAGAATGGGAAATCTCTTTCCCAAAGTAATTTGGATATTGTTATTGTTGTTGTTATGTGCTGTCAAGTCGGACTCCACTCATAGTGACCCCTCCTTGGGTTTCTGAAGCAGTATCACTATGGAAGTAGACTGCCCAACCTTCCTTCCGAGGAGTGGCTGGTGGGTTTGAACCGCCAGCCTTCTGGTTAGCAGTCAAGTGCCTTAGGCACTACACTATCAGAGCTCCTAATTTGGATATAGAAACATTTTTTAAAGGAACGTGTTATGGGAATAATGATCAGCTAAATATTCTTTTGAAACATCAACTGTATTAGTGACCTATAACTGAGTAATACCACAAACGTAGCTAAAAACAGCACACACTTATAATCTAGTTTCTGTGGATTTTTTTTTTTTTTCTTAACAGCTTGATAGACTTCTGGTGAAGGCCAATCACATGCCTGCTTTATTAAAATTGCCCCACACCCTCTTACAAAGGAGGTAGGTGGAACAAGGGTGTATATGGCTGGACTTGAACTCAAGGGAGCCTCAACTTTGCCCATTTCAAAAGCTCATTCCCGGTCCTGAGTGAGGACTTGGCTACATGTGCGTGAGACCATCACAGTACTCTGGACCCCTCCAGTCAGAGAAAAGGGGTCTGAGAGTCTTTCACACTATGGTGTTAGAAGTGCAGTTTTAAGGGCAACAGGCAACCAGAGTAGGGACTAAGGTGGGCTCTCGAGCATTTTGAGTGTCTTCAACCTGAAGGCACCTCTGCTGTTGGAGGCCTGCGGGGCCCTGCCTTCTTGCACCTTGTCTCTCATCCTCCTGTCCAGTCATTCTTGTGCCACATTAGTGTGATAGTCATGTTCGTGTGTGTGCACAGCCCTTTATAGTATACAAAGGCCTTTCTGTGTCCATTTTCTGGATAGATTCTCCTGACAGACTGACAGATAAGCAGGGCTGTTGCCCAACAAAGGCTTGAGTGTCTGAGCACAGCTTAAGTGGGTCTTTCTGTAAGATTGCAATCAAGGTGTTGGCTGGGTTGTGTCTCACCTGAATACTGAGAAAGGACTCCCAAGCTCACTCAGGTGGTTGGCAGAATTCATTTCCTTTGGTGGTATGAGGGAGGCTTCAAATCAGTTCATTCCAGTTTGACCCCCTGCTGAGAATTTGCATTTACACTCCAGATAAATTGAATCAGAATCTACATTTAACAAGATCACCAGGTGGGGATCTGAAAGAATCACCTAGTGATCTTGTTAAAATGTAGTTTCTGATTCAGTGTATCTGGAGTAAAACCAAAAAAACCCAAAAGCACTGCCAGAGAGTCAGATCCAACTCAGCGACTCCTCTTTAGTTTTCCAAGGCGGTTATCACTACGGAAGTAGATTGCACCACCTTTCTTCTGAGGAGTGGCTTGCGGGTTTGAACCGCCAGCCTTCTGGTTAGCAGTCAAGTGCCTCAGCACTAAGCCAGCAGGGGTCAAACTAGAATGAATCAATTCGAAGCCCTATGTGTAAATGAGGGCCTCATTTTCTTGCTGGTTTTTGGTTGGAGGCCATTCTTCCTTCCTAAAGGCTGCCTTTAAAAAGTGTTCCTTGACACTTGGATCCTGTTTCATCAAAGTGGGCAGTTAGCAGTCTTTTCTTATGTAATGTTATTATGTAATCATTTTATGTAGTATAATTATATGTAATCATGTACATCCTTTCATCTTTGTCACAATTAATTGATTAGAAGCAAGTCACACTTGGCGGGAGGATAAACACAAACTGATGAATATCAAGAGACAGGGATCATGGGATCCACCTCAAGAGTTTGTCTCCACACTTACCTGGGTATTTTGATATACTTTTACTTTCTGATGTATTTAACCCAGCAGAGCTTAGCTTCAAAGAGCATTTGTGGAATAAGTGTAAACTGTCTTAGGTACATTATCCTCTCACGTGATGGGTGTATGTATCCCTAAAGAGTAGAATACGTTTTAAAATAAATTTTAAAATATTCAAACACTAGAGGATTTTGACATCTTTTCTTTTCAGGAGCCCTGCTGGCACAATGGTTAAAGTGCTCAGCTGCTAAACGAAAGGTCAGCGATTCAAACCTGCCAGCCGTTTGATGATAAAAAGATGTGGCAGTCTGCTTCCATAAAGAATTTACAGCCTTGGAAACCCTATAAGGCAGTTCTACTTTGTCCTAATATTTGGCTATCAATCAGAGTCAATGGGAGTGGGTTTGGTTTTTTTTTTGGTGGCTCTGCTGGTGCAGTGCCTAAGGCATTTGACTGCTAACCAGAAGGCTAGTGGTTCAAACCCACCAACCACTCCTCAGAAGAAAGATGGGGCAATCTACTTCTGTAGTGATACTGCCTCAGAAACCCAAGGAGGGGTCACTATGAGTCAAAATTGACTTGACAGCAGTAAGTTTGGTTTGTTTTTTTTCAAACCACAGACAAAGAAATAGACCGAGGTTTTGGAAGTTCATTTGTAGGTCTGTCTCTGTCACATAGACTAGACTGGATGGTTACTGGGTGGAAACAATTTCTCTTGGTGGGGAGATGAGATTACTTTCAGGTACTTTGGGAGAAAAAAAATCTCAGCATTGGTGAAAGAGAGAAACTGAGCCAGTGTTGAGTCAAGCACCGTTATTCCTCACTCCAGCTCCTCAGTGGGGCCCAAGTTTACTCTTTTCTCTTGAGAACTCAGGAAAATGCTGAGTAGAGGAAATACTCCACTCACTCAGCTGAAGCTTGAGGTAAAAGAAAAAAAATATGAAATACAAGGAAGGCTGGAAATGGGGCTCCCTGGGAAGTATGTTTGCTAAACAAAGGCATGCATAGCTTATTTGAGCTCCCCAGTAAAAGAACCTCTCTAAGGCAATGTTGGAATCAGAAATGGAGACAGCATACTTGTTCCCTCTGCCCACCTCCACCCAGTCCATCATCAACAATAGAATACAGGCCTGCCTCTTGTGGTTTCCTAGGAGAAGCAGGTCACTGTCTAGCAGATTTCTTTCTTCTGATCCCATAAGGCAAGTTTCCGGCCCTAAACTGGTAGGAAAAATATAAGAATAGGTGTCAAACAAGTACAGAAGGAGAGGATTTTGTTGATGGTGATTTTTTTTTTTTTTTACTGCTTTGCTTTTTAAGGGAAGTTCACAGCTTCTATGTTTTTTAATAGAAACTATGGGCACTGAGTGTTTAGATTTCCCTTTGACATTTTGTTCAGTGAACTGCAGAAAAATGCAAACCTTTACAAGCCAGGGAAATATATCTTCCCTGCATGTGCTTGGAATATTTAAAGAGTAACTATGTCAAACTTTTCTCAAAATTTTGGATTTTGTTCTTTAAAAATGAATTGGTTACAAATACTGTGAAAGTATTTAAAATCAACAATCATATCCCTTAGGAAGCAGACAAGCCCAAGTGCAAACAAAGGCAGATTCTGCCTTGGCAAACAGAATTTAAGGCAGTGGAAATACATAGATTTGATATGGTTCATGTAGGTGGGGCTTTTTATTGCCAAGTAGTATTCATTGTATTAATGTACCACAGTTAGTTTATCCATTTACCAGATGAAGAACAAGGAGCTCTGATGGCATAGTGCCTAAGGCATTTGACTGCTAACCAGAAGGTTCGTGGTTTAAACCCATCAGCCACTCCCTGGAAGGAAGACTGGGCAATCTACTTCCGTAAAGATTTACCACCTCAGAAACCCAAAGGGGGTCTTTATGAGTTGGAATCAAGTCAATGGCAGTGAGTTTGGTTTTTTGAGGTGAAGAACATTTGAGCTTTCTCCAGGTTTTGGCAATTATGGATACTATTTCTATAAACATTCCTGGGGGTAATGAGATATCTGAGAAGAAAAGTCAGGGAGCTATCTATGTTCCTCACAAGTCACAGAAGATCTCCTAAAATGAAAATCTGATTATATTGTTCCCAGGTTAAAATTCTTCACTGGTTCTTTATTGCCTACAGCAGTGATTTTCCACTGTGACTGTACATTAGAATCTCCTGGAGAACTTTTTCAAAAATGCCTGATCTTTAGACCCTAACACTGGAAATTCTGATTTAATTGATCTAAGAATGTCAGATTAAAAAATAAAAACTTCCCCTGTGATTTTCATATGAATGCAATTCTATAGAACTGTGTCCAAGTGCCTTGGCAAACCTGAAGACCTTTCACAAGAAAGCCTCATCCTATATTCCCAGTCTCATTTCCTTCTACTTCCTGCCCTTCATTCTCTTGAACACAGACACATTAAATCCTCTTTAATCTATAAATGCTCTACCTCTGCATATATTATTTTTTCTCTCTGAAACTATTTCTGCTACTACTTCTGATAATATCTCATGCCTTCAAGGCAACAATCTAGCATTATTTTTATAGAGTGTTTTCCCACCCCCAGACTTACTAAGTTGCTCCCTTCTGTGTTTTATAATGTCCATTATTGACATCCACTAGAGTGGCCATATCTAAATCATATGTGAAGGCAGAGAGTTTACTGCACAATGCATGGTTCATAGTATAGGCTACTTGAATGAATTTGGAAACAGTCATCAACATACAAGCAGAAGAATTGTAATAAAGTCTATAATTGGGAGTAGGTAAAAAACAAGAGCAACAATCTAACACACAGTATCAAGTGGTCAGGAGAACTTATCAGTAAGGAAGTGCATTTGGCCAACTCAATGTAGGTGGGGACTTTATTGAGTGTGCACCGCGGGGCAGACACAGTGCTAAGGATTTTACATACTGCATCTCTTGTAATCTTTGCTAAAAACCTGCTTTGAGGTTCTGAGAAAGCCTGGTCACTAACTCATTCACTCTCTGGACCCTGACTTGACTGAGCAGCAAGTAGAGAAGGTGAGTGGGAATCAAAAATATGACATCAGTCTATTGCTGATAAAGCTGGATTATACTTGGCAATGAGCTTTGAACTGCTTTGCCACTGAATTTCACTGACTTACTCATCTGGGCACAGATATGTACAGATACACATGACAGAGGAGTGAAGCAAAGGGTGTGAAACATGGCAGGCATCAAATAAATCATTCCTACAGTGAGATGCAGTCAGAAAGAGGCAAAGAGAAAGGTGGAAACCTTTTCAATAGTTCCCCAAGAGGGTGAGAACACTGAAATCTTTGAGAAAGTTCTTATTTTATGGATCAAGGCAGGAGCATGGGGTGAAGAAGAAAAGCACGAACCTCATCTACCTTCCATACAAGATGCCTATTGTCTCTGTTTTCCAATCTAGAAACTAAGACTCAGAAATGTCACTTGCCCAAC
Source organism: Orycteropus afer afer (assembly GCF_000298275.1). Classification (NCBI taxonomy): domain Eukaryota; kingdom Metazoa; phylum Chordata; class Mammalia; order Tubulidentata; family Orycteropodidae; genus Orycteropus; species Orycteropus afer. Next base: position 3,182,687 of record NW_006921706.1, read on the forward strand.
TTAACAACTCAATGAATCTTGGAGTTGGGGTTAAAAATCAGGCTGGTCTAATTTAAAACCTATGCTCTTAAGAATTATGCTGCATTTTATAGTGCTTCTGGGTGAAGTAAGAAACACATTAAGACAGTTTTCTAATAAGAAAACTAACGGGCAGGTGCAATGCTCTGTGTTCACCATAGTGTTGTCTCTTCCTACACACACATTTAAGACTGCCTACCTTTGTCATTCTCTCTTATATTCAGATTCTTGCCACTAGAAATCTGAATGTACAACTTAGGGTCTGAAGCAAGTATAGGTTGATTCTCTGTTTGCTCTCTCTGTGTGTTTACAAACAGCTATTCTACGGTGGAAAGCGTTGCAAAATAAACACACGAATCTATGAGGCAGTCCTTGGAGAACTGTCAAGAAATGCCACTTGATCCACATCAGCCAGTCATGTTAGCAAGGAGTGAAATTTTATTGGTTTAAGTCACTGAGATTTTAAAGATTGCTGTCTTCACAGAATAGTCTGGCCTAACACACTCACAAAGAGTCCGTTCATTATATTCCTCAGTTTTCTTGTGATATAAGTAAGAGAGAATGTGGAACTCTGTGGTAAAGGGATTCTGACTTTTGAGAAGGTAAGCTTGATTCTGGAGGAGTCTAGGGAAGATCTAAGCATGAAAGAAAGGTTGTGAGTGGAAGTCAGACCTGGGCTGAGATGAAGGGAGAAGAAACTCCCAAATTGGATGAGTATAGGAACACATGGATCACCATGAGTTGGAATTGACTCCATGGCAACTGTTTTTTCTTTTTAAGGGCACTAAAGACAATCCACTTGGTGGCGTAGTGCCAAAGGCACTTGACTGCTACCAGAAGGCTGGTGGTCCAAACCCACCAGCCACTCCTCAGAAGGAAGATGGGGCAATCTACTTCCATAGTGATACTGCCTCGGAAACCCAAGGAGGGGTCACTCTGAGTCAGGTCCCACTTGATGGCACATAACAGCACAACAACAGCAAAGACAATCAACCTACTAAAACACTTTCCATAAGATTATTCCTGATTTCCAGAATGTGACATAATCAAATATAAAATTTCAAACTCAAATCAATACTTGCCAAAAAAGATATAGTTAAAAAAAAAATCCTAAGAGAATGAATTTTAACATTGAACAGATGTTCCATTTGTTAATTTGATTTTTACTAACAGGATAGTTTTTGAAAGCATTTCTGAAAGCACCAGTTTCGTCCCTTGTTAGTATAATCAGAAAGACGTCTTGGTTCAACAATGCTCTGGAGGTTGAAATGTGTTCTCCTTTATGATTTGCAGCTCTGACTAGTTCTATTTTCCTGTCTAAGGTGAAAAAATGAAACTGTGGACTGAGATTCTGTGCAATTTCTGCTTCTTATATTATGACCATTAAAAAAAAATCAAAACAAATATCCTCTTTTGTATGTCACTAAAAATGTGGTCTGAGGTGCATGAAGCAAAATGTACGGTCATCCAAACTTCCATTACCACATTGACTTCCTCACATTATAAAAAACAAAACAAAATGTACTTCTGCCATAGAAAAACTTGTATAAATCAAATCTATCCAATAATCACAAAACTGTTGAGGGGAGAAAATATGTATGTTAAAAGACATCACAGTCTGGCATCTGCTTTAAGATAAGTGGGCAGAAAAATGGAAGAAATAAATCAGGGTGTGGCAAAAATCTTCATAATTATTGAATCTGAATGATGAATACATGTGCTGTACTCTTCTGTATGTTTGAAGTTGTTGATAATAAAAAAAATTATAGAAGGAACATAGGCTAATTGATAAACCAACTTAAAATGTTACCTAAACTTAAGAACACAGCTTACAGAATTAGGTTCTGAGTCACAGAATTTCATTGTCTAATATAAAAAAAAAATAATGATATTTTGCAAATAATAGGTTCTATTTTTTTATTCAGAGCTCTTTCACATGTTATTTCATCATGGAACACAGAGTGATGGATTCCTGGAGTGGTTATTACAGCTTTCTGATCATTAGCTACTATTTCTTTTTTCTAGGTACTATTTTAAGTTGCCTTCCTCTGATTTCTGAGTATCTTGAAAGAGTTCTCTATCTTTAAAATCAACAATGATCTATGTCATCTTTAGACTCAGTGTTAAACTTGATAATGGTTGAAACTGGCATGCATCATGGAGATCCACATTTTCTGCTCCTACTTATAATAAGCAAGGTTATCATATTCAAGCTTACCCAGACGACATCTGATTCAATTATCTATTGTTTTCTAGAAGCCATATCTACTGACTGTTTGTGGCTTGAAAAACAAAGATATGAAAATAGTCATTTTTGGTTTGTTTTACTACAATGACAGTATCAATATAGGTAGAGTGTATATTATTTTCTAGAGTGAGAGATTTAGTCTGCTGTAGGTGTAAATAAAAGACCTTAAACTAAGAGACAAAAGTGAACCTTTCAGACATTACTGTGATATTGGCTGCGTTATTATCAGTCTAACGATATCATGCACACAAGATCACATAGGTGCCATGCTGGGAAACCAATGATCTGGCTCTCATCTTGACTGCAGGCAAAGAATATCTCATCAAAGCTATAAATTTCATGAGTCTGTTCCAAAATTTAAAACCCTTAAGGAAAATGGCTTTCATGGTTCAACAGTTTTAAAGGGTTGTTCTTAGTTGGCTTTGTAACAAGGAAATTAATATTCTCCTAAACAAATCAAAATTATGCTACAGTCACATGCATTTTCATGCTGTTGCCATCAGCACTTACTTCCTCTCTAGATTACAAAGCCATAGACTCCACATTGAATTCACCATGGGGAGACATTTATTATCTGGTACGATTGCTTAAGATGGGGATGACGATGGGGGTAGAGATGAAAGTTGCTCATTTGTAGCTATGTAAAAGTTGATTTCTTGATATAATGTGAAATCTAGATTTAGAAGTAGATTTCTAATCAACCCTCACTATTCAGAGTGAATCTTACTTGTTTAGCCTACTGCTAAGAGAAGTAAGTTGCTCCAGTCCTGTGTTGTGTTAGCACCCAACCAGCAGAAATATGTGCAGGCCTAAGGCACCCATTGCACTGAGGAAATAGCAAAATAGTTAACTTATTTCTTCCGTGGACATCAATGGGTGTCTGAATAAATCTTAAGCAACTGTATGAGAGATACATTTGCCGCAAACATCCCCTTTTGTTTTGCATATGTTCAATTTAAACATCTATCTATCTATATATTTGTATCTGAGTAAAACAAGACAAATTCTAATGGGTATAGGACAGTAAAGATTTAGCAAATGCCTCCAACTGTTTAAGCTTAGAGGAAAGTCATTAATATACATATACACAAAATAAGCAGTAAGAATATCATTATCGCTTTCCAAAAACTATTAGGGAAGTAAAACTATCTAGACTCACCTCATTTCAACTAAATGATCAGAGTTACAAATGAAAAAACATTATACCCTAGGAAGACCATGTACTATTTAGTGTGCAAGGGAATGAAACTCAAAGTAGTTCATAGACAATTTAAATTTTTGTAGCAACTTGAGCACATATCTCTGCTTCCCCCTCACTCAGGCAAATGGATAGATTTGTCCAGAAGCTAGCTGTGATTTAAAATTTTTAATTGGTTTTAAATATATTTTTAACTGCAAAAGAACATTCAAATGAAAGAATATCATTAAAATAGAACATGGAATCATTACAAAGTTTTAAATACATTACATGTCTTCAAATATGGCATCACACTGACTATTTTTTGAAGTATGATGTTTAGATTTCTTTTAAATTTCCATTGGCACTTTTGTAGATAGTAATTACTTCTGAATTTTGCATCTTTGATGTTAAAATACCATTGCATAATATAGCCAGTTTACTTGAATGAAATCAAGGGATTTAACCCTAATTTTGTAAACCATATTACATAGTGTGACAAATGATTTCTGAAGAGAATAACCAGTATAAAGTATGATTTTTTATGCTAGAAGGAAAAAAAAGTCAAATTGTCTCTAGTTTTTGGCTATTATGAATAAGCTGTTATGAATACTTATGCAGCAGTCTTTGTGTGTGTTTACGTTTTCATTTCTCTTGCTTAAATACCTGCAAAAAAATGCAACCACTGCCGTGGAGTCAGATCCAACTCATAGCGACCCCTCCTTGGGTTTCCAAGGCAGTATCACTACAGAAGTAGATTGCCCAACCTTCCTTCCGGGGAGTGGCTGGTGGGTTTGAACAGCCAGCCTTCTGGTTAGCAGTCAAATGCTTTAGGCACTATGCCAGCAAAGCTCCCACTTAAATATCTAGTAGTGGAATTATGAGTTAGAACGGACTCTACAGCAGTGAGCTTAGGTTTTTGGTATATTGATGGTATATTTAATAAGAAAATATCAAACTCTTTTCCCAAGTTTTATAGCATTTTACACTCCCACCAGTATGTACAAGAGTTTCAGTTGCTTCATATGGCAAATTATTCCTAAAGGAAACTTAAGGTGATTCTACTTCATTGCTCACTATCCTAAACCAAGGGCCATGTATTTATGAAAAACTTTTAAAAAGGAAAATTGGGGATTTAATGGCCATAAACCACACCCAAACCCACTGCCATCAAGTCGATTCTGACTCATAGTGATACTCATTAGGTTTCTGAGGTGGCAAATCTTTATGAAAGTAGATTGCCCACTCTTCCATCCACAGAATGGCTGGTGGGTTTGAACCACCAGCCTTCTGGTTAGTACTCAGATGCCTTAGGCACTGCACTACCAGAGCTCCTTAATGGTTTATAGGTACCATTTAAATAGCTGGGGACATGCAGAGTGTCATTGTGCCTCTCACACTCAACTCATTGTAGAAATGTAAATAGTAAGACATGAGATGCCAACATGCATACTGAATAATCAGTCTATTGAAAAATAGTTGAGAAGCAGTAAGGTGCCTTCATTCTTGTTTCATATTGTAACTCAAAGAAGAAAAAAAGAAAGAAGGATTTTTATGTTTTGGAGCAGCTAGAATTGTAATTGTTTTGCTTATTTCATGTAAGCCAAAGATTTCAAAATGAATTAAAGTGTGGTTAATTAGTTGGGGAGAGAAATAACTAAAGGAGCGGCAGCAGAGCATGAATGAATGCTAACAGGAAAGACTGTACACTTTCAGGGAAGACAGTGAGCAGATAGAGGTCTGGTATTAAAAGGTATTACAAAATGATTAAATGTGATATTCCGTGAAAAGACTGCCGGGCTTTGAACTCCTGCCCTGCCCGTTATTAGGTACATACCATTCTATAACTTATTTTGCCTATAAGCCTCTGATTCTTCATTGGCAAAACGGGAAAAGCAATAGGACCTATCATGTCAAAAGGGACAATTAAAGCATTCTAAGTGATGTACCTGGAACATAATAAATATAGTAACTGTAAGCTATGATATGAATCATATATAGTGAAACCTGTGAGAGCCGGAACTCCATGGGACTGCCTTGTTTTTCTGAGTCTCCTAAGTTTTCCACCTTTGACAGGGTGCAGTTTTACTTTTCTATTGCTCATTTAAGTGAAAAATATTTGCGTTTTTCTTTCTGACAGGTTTCCACCTTACACAGGTTCCAGCTTTTGCAGGTTTCGCCGTATTAGTTCTTTTCAGAAGTGACACTGCTGATACAATCTTGATCTGTGCAAACGTGGGTATTTGGAATGAGACCCCTATGGGGAAAAGGTCAAATTAATTTTTGTATCTGTTATTGCAACGGCCCTCTGCAGATTGCCCTTCCTTCTCAAACTTATCTCTGGCTCAGTCTTTGCTCCAAAATTCATTCAAGGAGTCAATGCTGTGTGAATAGAGTTGTTTTCCCAATATCCATGTGTTTGTTACATTTTGAGGCCTCACATGCAAGGTCTGGTGATCTACTTCCTAAAAATTAGCTACTGGGAACCCTATGGAGCACAATTCTACTCCGACACACAAGAGATCACCCTGAGGTAAGAGCAGACTGAACAGCAACTTTTTTTTTTTAATGCTTCAATGGCTTTTCTATCTTACCCATTTGAGTATTTTCCATTTCAGGCTACTGTTTCATAGCTGCCAGGGCATCCTACTGTCACACCTTTATTAAGCTGGTCAGATTCATGTGATAAAAATATGGCTCAGGGCAAGGAATACTGATTCCATTCTTAAGGAAAGTTGTATGCTGGCATTCCATTGTAAGCTTTCCAAAATTCTGCCTCTCGTTTTAAGAAACTCTGCCCTAAATAAACAGATATCTGCCAAAGATATTTGGCTCTGCAAGTTGCAAGTGAATTCTTGCTCCTTCTGTGGTTGGCAAATAATACCTTATGGATTAGATTCAAACCCTAAACAACACATTGTTGTCAGTTGATTCCAACTCATAGTTACCCTACAGGACAGAGTACAACCACCCCCTAGGGTTTCCAAGGCTATAAATCTTTATGGCAGACTCCCTCATCTTTCTACTGCAGAGGGGCTGGCTGGTGGATTCCAAATCAATCAACCTTTGGGTTATCAGCCAAACACTTTAACCACTGCATCACCAGGGCTCCTCTGGAATTAGATCCAGGAGGGCAAATAGCTGGTTTACAAGAACTCTGATAAAGATAGGGGTCAGAGGAATTTTGAAACACTTCTAAGCCAAAGAAAGACATATGAGAACTATTCCTGAAATGTCTAGAAAAAGTACTTAGGGCCCTGTACATAATAGGTACTTAAACCAAAAACCCACTGTCATTGAGTCATTCCAACTCACAGCAATCTTTAGGAAAGAATAGAACTGTCCCATTGGGTTTCCAAGGCTATAAATCTTTACAGGAGCAGATTGCCTCATTATTCTCATGCAGAGGGCCTGGGTTTCGAACCACCGACCTTTGGCCTCGCAGCCTAATGCTTTAACCACTGCGTCATCAGAGCTCCTAATAGGTACTTAGTAAATATGTTATGAATTAAAATCATAGCACTACTTTCTGCTACCAAAAAACCAAACCAAACTCACTCCTGTCAAGTTGGACCAAGTCATTGTGATCCCTCCTTGGGTTTCCGAGGCAGCTCTGGTAGCATAGTGCCTAAGGCATGTGACTGCTAACCAGAAGGCTGGCCGTTCAAACCCACCAGCCACTCCTCAGAAAGAAAGTTGGGCAATCTACTTCCATAGTAATACTGTCTCAGAAACCCAAGAAAGGGTCGCTATGAATCAGATCCAACTCGATAGCAGTGAGTTTGGTTTTGGCTGATCACTACGGAAGTAGATTGCCCAATCTTCCTTCTGAGGAGTGGCTGGTGGGTTTGAACTTCCAGCCTTCTGGTGAGCAGTCACATGCCTTAGGCACTATGCCACCAGAGCAGAGAATGTTAAATTATCATATCTTTCTAATCTTTCCCTTGCATTTTAAGATTATTTATTTGATAAATAGGTTGATGAACTCAGATATTAATAACTAGAATTCTGTTAAGACTGTTGAAGAAGACAACAGAAACTAGAAAGGGGAGAAAAGACTTTTGGTCTTTTCTTTTAGGTCATCCAGATGTGTTATCATTTAGGTTATGAATAAAATTCTCTCTCTCTGTTCTCTAATTTCAGCTAAGAATTTTTCCCTTTTTAAAATAAGAATATTTTAAAGGTTTTGCTTTTAGATAAAAGTTTAAATTGCTCTTAAAAAATCATACAAATTGCAAATGCAAGCTCTTATTTTATTTTCAATGACTTTATTGAGAACATTTTGCAAATTAGATTTTACAATTTAACATTTTACAATTAGAAATTTTATCTGCTACTACATAAGTTGCAAACTTTTCAAAACACTACAGAAAATCCTTTATTTTTTTGGATTTTTCTGTTCCATGCTGAGCTCCTGAGATATATTTTTTCTTTCAGCTTCATTTTCATCTTCCTGTGAAATAAATTTTAGAAAACATTAAAATATGAATTTTAGGGCATTTTATCAGCTATACTTAACACATTTTTATTATATTTACCTGAGGCATTATTAACTATTATGATTTCAGTAACCCTAGGAAAGAGACAATCAACATAAATCATAAAATTATGTAATGTTTAAATATCTGCAGTGGGTACTATCTTATACTTTGACAAAAACTTTCTGATATGCTTTTAAAAGCAACCAATCTCATCAATGCCCTAAAAATTACTTTTAAAAACTGCCACTGAAAAGTGTTCTTTTAAAGGGGTGAACCAGATATTTTTACCTCCCTGTCTGATAAAAAACAATAAATTTAACTTCAGAGACACTTTATGCGCTCCTGTATGGCACTTTTGTCCCATCTAGCATACTTTCTTGACAGGTCTGCCAATTTTCCAATTACTTGTACCACCATATGTTATCTGAAGATCAGTCAAGTCTAAAATAGGAAACACGGGCATGTCAGGCTATAGAATGCTTACAATCTTCTATAGATTCGATTTTAAGTGGTGGCCTCATAATTCACAGCAGGTTCCTGTGGAACATGGTGAATAAATGAAGTGACATCATAATGTCCACTTCCATAGGAATGAAGTGTATCTTGTGTTCAATATTAAATGGTGACCTTCAAGGTATAAATAATGAGAGTCTGGAAAAATATTTCATCTTACAATTTGTAACTCATCTCATCGTATATGGTCCTTCAACAAAACCCTGCACAAAACAGTCTAACTTCCAAATATTTTTGATTGTCACATAAGGCCCTCCATTTTTCAGAAACTGAAATAAAAGGCACCAGCTAACCCTTTATTGAGTTATTTAAAGCATGAGTCACAATTTTTTAAATATCTCTAGACAACAGTAGTATCAGTATCACCAAATACACCACCCTATATCTCTGTAGCTTATAAAACCAAATTCAATTCAGTTAAGTAAGTAATGACTCTGCCAAATGAACTGACAATGTAAATGCAAATCAAGATATAGAAATCTTTTTTTTTTTGTGAAAAACCATAATTCTTGCCTATAATCATTATCAGTGTGGAGAAAGCTTCCTTTATATACTTTGTCTCTCTGTAACATTTGTAATTTAAACTTTGACAACACCAGGAAGTAGAGAAATTATCAAGATTATCACCAAGCCAAATCAATACAGAGATGTGAGATACAAGGGATAGAGTTTTCAGTTATCAGTTTTTGGTGACATAATATTAATTAATTTTCCCAAACACGAACAGCCACTGTATGCTAATTTTTTCCAGTTTATTTCTAGGGAACATGTACATTATAGTCAATTATACCTGATTTACTTTTGAAAATCCATTAATTAACAGGCTTTTTCTATTTTAGATAGAATACATGTTAATTATATCCTAGTAAAGAGTAATTCTGACATTCCGTGTTCCACTGTCTTTGTCAGTTCAGACACTGCCAGAAAGTGTTAAGTCTCTAGGTAAAAGCAGCAAGGATTTTTTGTTAGGTAGCATTGCATTGTGTTAGGTAGCATCTACATGTTCCTCAAGTCCGGGCCTTATATTTTTTAATATCAATATTCCTAGCATCTTACACATGCATTTAATGTTTAATTACATTTAATATGTAATTACAGTAAAAGAGTGGACTTGAAAATGAATGAGAGGTCTGCCTGGACCCAAGGTCCCTGGGTGGTGAAGAGTTTGCCTTCTACTAGTAACCAAAAGGTTGGCAGCTTGGCTCCAGCCAGCACTATGGAAGAAAGGCCTGGCAATTTACTTCTGCAAGATTAAGCCATTGAAAACCCTATGCCACACAGTTCTGCTCTAATACATATGATATTGCCATGATTCAGAACTGACTCAACAGCAATGAGTTTGGATTCTGGTTTTGCCTGAACCATAGGATTGCACATGACTGTCTCTTATGCAGCAGTCAAGGAGCTTTGGTGGCACAGTGGTTAAACTTTTGGCTGTTAACCAAAAGGTCAGTGGTTGAAACCCATCAGCTGCTCTGCAGGAGAAAGAAGAGGCAGTCTGCTTTCAAAAAGATGTACAGCCTTGGAGACCCTATGGGGCAGTTCTACTCTGTACTATAAGGTCCCTATGAGCCAGAAACGATTCGATGGCAGGTGAGTTTAGGTTTTTGGTATGTAGCAGTCACACTTCTAGTAATCGTAACTTTTTAGAACAGCACTGAAAACAGAAATAACAAAAATCTCTGAGCAACATTAAACAAAATTATCAAGCTCATACCTTTAAATTTGTAGAAGAGAAATAGAGGATTAATCAGGAGGACAGTGTACTAAGTTTCCACACCAATATGATTTACTGGTTTAACAAGGTTAACTAGTTTTCCCAAGCAGCTTTAATGCTGCTCCAAGTCAAAATAGAGCTATGAAGACTTAATAATGCCAAATGGTACAATAGAGTTCATAAAGATTTTGTTCTATACCCTGGTTTGGTGAGTAGTGTTTGGGGTCTTAAAAACTTGGGAGTGGCCATCTAAGATATAGCTATTCACTTCTACTCATTCAGAGCAAAAGAGAGAAATGGAAGCCAGACTCAAAGAAGAAATTAGTCTACATAAACCACAGCCTATTCTACTCTCAGACCAGAACTAGATGGTGCCCAGCTACCACTGTCAACCATTCTGATCAGGACCACAGAAGTCAGATTCTAATAGAATAAGAAAAAAAAAAAAAATGTGGAAAAAAATGTGCAATGGAACCTGAAATTCTTAAAAAATCTAGACTTACTGTCTTGGTTGAGACTGGAGGACATCCTAAGACTACTGCCCTCAGACATTCTTTAAACCTTGAACTGAAAGTAGTCCCTGAGGTCATCTTTTTGCTAAATAAAGGTTGGCTCACAAAATAATGCATATCACCTGTGAACACTGTGCTCCTTTAAAAAAAATCATCCATATATACAGACTAGATGGTCAACAATTACTTTAAAACAAAGATGAGAAGGTAAGAGGGCAGGGAAACCAGATTAATGGAGATAGAACCACCAGAATAGAAATAGTAAGACCATTCCCACATTGTGAAGAGTGGAACCAATGACACTGAACAATGTGTACAGAAATTGTTGAATGGGAACTTAACCTTCACCAAAAACACAATAAAATATTATGGAAAAAAAATTAATAATCACCCTGAGGTGTAGCAAGTGTCTATACTCTTAACTTTCACATTTAACTATGAATACAAACCATAGAACCACATTTTAAATAAAGTTATTTGTGCAACTTCCATTAATTTGGCTATAGAATAATATATGGGTAATATATAGGGAAATATGCAAGTAATTAACCTTCTTAAGATAATGGTAGTTTTCCATGGCTTTGTTATTATATTTTCCTTAGTGATAAAGTAAAATTTATAGATTCATGTCTTGTCTACTCTGCCTGCTGTTGAAGACAAGTGCACAACTTTTCCACATTTATCTTTATGTTAATGATTTCAAAGTAACAGTAATAGGTTTCGAATCACAAATAAAAGCATAAGAATTTGATCCAATAAAGCTCCAGAAGGGATTTTAGAGATTGATTTGGCTGTTTTTGTTTTTTTTTTCCCTTTGTGAGGGTGGGGAATGTGGGTGATAATCTGTATTTTTAACAATGCAGGTCAATTTTTATAAGAACTTTATATTCAGTACAAGATTAATAAAATCATTAAAGTAGCACAGGCACCAAATCAAATATCATTAACAAATGACTGTATAAATGAATAAAATGGTAAAGATAGGGTGATTTTTACCAAAGTATTCCATTCTTACTGGATATTAAATTTCTTGTGCTAGATGGCAGGTTTCTGTTGCTCTATGCTGAGATAAGACATCTGTTTGTTTCCCAATGAAAGAAGACCCTTGCTACATGGATCATTTTCTTAGTGACAGCCCTGACAAGTTTGACATTTGTTTCATGAAGTGTTCTGAAGCAGCCAGAAAGAATATGTACCCTTTGGGGCTACCAGGAAGTAGGCTTATCTCTTAATGTTTAAGCTTGCTCATACTTAAAAAAGAATATATGTTGATTATAACCTTGCAGATCTGCTCGTTGTTGTTATGTGCTGTTGAGTCAGACCCGACTCATAGTGTGACCCCTCCTTGGGTTTCCGAGGCAGTATCACTACGGAAGTAGATTGCCCAACCTTCCTTCTAAGGAGTGACTGGTGGGTTTGAACTGCCAGCCTTCTGGTTAGCAGTCAAGTGCCTTAGGCATGCACTACACTACCAGAGCTCCCAACGTAATATTAACACCTAATAACTAAATATGATTCCTTAGTGTTCCTGCTCTTTTTAGAGTGACAGAAATGCTACAGTAAGGATGAATAATTTCCAGGACATACACAACAGTCTAACGCACCAGGTGGCAATATAAGACTAAAAGAGTTATTCTAACAGGGAAAGAAGTAAAAACGTTGCCATCTTTATCTAAACTAAATACCTCTTACCAATCAATAAACTAGCAAGATACTGTTTAAATGCTATTCATCTCATACCATCAATTTGGGGTAGAGGTGCCCTTCAGTTTTTCATTATTTACAAACTTGATATAGTTCTCATAATAGTTCAAAGAACTGATGCAAATTAAAAAAAAAAAAAAAAAATTCAAAACAAACCAGCCATCCTGCTTTTCCTTTCTCTTAGAGGTAACCAACTCCAAAATAATACACAGTTGTTTTAGCACCTGGAGTATCTTTTGCTCAGGTGGTATTTAGACTCAAATTATAGTCTACAAGTAAAAAGGACTGTATATTCACCCTGCAGACGATAGGTTTTTTAAATGATTTCTTTTAAAGGGAGGATTATACAAAGGAACGACATTCCCTACTAATCCTTTTATCTTTTAAAAAATAGCTATATAAGTAACTTATAATGAAAAAAACTAACACACATCACCTTAATCAAGTGATCAGGTTATCATTAGTAATACATATTGACAGTAAGCCCCTGCTATGACACCCTAAGAAGGCCACATCATCTCAAGTAGCCTTTCCAGTAATGTTATGACTTCAATCTAATCATAAGAAAACATCAGATAAACCCATATTGAAGGACATTCTACAAAATAACTGAACCAAACACAAAAAACAAAACCCACTGCCATTGTGTCGACTTCTACTTACAGTGGCCCTACAGGACAGAGTAGAACTGCCCCATCATGTTTCCAATGCTGTAAATGAAGGAAGACTGCTTCATCTTTCTCCTGCAGAGTGACTGGTAGGTTTGAACAGGCTACATTTTTGGTTAGCAGCCAAATGATTTAACCACTGTACTACCAGAGTTCCTTAAATAACTGAACAGTGCATTTCAAAAGTGTCAAGATTATGAAAGACAAAAACTTGGAACCATCAGAGACTGGAGGAGACAAAGGAGCCATGACTAAACGCAACATCAGATCCAGATCAGAAAAAGCATATGAGTAGGAAAACTGGCCAATTTTGAATCCAGTCCACAGATTAGTTAATTTCCTGGTTTTGATAATTGTGCTACAATTCTGTAACACTTTAGAAGAAGATAAAGGGCAAAAGGGGATTTTCTGCAACTTTTCTGTTAAGCTTAAAATTATTTCAAAGTACAGTATGTGAACTGCTGTATGGAAAGTGAATTTGCTCTGTAAATTTTCACACAAATCACAATTAAAAAAAAAATTATTTCAAAGTACAAAGATAAAAAAACAAATAAAAAAGACCACTTAAAGATTTCTAAGTTTAAATGATGCACAAGTAGAGGTTAAATTAAAAAATAATTCGAAGCACCTCTAGCTCTTATATTAAAATACACAAATAAAATAGCTTGCTTTTCTTAATTCTACTTACAGTTCTTTTCCTAAGTACTTTAAATTCTCATTATGGTGATGCTATTTTTTTGTCTGTTTTTCTGTATTTTCTTACTTTTCCATCGTGAGCATATATTACTTTCTTAATCAGAAAACATGGCTTTCTTTTAATAAGTCTCTTTGTAATCTGATCACTTACACTATTTTCAAAAATAAGTGACAATAACGGAGACTCTATTTACCATTGTTGTTGTTGTTGTTATTTGCCATTGAGTCGGCCCTGACTCCTAGTGACACCTCCTTGGGTTTCCGAGGCAGTTATCACTATGGAAGCAGGATTGCCCAACCTTCCTTCCAAGGAGTGGCTGGTGGGTTTGAACCGCCAGCCTCCTGGTTAGCAGTCAAGTGCCTTGGCACTATGCTACCAGAGTTCCATTAGGATGTTGTAAGTTGTTTGTACTTAACTAAATTTGTTATTCACAGCAAGACATGTTTTTACAATGGTAAAAAGACTTGAGAAGGTGCAAATAAGCATTAATCTAAAATGTTTCTATTTGCTTATGATATTTTCTTATATTTTAAATATTCTTTTGACTAATAAAAGAGAAGCCAGAGGTATTGTAATTGGATTCAAATTAGCTGTAGAAATTATCTGCATGCTTTAAAAATGTTCCTTTTAAAAATATAAGCATATGTATAGTTGTTAGGAAAAGAAAAATAGGCACACTCAACTTATTCTGTTAGTAGTTATAGAAAAATTGTAGAAAAGCAATATATATTCTAATATGTGGTCCACTGCTATCTGTTACACACTTAAGACATACAACAGAGAGAACCCTTAGCAGCGTTTACGATTGTGCTTTTAATCCAGAAAATATGCTATTGCTGCACAGGAGGAAAAAATTTATCATAATAACTGGAGAAATACTGATGATAATGAAAATGTTTTAGGCAAAATGAGCATGCTGTATGCTGCAGACTAAAATTAATTAGAGTTTTTTACATTTTACAATTCCACCATAATTCTTTAAATGGTGCATTTACTTCATGGTAATAAACACATGGATCATTAAGTAAAGTGCAAAATGTGTGTGATGTGCTACATTGAACAACCTTTGGCCCTTTCTTCTGTACTTCTGCAGTCAGTTCTCCAGTGCATTGAATAAGCAATTGAAGACCACAATTAAATTTCCTGACTTTGCATATTTGAGATTCTTATTTCATTTAATACAAAAGACGATTAATCTAGCATTTTATAACTGAATTCCAACTTTAGTGGGCCATGATAGATATTGAAATGAACTTACAAGAAATGCTTAATTAAATTTACTGCAAAAATCATGTTTTTTTTCTTGTGACAGAAGTTGTATATTTAATTAGAAAGTTAATGCCATGTTGAAAAATTAACTTGGGGGGGTATTAGTAAATCAGCTGAAACAAGTGTATCATTAAACAGAATGGAGACATTTTGTAAATTTCTACCTTGTTGATTTACTTAGTGATTCAAACAAAGGAATTCCCTTTCTTTAATACTATAAATCATATCAAATTAAAATATTAAAAAAGGGCAGTAATAACTTTCTAATTTTATGTAGGAGAATACATGAATAATTCTTTTTTTTTTAAACTTTTTATTGTCGTTTGGGTGAAAGTTTACAGAGCAAATTAGTTTTCCATTCAACAATTTATACACATTTTGCTTCATGGTACTGATTGCAATTCCCATGGGAAGAAGGTAGCAGCATTCTTCCCATGTCCTCCCTGTGTTCCCCCTTTCCATTCATCCTTCTTCCTTTCCCTTCCTGACTTCTGAGCTTTGTTTTTGGGCAAATGCTGCCCTTTTGGTCTCTAGGGTTGATTGTTCTATATATTCTTTTTGTGGAGCAATCACCACTCTCTCCAATTCATGATCTGGGGACACATGTACTAGAACAGATATGTTTTTCTAAGTCTTACTTTAGCTCCTACTGTAGCTTTTTACCTCTTGGTGGTGGCTTTTGGTAGCATGAATGGGGCAGCTAAAAATAAAACTTTGGATTTTACATGTATGATTTGAGATCAAAAGGAATATTCTTGACCAGGGAAGAAAGGCCCCCAAAAGTGGTGCAGTAATCTAAGGAAGGTGTACAGTTTGAACCACCAACCTTCTAGTTAGCAGTCACATGCCTTAGGCACTGTGCCACTAGAGCTCCTTTATTTATATTTACAGCAAAAGAAATGAAAATCAGTGAGTAGAAGGTGAGAGCTTGATAACATAGGTTAAACGAAGGAAATCAAATGATGGATGGTGTGAGTGAGGGGAGATGCTTAATGAACATAAACCTAATTATTTATGTATGGTCTTGAAGACAGAAAATTCTCTTCTCTAGCAGACTTCTAATACAGGTAGCCCCAGATTTATGATGGGGTCTTATTCCAACAACTCTGTCATTTGTTGGTTCTGACATAAGTTAAATACCTCTTTGTCTTTTTTTTTTTAGTTTTCATTATTATTGCTTTTTATTATCAGTATCTTTATAAATCTAATCTTTGTTTTTGAGGGTTGGAAACATTACATACAAACAACTGTAAGAGAACAGATGAAATGGTAACATCACCAAATTACATACTGCAATACTATATGCGGTACATATTAACTAATGATAAGATGTACAAAACAAAAGTCTGTTGTAACTGTATTTTATCATAAAGTAGAATCATCATAAGTTGGGAACTACCTATACTTTGGAATAAGCATGGAAGTATATACTAGAAATCTATGTTATGGAAAAATTGATAATATTTATGGTTTAAAAGACATTATCTGCCTTTGAAATATTCAGTATTTAAGTATTTATTTAGTTTTTATATATTTAAGTTGATTATAGGAAAAAAATAAAAATAAAACAAAAGACCAAAAGAACTCTCAAATTCCATAATGGGTCAACATAAATTTTCAAATGAGGACAGCACATGTCCAACATACATTTATTAAAGTTTATGGTACACCATGACATGATATTTAGAAAATATTTCTTTAACAAATCAGCCATTAGTCACTATATAAAACATTTAAGATCTTCTAAATATTGTTCAATCATCACCCTTATCTGTTCCCAAATAATAACATAAGTAATGTTATTGAACTGCATATGTGAGGACTGCTGAAATGTCAAATGTTGTAAAATGTATATATATATATATACAACCAAACTCACTGCTTTCAAGTCATTTCCAACTCATAGCGACCCCTCCTTGGGTTTCTGAGATGTTATCTCTATGGAAGTAGATTGCCCAATCTTCCAAGAAGGAAACAGCAAAGAGGGAGACAACCTGAGCTGTGGATTCTTGGCTGATCAGAGGGTTCAGCCATTTTGATTGTTTACAAGTGGTGGCCATTTTGGATATTTAAAGTGATAGCATTCTCATTCGGATTTCAGGGACCTAAGAATAGGTTCCGTTTGCCAAGGATGGCAGGAACATACGGGAGGCTGATGACAGGAAAGGAGACAGGTGGTGAGTGTATAAGTGCTGTCAACTAGCAAATAGAGGAGCATAGTATCCCGCTTACGTAGATAACATGCAAAAAAACAAAGAAATTGAAAATTGTGGGCAAGTGACTCCAACATACAATCACCAATTAAATATAAGCACAAAAATGTCACAGTATCTTGGAGACAGCAGAGCATCAGTTCACACAAAGAAGCAAGATAAAGCAGGAGAAACAAGGGACCAGGATATAGGCCCAGAACATATGCCTGAGAAAAAAAAGCAGCATTGGAACTTCCTGATAAGGAATTCCAAATAATTATATTCAGGTATCTTCAAAGGATTGAGAGACAGATCAAGGAAAACAATGACAAAATTGACGAAAACACCCTAGAACAATTTCAAAAGGCATACAAGAACAAAACGATAAAATAAATGAAAAATTAGAAATGATAAAAAATCTACACATAGAAACCCAGAAGATTAATACTAAATTTTCAAAAATGCATAACACATTGTTCTAGTTACCTAGTGCCACTCTGACAAGAATATACCACAAATGGGATGGCCTTAACAAACAGGAGTTTATTCTTACAGTTTGGAGGCTTTAAGTCCAAGTTCAAAGTGCCTGGCTCTAGGGGTTGGGTGAAAGCCCCTCAGCCTTGGGCTTCAGCTCTGCCTCCAGCTCCCAGCCCACTGAAGCTAGAGGTGTTTCTTCACTCAGACAGCTGCTGGCTGCTGAGGCTGAGAAGCCCAAGGTTGACAAATAAAATGGCACAGTCCCCATGTTACCAAACCACATGGGAGGCCATTCATTTAAGTCCATTGTAAGTCTTGAGGTTGGCAGAGTATGGCAGGCTACTGAACAACGACACAGCTACATGTGGGGTCCAAGTGTGCCATAGGCTAGAGACCATTCCCAAAGCTGCTTTTTGTATACGGGAATCAGACCACATAACCAAAGAAGCTACTCAGCTGCTTGTGGCAGATCCCACCATGGAGTTGACTGCCAGTCTCATCATGAGGAATAACTACCCACAGCTACCCAGCCACTCAAGCAGGCCCAGCCAAGTTGACACAAAAACATAACCACCACACACATCAGAGGGCAAAGGAGTAGAATTGAATCAATGGAAAACAGTATTAGTGAGATTGAAGACAAATACCTGAATACTTCTTTTGAAAGAGATCAATCAGAAAAAAGATCAAAACAAAATGAAGAAAGCCTAAGGTTCATGTGGGATACAATCAAAAGGAATAACCTAAGTGTAATCAAAATTCCAGAACAGGAAGAGGTAAATAAACCATAGAGAAAATCATCGAATATTTGTTGGAAGAGAATTTCCCTGATATGGTGAAAGATGAGAATACACCCATTCATGAAGTCCAACGAACCTCAAACATGTTAGACCACAAAAGAAAATCACCAAGACATATCATCATCGAACTCACCAAAACCAAAGACAAAGAAAGAATCCTGAAAGCAGAATGGGAAAAACATAAAGTTACCTACAAGGGGCAACCAATAAGACTAAGCTTGGATTTCTGGGCAGACACCATGCAAGTGAGAAGGCAATGGGATGGTATATATAAAATTCTGAAAAAGAAAACTTTCCAACCAAGAATTATATACCCAGAAAAACTGTTCTCAAATATGATGGTGAAATTAGGAGATTTCCAGATAAGCACAAATTAAGGGAATTTGTTAAAACCAGACCAATCTTGTAAGAGATGCTAAAGGGAGTTCTTTGAAAGAGAACCAACAACAGCAAACAAGTGACCATTAACACACATGATGACATAACCCAGAAACCAACCCAGTTATAGAAGTATCCAAAGTAAGTAAGCCTAAAAGATTTTAAACAGGGAACCAGAGACATCAATTGACAAATGAGGACAACTACAAACCAAAAAGAGGGAAAAAGTTGTGTAGTTACAGAATTTGTCAATGGTAGGGAAGTCAAGAGAACTGCAAGATACAATGGACTGTTCTAAACTTGGGAAGAAATTATAAATCACAGG
>NW_006921706.1:3203147-3218819 GCF_000298275.1 Orycteropus afer afer
AAAAAAAAAAAAATCAAAGTCATCTGGAAACAATTAGTCCAAAGATATGATTGACCATGAGGACCTCAACCTTCATGACCCCAAGACCAGAAGAACTAGATAGTGCCCAGCTACCACTGGCAACCACTTGGAAAGGGATTAAAATTGAAGATCCTGGACAGAGTGGGAGGAAGAATGTCAAACAAAATTCAAAAACATAAAAATGACCAGAATTACTGGTTGGATACTGGTTGGATAGAGACTGGTGGAACCCCAGACTGTGGCCTTTTGGCCTAGAAATGTACTCACTTCCATGGACTGGCTCTCAGCTCAACAGAAGACCTACATGCAGCCCCACCTAGACCCACTTGCTCTAGGGAGATAAACCCTTAGATTAAATTAAAATTTTCAGACATATATGCATTGTTTACTATGATTAGAAATTACTCAGCAGTAACTGTGCTCATGCACAAACTGGAAAATGCTTATAGGTAGCATATTTTATGTATTCATTAATACAAGCAATAACCATGGTACTGATACTGACCATTGTGAAAGTATGCATTGTTTACTATGATTAGAAATTACTCAGCAGTAACTGTGCTCATACACAAACTGGAAAATGCTTATAGGTAGCATATTTTATTTATTAATACAAGCAATAACCATGGTACTGATATTGGCCATTGTTAAAGTAGTGCCTTCTTTTTATAGGGCATAACAAGATTTCCTTTTTCGTTCACTGTACAGTGAGTACTAAAAAGATACTGCATATAATGAAAGATATTTTTGTTTGTTTTTGACTTAGTCAGATTCTAAAGGTTAATTCTTACCCAAGAATTATTACCCTTAGACAAGTAAAAATTTTTAACCATTAAAGCAAGAATCAACTGTAATAAAGTGTTTTTATTTCTTCATATTTGTAGGTTTTTTTGGTGGTGTATGTTCATATTAATACTAACACTTTATTTCAGTAAGTTTAATCAAAGATGTCAAAATAGTATCTATTGTTGGAGGAAAAGAAATGTATTTGCTGAAAAATCTCTCCACAGAAACATGAATTAATATGAGACTTACATAATTGTATATAAGAAAAATGGTAACAAACTCACTGCCATCAAGTCGTTTCCAACTCACAGCAACCCCATTTGGGTTTCTGAGGCTGTAAATCTTATGGAAACAGATAGCCTCGTCTTCCTTCCATGGAGCAGCTGGTGGATTTGAGCTGCTGACCTTCCAGTTAGCAGTCAAGTGCCTTATCCGTTACGCCACCACGACTCCTTACTTAATTGTATATAACACATCAAAACAAAGTAAAAATGTTATGCAATCAACAACTAAAGAACAATTTTGATCTTTTTTCTTTTTTTTAATTACCCAATGACAGGCTTTATTGTATTGGTCAATCAATCCCATCTTAGAGGAATCTAGAATATATTTTGTCCTTTGATCCATATTAAACATTATATCTTTGAAAGGACCTCAACTCCTAAAGTAACTTCTATTCCTAGAATACTTCCTGTCTTTTTCTCATGAAAATTTATTGGACAATGACTGCATGCCAGACACTGGACAAGGTACTGGGGATAAAAAGATGAATAAAATGTCTTGATACCTATTGTTTTGTTGTTGTTATGTGCTGTCAAGCGGGACCCGACTCATAGCAACCCCTCCTTGCGTTTCCGAGGCAGTATCACTACGGAAGTAGATTGCCCAACCTTCCTTCCGAGGAGTGGCTGGAGGGTTTGAACCGCCAACCTTCTGATTAGCAGTCAAGTGTCTTAGGCACTATGCTACCAGAGCTCCCCTTGATACCTACAGGGGGTCATAATCCAATATAATAGATATGAATGCAAATAATTATAATACAGGGGAAAGACTGTTATAATAAAATACATCATGTATGTAAATGTGATATAGAAGAAAACTGAACCATGACAATACATAAGAGGACTTTTTTTTTTTAATCAAATAATTTTTACTCTTTCATTAAGGATATTCTTTTTTTTTTTTTTTTTTAATTGTGATTTGGGTGAAGATTTACAGAGCAAATTCACTTTCCATACAGCAGTTCACATATACTTTGTCTCATGTCATTGACCACAGTTTACCACAATGCAACAGTTTCCGTCCCACTTCCTCCCCATAGTTACCTCTTCCCAGTGTCCATCCCTCCATACACTCCTGCCCCCTGAGCTGTCTCCCTGTGCATAATCAGCCCTTCTTTTTCCCATGATTGTTCTCTCCAAGGCGTGTAACTACTTGAGGTAAATGTTTAACTCATATGCCTGTATTTTGTTTGGCTGAAAACCACAGGTGTGGGTTCAATTCCAGACCTGAAGGGCAGCTAGGGGCCATAGTCTCAGTGGTTCCACCAGGCTCTATCAGACTAGCAAACATGGTCCCCACTTTTTTTTTTCCTACAAATGATTTTGAGTTTTGTTCCACATTGTTCTCCCTCTCTATCAAGGATCTCCTACATAGATCTCCTTCCAAGTGGATGACAGTGGTAGCCGGACACCATTTAGTTCTTCTGGTCTCATAGTTGTATAGGCTGCAGATCGGATGGTATGCAGTCGCTAGGACTAATTGTTTCCATGAATTTTTGGTTTTCTTCATTCTTCTTTGCTCTGGATGAGGAGAGACCCATCACTGCATCTAGATGGCAGCTTGCGAGCGTTTAAGATCCCAGTCGCTACTCGCCAAAGTAGGAGGTGGAACAATGTTTTGTGTATTATGTTATGCCAAATGAGCTTGATGTCCAATGTGACTATGGTCCCAAGCCCGCAGGTTCAACTACTCGGTCCCTCTGGGTAGCTGGCTATGGCCAAGCAGTGACCACAACCTTGCCCCTTGTCAGCTCTACTATACACCTGGGAATTCTGATCATTCACATAAACTTATAGGACCATTGTCTGCCAACCCTATATATGGTCTTGGATACACTCCCCATTTCATAGACATACCTACTAGTTCAGCCTGTCCACCCATCTCTCCATCCATATACCCACGTTTGCCTTCACTGACAACACAGTCCTGTATGTGCAAAAGGGTTCATATTTGTTGTCTGTACCTCCCATGTACCTCTCCATGTCTTTCTCAGTGATAATAATTGAAATTAATGATTGATATTCTAAAGTAGACATATGCCATCAAAATAATATACCCACCCTCGTGGGTATATTATATCCTCAATGCTGCCATATTGGTCTCTCACATTTGGTACACTACCCTTCTCTTCACCCAAATCAATACTTATCTCTATCTATCTAACAGCCTTCCCTTCCCTCCCCTCCCACCCCTGGTAACCAACAAAGA
Source organism: Orycteropus afer afer (assembly GCF_000298275.1). NCBI lineage: Eukaryota > Metazoa > Chordata > Mammalia > Tubulidentata > Orycteropodidae > Orycteropus > Orycteropus afer. Next base: position 3,206,445 of record NW_006921706.1, read on the forward strand.
AAATTTCCTTCTATAGATAAACCTTTCCTTAACTTTTACAATAACGGACTAATACAATATTTGTCCTTTTGTGACTGACTTATTTCACTCAGCATAATGTCCTCCAAGTTCATCCACATTATGTGGTGTTTTGCAGATTCTATATTATTCTTTAGCGTTGCATATTATTCCATTGTGTGTATGTACCATAGTTTGGTTATCCATTCCTCAGTTGATGGACATCTAGGTTGTTTCCATCTTTTGGCTACTGTAAATAGTGCTGCGATAAACATGGGTGTGCATATATCTGTTCTTGTCATGGCTCTCACTTCTTTAGGGTATATACCTAGTAATGGAATGGCTGGGTCAAATGGTATTTCTAATTCCAACTTTTGAAGGAATCGCCATACTGCTTTCCACGATGGTTGTACCATTTTACAGTCCCACCAGCAGTGTATAAGAGTCCCAATCTCTCCACAACCTCACCAGCATTTGTTGTTTTCTGTCTTGTTGAACTTTGCTACTAGTGCTGGAGCAAGATGGTATATCATTGTTGTTTTGATTTTCATCTCTCTAATAGCTAATGATTGTGAGCATTTTTTCATATGTTTGTTGGCCGCTTGAATATACTCCTTGGTGAAGTGTCTATTCATGTCTTCTGCCCATTTTTTAATTGGATTGTTTGTCTTTTTGTTATTGAGGTGTTGGAGTTTTCTATAAATTCTAGAGAATGTCAGATATGTTATTACCAAATACTTTTTCCCAATCTGTAGGTTCTCTTTTGACTCTTTTGGAGAAGTCTTTGGAAGCACATAAAAATTTAATATTTAGAAGGTCCCAATCATCTGGTGAGTTTTCTTTCTTAATGATTGATATTCTAGAGTAGACATATGCCATCAAAATAATATACCCACCTTCATGCCCAAACATTGGTATCACAAATCTTTTAAAACAAATATTTCTCAATGTAACATATGCTGCTTTCTTATTGAGATGAACTCAACATCAAGATATACATCTTTCAGATATAAATTTACATTTAGATAGTCGATTTTTAAAACCTTACTCCCCAGTGATCAAAGTTGCCTCAAATATCTCTATTTCATGTTGAATGCTATTTTCCCCAGAGTGAACCCATTAATCTTTATAGTGTTATTGGAAATTAATAGCTCATTAGACATCCGAGTAAGACATCTCCTATGGCACGTTAATTTTTCATGGGTTAAGGAAAAAATTGATTTTGCCTCCAGAAAAATTAAAAATACTATTTTAGAAAATTTCACACAAAAAATTCTGCTCAGTGGGAGCTGCACTCCAAACAAACAAACAAAAAATTCTACTCAATGTTAACAATAATAGTCACAGCCCAACATCGTGAATTTAGGATTATCACTTAGCCACCACTTTGCTTGAAAAAAAAATTAAATGTTTTAGAGTGTTTGCTTTACATTCTGACCATAATGAAAACCACCAATCAGTACATACTTAAATGACTAATACAAGCAGACCATTTGGCAAATACCGAATCATTTACAAAGCTTCTTTGAAGATCTGTTCATTTAACCAGCATTTTCTATGACTAATTATTCTCTAAGATGTTTCCCAATATTTCATATCCTAGACTACAGGACATCAAAACACTAAGAACTCACTGCTGTCGAGTTGGATCTGACTCATAGCGACCCTCCTTGGGTTTCCAAGGCAGTATCACTATGGAAGTAGATTGCCCAATCTTCCTTCCAAGGAGTGGCTGGTGGGTTTGAATTGCCAGCTTTCTGCTTAGCAGTCAGACGACTTAGGCGCTATGCCACCAGAGCTCCCATAGGACATTACAAAACTATTTCATACACTGGTGTTTAAAAATATTCTATTTGAACAAGATGCAAAGTTATATAAGCCATCTTTCTAACCCTTCCTAGTTGAGCGTTAACTGTGTCAGGCACCCATGCTAGATGTTAAACCATGCTATATAAGACAGACATGATCCCTGCCTTATGAAGCTTACAATCCATTTGAATAAAACTGATTACTTAAGTCACTATATAACTGCAATTATGGTGAGTGCAATGAAAGAAACGTGTAGTGTCATAAGTAGGGCTTTTAACAATAGAACTTAAAAGATTCAGGGATGCCCTTCCTCACCCCCAAGAAAACAACAAGTACATTGAGACCTGAAGGGCAAGCAAGAGTTGGCCAGCCCAAGAATGGAGAGATGAGCATTGCTGGTAACCAAACCAACTGCTATTGAGTCAATTCCAACTCATAGCAATCCTATAGCGCAGGATATACGTGCCCCATAGGGTTTCCAAGATTTAAATCTTTTCAGAAGCAGACTGCCTCATCTTCCTCTCACAGAGAGGCTGGTGGATTCAAACTGCCAACCCTGTAGTTAACAGCCAAATGCTTTAACCACTACAGCAACAGAGCTCCTTATTACAGTTAGAGGGAATAGTACATGGGAATAGGAAGATTAAGGCAGTAAGAGAAAAGTTGTTGGAAATGGCATAGAAGTCAATACTGTTTTCCTGATTCTAGCATTATGCAATGCTCTGGTGAGTTACTTCAGACTTAATGTGCATCTGCCCTGTTTCTTCTGCAAAGTTACGTAGTGGCACATAGACTTTGTGGTCAGTGACTGGCAAATTTAGATTCAAATTCTACTTTGATAATATACATTACCCAGAGAAGTTTACTTTGAAAAAATTACTTAACCTCTCTGGCCCTCATTTTTTTCACTTATAAAGTGGTAATGGAACTATCACTGACAGCTAAGAGTATTAAATGAAATAACATGTGAGGAGCCTAGAACGGTGCCTGGCCCACAGAAAGTACTCAGTAAATTCTATTCCTTCCTTCCAGGCTTAACTTCTGACAGGATTTACCAATGGCCTGGTTGATAGGCAGGTAGTGGGGATCCATTAAAAAACAAAATGCTTTCATAACCGAATAGCCATTCTTATATTAAATATAACTAAATTTCCACCCATGTCTCTTTAATTTCTTCATCTTATAATGTCAATTGTTTTATTACCAGACTCAAAGACAGCAGCAGTCAATAAATATTAGGTTAATGGGGTGAATGATTACTCTCAAAGAAATTCATTCATAAGTGGTAATAATTAGGAAAAGGCTAATAATTAGTAATTCAGAAACACACTAAGGAACTTTGTTAGGTATTTTGACTGAAGTTTGTTCCTGAGTTATATCTGCATATTATGTTGTAGATGAATGTAAATTAATGCTTCTTTTCCTTGAATAAAGTAACAGCCTTAGTGTGATGGTCCAACTGAAAGGAAAACAATCTTGGGTTCTAGGTAGGAACAATATATAAGAACAATAATAAAATTAAACAAATATAGTTCTTATTGCGTTGGCTTAAACATATAGTTGCTTCAAAGAAAACGGGCTATAATTTTATAGATAAAAAATCTGAGAATTATTTTTAGAAATCTGACACCTGGTAGTGAATGAAAAATTAGGTCATTTCATGAAGTAATGTTTAAATTTTATTTTTCTTTTACATTTATATATTCACAGATATAAGCATATATACCTAAATAGACTATTTTAAATTGAGGAAGCCTGTATAAAACTTAGAAAATATGATTTTTTCCTTCATTATAAATACAATAACAATTATTTGAATAAATAGGCCAAACCAAGGGAATGAAGATTTATCACAAGGTAAATTCCATATAAATAACTCAATCAAATCTGTTAGTTTCTTTCAAATTGTGTTTGACTCTCATGGTAGATACTATGGGAGATGTGAACTGGTTCTGGATAATGAGACATTAGGGAAGCCTATGGGAGGAACTTCTGGGAAAGTTTTCCTTATGTTTAAAAAAAGAACACAAGACAGGGCTCACTTCCATTGAACCACCAGCCTTCTGGTTAGCAGTCAAGTGCTTTAGCCACTATGCTACCAGAGCTCCTATGCTATTATTAGTGAGGACAAAATACTTGGAGCTCCCATGAGAGGGCAAGGTCAAAACTCAACAGACTGGAGGAAATGTCAGAAGGCAAAGAAAATGTTAAAACTGCTGAATTATTTAACACTAACATTCTAATCTTCCAGTTCTGAATATACAAGGTAAGAAATGTTAAGAGTGGTTTTCTGTTACTTACAGCTAAAGCATCCTTATTGATGTAACATTGGTGGTTTTTTTGTTTGTTTCTTTTTTAAATCTTCTAGTTCTCTGATTTTCTCCTTTAAGTCTTTTGACTTCTGTTTAATGGTCACCTTAAATCTCTGTGGTTGCTTGATAATCTTATTTGGAAAAATCTCTATAGTGCATCAAATGTCATCTATTTTTTGACAACTCTCAAATTATGTCATTAGCCCTGATATCTTAACTTCTCTGGCTTTCAATTGCTGCTAAATATCTCCATGAACTTTTAATAGGTACCTCAAACATAAGATGTTAAAAAACTCCAAAACCATTAATTCTCTTGATTCTCCTCCATTAAGTTCTCCCCAAGACCACAAATAAAAACCAAACAACAACAAAAAAGCCCTTATACCTCCTTTGGTCTGTAATTCACTCAGTTTCACAAACTCAAACTCTAGGAGCTATTCCATAATAACTTTCTCTCACACCCCATGTCCAAACCTTGTTGTCTCTACCACTAACCAACGAGTTGCTATCAAGTTGACTCCATCTTATGTTGAACCCCTGTGTATCACAGCAGAACCACACTCCATTTTCTATGGGTGACCTGTCAGCTGTAGATCACTAGGCTTTTCTTCTGAGGCATCTCTGAGTGGCCTTGAACCTCCAACATTTTGATTAGCATCTGCAACACTCAGGGACTTCCTTATCACCAAAGGGTATCTGAAATCTGGTGCTTTTCATCTCTTCTGTTACCACCTTCATCCAAGTTATTCTATCTCTTGCCTGGATAACTCAAATAGCCTCCTAATCAGCCTTTTTGCTTCCACTCTTACACATTCTTCATGTATCAGGCTATGATCTTTTAAGACAAAAATGATCACATCCCAACCCTGCTTAAGACCACTGAATAGCTTACCACTGCATTTAGAATAAATTCCAAACTGCTGCCATGGCTTACAAAGTGCCATATCATCTGGGCCCTCCCACCTTTCTAGCCTCATACTGTACAAATCTCCAGTTTGCTTCACTGGTTCCAAACACTGTGCCTTCCCTCTGATTTCTGAACAAATAGTATTAGCTGTTTCCTCTGCCCCTGATCTTTGCATGGCTATAGTTTCTATCGCTATATAGATCTCAGTCAGAGAGGAGCTCTTTTATTACATGTATGAAATCAGACATTCTCCGACCACTCACACTGAGCATTCTCCATAACCTTGATCATGATGAAACGATAATTTATTTGGTTATTTACTTACTTTCCTTCAGTAGAAAGTAAGCACGACAGAAGATTTTTTCCATCTTGTTTACCACAGTACACTCAAAAGCTAGTGCCACTTCCATCATATTGTACCTGCTCGATACTTATTAAATATATGAACGAATTCCCTATTATATGACTTTATGAGTGCTTACTAAATACCAAGTAGTTACATTCAGTACTTGTAAATGCCAGGCAAGATCAACATTATCATCACCATTTCCTAGTGAGGAAGTTGAAGATTAATGGCATTAAGGAACCTGCCCTTGGAGACACACTTAGAACCAGTAGAAGAACTAGGCGTCACACTTGGCTCTAACTCTAAAGAGTGTTCTCTTGTCATTATACCATTGGACAATTAGAATTGCTCATGATCCATAAATTTAAAAATACCTTTCCAAATTAATTTTTGCCCAAGGGATATTGACCACATTATTCAGTTACACAGAAAGATTCTCAGACTATTTTGCAGAATTGATATAAAAGCAATACCGAAATACAAGAGTTTGACAATTCTTCTCCGTGATAATGATTTATGATAATTTTGATAACCATACCAATTTTATGTTTATTTATGTCTCAATTTTTTTCAAGTTTTCTGAGAATATTTAGGATTTTTTTTCTGGCATTATTTCCTAAATTTCAACAGGATATAGAAATAGAAAAGGAAACAAAGGTGTACAGGCAGTCCTCAGGAATGAGATCTGTTCCTAACATGGTTCTTATTTAGCCTGACTTTCAGGTCTGGTGGGAGCTCTGGTAGCGTAGTGCCTAAGGCACTTGACTGCTAACCAGAAGGCTGGCGGTTCAAACCCACCAGCCACTCCTCGGAAGGAAGGTTGGGCAATCTACTTCCGTAGTGATACTGCCTCGGAAACCCAAGGAGGGGTCGTTATGAGTAGTGACCGACTCGACAGCACATAACAACAACAACATAGGTGGTCTGGTGGCATAGTGCCTAACGTATATTTCTGCTAACCAGAAAGCTGGTGGTTCGAACCCCCCAGCCACTCCTCGGAAGGAAGACTGGGCAATTTACTTCTGTAAAGATTTACCGCCTTGGAAACCCAAAGGGGATCACTATGAGTCGGAGTTGACTCAATGGCAGTAAGGCTGGGTTCTTTTTTGGTAGTGCAAGAAAAGGTTTGAAGCTTTTTCTCTGATTTAAAAGCTCCATCTGTAGCAAGTGAAGGTAATTGTGATGAAGAATTTGTAGCAAGTAGTAGTTCGATTGTTTCAAAGTGAGCACAAATTTGCATAATGCTAAAGGGCAAGTAGGAGTTACCCATAAATCGGACTTTCTTCATCCGGGGACTGCCTCTACTGAAAAAATGCTGCAAGGATCAGTTTCTGGGTAACATAAAATTTTGCCATTACCTTGGAATGACTGCTTTTATATCCTCAAATAAGCTCATGTAAAGAGGATTTATTATCAAGGTCCATGGCTTTCTCAATTCTTTGACAGCCACTAACATAAAAACTTACTTTGCAAGCAAGAAGTAATAGCCTCTATTTATAACAGAAAAATCCTCTAGAGAGCTAGGTCCATGCAGTACTTTTAGGGGTTCTTGAGAATGTTGAGAGTCCAAATTCAAATTTCTTAAAGGAAAATTCTAATATACTAAAACGTTAAAATGGTCAATGGTTTATTTTATACATACACTATTTCAAAAACTTTAATATAAAGCTCTGACAAAAATAGTTAACAAAAAAATGAAGTTATAAACTTAAGTATATGAAAAAATATACAAAAGTTAATGATCTCACAGCCACTTTATGTGGCAACCACATTGTTCAATCAAAAATATATTAAACATTTAGAAAGTGCTAATTTTCATACTACAGCTGTTTAACAGTCAATTACCCAGCAAATTTAAATTTATAATTCCCCTCTGCGCCGAGATAATTAAAAAAGAAAAAGGGGTGGGTTTATTATTTTCGAAATTACTGGTATATATGTATTTTAATCATACATGGAAAACAGATAATGAATGTGGTTCCTATATTCTAATTTTCTTTTAAAATAAATTGTACCCTCTGTTTCACTGTTGTCTGGAATGTCTTTTTGACATACAGAATTTTAAAAGACTGACTAAAGCAGGATTATAACTGGGCTATAGCAGGCATTTGAGACCATATCATTTTGTCCCCTCCAAATATAAGTGGTCTGAATAATTGTTAGAACTCAGCATACAAATAGGTGTGTTCCATAATTAATTTGTGTCATGTGTTTCACACAAACAACACGCAGCATAACAAATCTTATGTAATAATATACTGATTTCTGGAAAATTTGGAAACATTCTGATTTTTAGAAAAAATGCAGGCTTTCAATATACAAGATAAATCTATGTGCCTATTTAAAGTAGTCTTTACTTAAAAAAAATCAAATGATGTGTATGAAACAAACATGAAGAAGAAGGAACTGTAAAAACTGGTGAAAAATACTCTTCCTCTTTACCTCCCCCCATCCTTCTTTCTTTCCTCTATTCATTTATTCAACAACTATTTTGTGAATATCTGGATATTTATGGTTGAGCACAAAGAGCTGACCCCTGCTTTCAGGAAAATTATACACTTGAAAGGCAAGTGTATTCAGTTTATGCCTCCTACATTTTTTAGTCAGCAAACAAAAACACGTCCTTGTTCCTTCAACAAAGCATTTTATTATGAAATGTTGAAAGTGTCCCAATAATCAGAATTGCTAACACTTATCCTGTGAATATCTTTCACAATTCCATTTCCCTCCTTTCCTTCTTACTAGATGTGAGCAATACACTGAATTAGATGTTAATTGCTGCTGTTGTTGTTATGTGCCGTGGAGACGGAACCGGTTCATAGCAACCCCTCCTTGGGTTTCCGAGGTGGTATCACGATGGAAGTACATTGCCCACCTGCTTTCCAAGGAGTGGCTGGTGGGTTTGAACCACCAGCCTTCTGGTTAGCAGTCAAGTGCCTTAGGCACTATGCTACCAGAGCTCCCAGATATTAATTATTCCCATGCATATTTTTATACTTTCACATTTTATATGAATGGTATTATATTGGGTATAACTTTGGAAACTTACAATTTACTTTCAACACTTCATATTTTGCATACTTATCTGTGCTCTATTGTCCTTACATGATAAAATATGTTTTGAGCTCAAAAGCTAAGATCACACTAGAAACAGTCCATTAAAGTCAAGATGATGACAAATATACCACTATTATTTAATCTTGTTTTGGAGCTAGGACAATTAGACAAGACAAAGATATGAAGTATTAAACATGTAAAAGAGGAGGCAAAATTATCTTTATTTGTTCTATACCTGGAAATTTTAAGAGAATCAATTGAAACATGGTTACAACAGTAAGACAATCAAGTAGAACCTCTATTGATAATGAGGAAACTCAACAGTAGATAACAACCAATAAACAACATAGATTATTCAAGATAATTTTTAAATTTTGCATCAATATTAATTTAGTTATCACCCTAAATTTCAACAGACTAAAGCAAGAATATCACCCTCTGCATGCATTTTCAGGAAGAGCAAAATGATATAATACTAAATAAGAAATTCACATTCAAGAGGCAAATCAGGTAAGTAACACATAGATTTCAATTGTTTTTTCTGGATCATTCTTCTCCTTTAAGAGCCATAAGACTTTAGAGCTAGAAGATACCTTATGTAGATGTCATATGATCTACTCTTTTAACTGCAGCTAGAGAAGCCACTCTCAGTACACAATTGACTTCCGTGGAGTCTCACAGCTATAGTTAGAATTCACGTGTCCTGAGTTGCAACCTAGAGCTGTCTGCCATGAGTCAACGCTGACCGTGATGAGTCAATAATTGCTGTAATTATTGTAGCTGTAAATAATTGCTGGCAAAAACGTACAAAGTGAAAAACAAACAAGTTGTTGAAGTAGTGTGTAAACATATCACTGTGTGGGGGTGTATGTATACTCTGTGAATTGATCGTACATTGCAAAACAGTTGTATGGTACCTTACCAAAAATGTCTAAATATGCACAATGGAAAATGCAGTGGCTTTGACGTCAAACAAACTTGTCTGAGTTCTGCTTTGACACTTGATACTGGTGTGATGCTTGGAAAGCACATGATCCCTCAGTCTATTTCCCTACATCTAAAATGTAAAGTAGAAAACCCCAAACAAACCAAAAACCAACCTCAAAGAATGACCTTAAGGATTAAACAAAAACTTGTGATTATGCATGAAAATTTTACTAATAAAATGTTTGTGACACAGTAAATGCCCAAAAAGTGGTAGTTGGTATGATTTTAGTTTAAAATATATTTCCAAAATTGTGGTCCAAAATTAAGCTCAGATGTACTTTGGAAGCAGGTTGGAGAATGCTTTTTTTTGTAACTAAAAGTAATAAGAAATTATTATTTTGTTTACTTTTCTAATTGCAACTTTAGCATTTCAATACAGATGATAATTGCTACATTTTAAGAATTACATAAATTTAAAATATACATAAATGTTCTCTATTTCGTTTATTAACCTACAAATCTATGTCTACTGTGTCAGGTTCTGTTCCAGGAGGTGGGAAGACAGTGGTGAACAACAGCATGTCTGTCCTTGCTGACTTTACATTCCAACAGGGAGAGACAGGCAATAAACTATTTACAGATAACTCATTTCATATTTTGATATGTTGTTGTTGTTGTTGTTATGTGCTCTTGAGTCAGACCCGACTCATAGCGACCCCTCCTTGGGTTTCTGAGGTGGTATCACTAGGGAAGTAGATTGCCCAACCTTCCTTCCGAGGAGCAGCTGGTGGGTTTGAACCGCCAGCCTTCTGGTTAGCAGTCAAGTGTCTTAGGCACTATGCTACCAGAGCTCACATATTTTGATATAGTGGGGGGAAAAAAACAAGGTACAGGGATTGAAAGTGAGGGAGCACACATTTTTTTAGACAGGTTAGTTAGGAAAGCCCCACCCTCAATTTAAGAAGTAATTTGAGCTGAGACCTGAATGATTTGAAGGAGTCAATCATGTTCTGATCCAGGATAACAGAATGTTCAGGCACAGAGAAAAAGGGCAAGGGTCCTAAAGTAGAAATAAGTCAGCATAGCATGTATGAGTATCAGAAAGGTCAGCATATCTGGAGTGAGATGAAATGTTAAGTGTGATAATGTAGCCCATATAGACTGTCTATTTGCAATAAGAGGCCATTAGAGGGTATAAGAATTTAGGTAATATGATCTGACTTTGAGTTTTAACCTTATTCAGGTTACAATACAGAGAAAGAAGGGTAGAAATTAGGTAAAAAGAGACCAGGGAACTAAGACAGAAAACTATTGCAGTAGTCCAGATCATGGATGATGGTGGTTTGCAGTACTGTAGCAATAGTGGGAATGATAAGGAATAATGATACGCCTTGGAGTCAGGGCAGGCTGACAGATAGACGTAGGAAACAAAGGAGAATAATTAGGAATAACTGCCAGGTTTTGGCTCTCAAATATAGTAGATAAGGCACTTGACTGCTAACCAGAAGGCTGGTGGTTCACCCACCAGCCACTCCTCAGAAGGAAGATGGAGCAATCTACTTCTGTAGTAATACTGCCTCAAAAACCCAAGGAGGGGTCACTATGAGTCGGGTCCGACTCGACGGCACACAACAACAACAACAACAACAATGCGAGTAGACTGTGATGGGAGTGGGAAGAATCAAGAAACCGAGAGTTTTATTTTGGCAACATTAAGCTTGTGATGATCTTTAGCCATCCAATGGGAGTATCAGATAAGCATTTAGATCTTGGGGGAAGAGTTCAGGGCTGACATTAGAAATCTGGAAGTCCTCAGCATATAGATATTATGAAACTAAATGCAATCATCTACGGACAGTAAGGCACTTGACTGCTAACCAGAAGGCTGGTGGTTCAAATAAAGCCACTCCTCGGAAGGAAGATGAGGCAATCTACTTCCGTAGTGATACTGCCTCGGAAACCCAAGGAGGGGTCGCTATGAGTCAGGTCTGATTCGATGGCAAATAACAACAACAACAACAGGGACAGTATGTAAATAGAGAACTCAGGGCCAACCAAATCTTGGTGAACCAACTTGAGCACAGGTGAGAAATTCAGAGAAGGAAGGTGAGAAATTCAGAGAAGAAGGTGAGAAATTCAGAGAAGTTAAGTAAGAGGAAAATCAGGAGAATATGGCTGTCACAAAAACCAAGAAAAAGAAATGTTGCAAGGAAGAGGGAATGGTCAATACTGTAAATTGGTGTTGAAAGATCAAGTAAGATGCAGAGACATGACTATTCATAGGTTTAATAAAAAAAGAAACTGCAAGTGACCTTAACAAGAGCCATTTCAGTGGAGTTTCACTGCCATCGATTCAATTCCAACTCATAGCAACCCCCATTGGGTTTCGGAGGCTGTGAATCTTTATGGAAGTAGATCATTGCCCCATCTTCCTTCTGCAGAGTGGCGGTGAGTGTGAACCGCTGACCTGGTTAGCAGCCATATGTATCCACTACACCACCAAATCTGGGTTGAAGGAGGGAATGAGAGATGTCATTTTACACTTCCTCCTTAATTTCAGGAACATGGAGGAAAGGACTGGAACTATAGGTTCTGTCTTGGAATCATGATGGAAAAACCAAAAGAATTATGGTAAAATCAGTCCTGACAGCCTTGAGCTGCTGATACTATCATCTCCCGGCTTTTGGTTAAATATTATCATCTTTTATATCTCCTACATCACCCAAACTTTTCTTATAGCCTGACAGTATCCCTCCCCACAAAATATCATATGATATCTTCTCTATCTTGATCTTCAGACTTTCCACCTGAATAAAAAACAAACAAAAAATACCTGTGGCACTGACATGCACACAGAGTGACTCTAATATATTTATTGTACACAGAAGATCTTCAGTATCTTATTTTAGGTTTCCATGTCCTAGTTACATTGGAAATGACCATATGGAGCTGAATTTGTAGTCCAAATGAATATATGAATGAAAAACTCTCAAAGCAGGGTTCTAAAAAAGACACACACA
>NW_006921706.1:3219161-3222221 GCF_000298275.1 Orycteropus afer afer
AATAGTCAAATCCAATTCTCCTCCTAACTTTAGTGTTCTAACAATTATCTCTTCATGATTATAATCAGGAATTATATAATATTTTGTACTTTTTCATTTATTTCTAAAAACATTTCCAATTGTGAAAGAAAAGGAAAAAATGTAGGTGAGAAAATGCAGGTACTAGGTGACAGACAATTGTTTATCATGTTGCTGCAGTAGAGAAATGAGACAATAGCTCAAAAAGGGATAAGGTCAAGGTTAGATTCTTTGAAAAATTAAGAAGTATTAAAACTATGTTTGTCAAAGGAGATATTAAAGAAAAAAAGATTCCTCATGATGGAATAAAGATATTTCCTATCTGATATTCATGTGGTATTAGTTTTAAAAATAAACTAGGTTATATCACAATTACTTGATTAAAAAACATAACTTTGTAATATGTAAATATTCTGTTGTAGCAACTGTCATATTTTGATTGTAAAGCACTAGAAATTATGCCATAAAAGAGACTGTTGTACACCCAGATTTTCCAATGTAACATTTTCATATAATAATGAATTTAATGTAATTAACAGTAGTTAATTTATAATGGAGAATTTAGGCTCAACACTTTCAAGTGTTTATTTGCCACTTAAAAAATTAAATGTGAAAAATGTTTTACATGTTTATAAAAAGTATTCCTTTGCAAAACTAAAACAAAAGGTTTAAAATGTAGTTAATGTCTGACCTAGGAAAGGGTTCCATTCTGGAGACTCCATCCTAAGTCAGTGTTTACATAAGCTGAATATGTCATTTTCTTTTCAAGTTTTCATTATTAATGCTTTTATTATATAAGTCTTTATAAATTGCAACATTGAACACCTGTGAGTGAACATACGAGAATGATTAATATCAGCAAATTATGTGCTACAACATTTTATGTAGAATACATATTACTAATGGTAAGATAGACAAGAAAAAAAGAAGTATAAGTGTAGTTCGTGGTAACTCCAATACACCATAAGCCCAGGACTACCTGTAGGATAATGTCCAACACATACAATAGAAGCAAAAAAGAAATCACAAGGCTAAGTGTTCTATGAAGCCATTAATATACTGTTTTAGTGAAATGAAATTATGGTAACACTCCATATATCTATAATGCACATTACTTTTCATGTTTATTAGCATATTTCATTATGGTACAAACAAAACATATAGTTATTTGATTAGAAAAGTAGTAATTTTATATAATTTGATGAAACTAAATACAATATAAAACAATTACTATGAAAATGCCATGATACTGTGTTGTTTTAGGACAGGAGTAATGGTAAACCTGGATGAAATGCTACAATTTAAAACAAGGGAATCAATACATTTATATTATCATAAAAATACTTTGGAAATGCTGAACTGTACTCATCCACAATGCAATAACTGGCTGATAAGACATTTTAGACATGGCTCATTTTTAGGATATTTAAGTTTGTAACAGCAATAATACTACAGATGCTTTCAAAAATACCGTGAATTTTCAGATGTGAATAGTATATACACACAGGAATTCTTTTCCTTATCAATCTTCAATGAAATGATTAATGGAATTGAAAAAATAAGAGAAAGTGCATTTATGATGTGAATACATGCACTTCTAATACTGGAATAGAGGGAAAATACCAACCTCATCCTAAAATACCAAGAATATTTGCTGGGATCCATCAACTGAGATTAGTTTCTCTGTTTTAAAAATATACTGGGTTCTTTTACATAGGCTTCATTTCATTTGTCTATATTCTCCAAAAGATTTATGAGAACATGGTCATGTCTATTCATGGATACCATGGTACTACCAGTAATTATCACTGGGTCTTACACTTATAAGATGCTCAGTTAAATATTTGTTAAACGAAGGCAAGAAGAAAAGCTAAAAAGAAATACACCAATATGCTACCAGTGGTTATCCCTGGGAAGTAGGCTGTGACTTGTTTTCTCTATCCCTTTTTTCTGCATAATCCAAATGATCTATAATAAATATGTATTAACTACATAGTAAGAACAAAATAATATATTAAAAAGTTAAATTCATCTTTTAAGTAACTGCCACATACTTCCTTACTGAATAAACCATAGATAAGTAGGAATATAAAATAAAAATACTGGTAAGTTTCAAATAGACTAGCTACTGAAAAACAATGTGAAAGCAAAATAATTTAGATGAATTCATACTAAATGGTTATTTATAGAAAAAATTCTGTTAAGTGAAGGTAATGTATTTATTTATTAAAAAATTACTGCAGAACACCACTGGTAAACATGATTTACGGACTGTCTCAGCACATAGATCAGAGTTCAATATGAAATCAATTTTCATTGTTGGAAAAAAATAATCAAACCAAAATCAAGAAATGTAAAACTAGATTCTCAAAGCAAATTAAATATTTCTAACATTTCTAAAATTTTCTTATGTTCCTAATTTTTAAGTAATTTGGATCAACTGGATCAAGCTTTTTCCTATCCTATACAAATAATTATCTTTACAACAAAAAGCAAGCACTGCTAAATCAGAGCTACATTTTGTGTTTGAGCAGTAAGAAAATTCTAAGATTTCAAACTGATAACTTACATGCTGTTAGCCAACTAACTATTAAATCATTAATACAGTTTTAAAACTATATATTTAGATAGGACAATAATTTGTTTTTGAGAACTCAAACTAGAAAACTATGAAATATTAACCATATAAAAACTTACTTCACTTATATCTTATACATATTAGATTTATGTGAAAATCTTGTATACTAAACATATGACTAAAACAAATTTTACTATATTAAATTTTTTCCTAGCAAGCATAATAGAATCTTCTTTAAGTTAGGTGATAAGTTAAATGTGTCACAGTTATTTTTAATAAAATACTGTTTTCCTACTTTAATATATATATATATGGAAGATATATTTTCAAGAAGGAAAATGCTGATGTTATCTTGGTTATAAGCTTGCTGCTGAAATGATTTAGGTAGTTTTCTCTTCCACATAGTATCAAGCAATGAATTATAGTTAATACTTCAAACCTAGTCTATGTGTATCTCCTAGTTA
>NW_006921706.1:3222321-3242077 GCF_000298275.1 Orycteropus afer afer
ATCCATTATGAAGCAGTGAATAACTGCTATGCACATCACTATGAAAACAGCAAAGGGCATCAAGCATTTCTATCAGCTTTTAATTTAAAGATAACTAAGGTTACTGAAAAAAAATTTTTAAAAAATCTGTAATTCTGTGTTTGGAATAATAGGTGTTTGTGGTTCATGACTTTTCATTGATAATAAATTCAACATTGTTGTCTACAACACTCTTTAGAGGAAATTAAAAACTATTTGCTTTAATTAAGAAGCATTTGCAAAAAAAAAATCTAAGCAATCTTAATCTAAATGAAGCATTTTTGTTGAAGTAAATTATTCATTTTACTTTGCCATTTCTGATAGCTAGGTGTTTTAAAAAAGGCCATTTACATTTTTTTTTCTATGTAAATTATTCTCTATGGCCAATAATTGGAATATACTAGTATTTGTTTCCTTTCCTATGTTTACATTTTGGCAGGCTACATGGTAATTAGAAAAAAGTACTAACTAGGAAGAAAACCCCACCAGCCACTCCTCGGAAGGAAGATGAGGCAATCTACTTCCGTAGTGATACCACCTCCGAAACCCAAGGAGGGGTCGCTATGAGTCAGGTCCAACATGACAGCACATAACAACAACAACAGGAAGAAAACACATCTACATCACTAATCCAGTGATACAGTATTAAAACCTTATAGGTGCTAGGAAGAAACAAGTTCAAAGTAGGCTTAAAAATGAAACACAAAAATACTAATATCAGTTAGAGATTTAGATACTGTACTGATGTAACATGAAACTGATAATTATAAAAAATAAAATTTTTATGTAAGATTAAATTTCCCTGTGGGAATTCTATACTAAATTATGCTCTTGATGGAACTCACACTATTAAATAACACAATGAAAAGAAACTTTTAAAATAATATATCAAAATTAGGAAAAAAGATTTTTAGTTATTTTGTCTACATATACCAAATAAATAAATCCAACTAGAATTTTCTTGGAAATTACACAGTATTTGGGAATTGTGTAGACATTGTAAGAGATGTAACTACAAATGCACATAAATGAACTAGACATTGGCACTGTACAGGGGAAAACCAAAAGACTTGGAGACACAAAGTCAACGTCCTTAACTGGGTCCTGCCAGCTATGTATGGTCTTCAGACAATTAATTCATAATCCTTCTAAACTCCAGATTTCTTAACTATATGACCTTCAGGAAAACAAGGTCTAAGAGAATTTGGCCAGTTTAGCAATAGTCACTTCTAGGTCTAAAATTCAAAAAGTCAAATTTTTTAAATGACTGAAAAGTATACCATGATGAATAAAACTCCAAAGGTGTAACTGGAATATTTCCTTAAATAACTCTGGGGGACGAATTTTCTCCTTGCATGCTCTATAATTCTAACAAACTTTTAAAATCAGGTATTACTTGTCCAAATAATTCTAATCATGTATGACTATCTATTGGCCCTTGTTACTAGTAATAATTTAATATTATATGAAATTCAACACTAAGTACATGAATTAAAAATTGAGATGCTTAAAAAATGCAATATTCATATAATCCTCTGTTGAAAAAATTACAAAATAGTACTGTACTATGTAATTCCATAGGAGCTCTGGTGGTGTAGTGCCTAAGGCATTTGACTGCTAACCAGAAGGCTGGTGGTTCAAACCCACCAGCTACTCCTTGGAAAGAAGGTTGGGCAATCTACTCCTGCAGTGATATCACCTTGGAAACCCAAGAAGGGGTCTCTGTGAGTCAAATCTGACTCAACAGCAGTGAGAGTTTTAGTTATATAATTCCATATTAAGTCTGAAAAGTGGGGGCAACTATGGTTCAGTGGTAGAACTCTCGTCTTGCACGTGGGAACCCAAGTTAGATTCACAGTCAACGTAACTCATGTGCAGCCACTACCCTCTGTCAGTTAGGCTTGTATCTTGTTAGGAAGCTGAATAGGTTTCAGCTGAGCTTCTAGACAGAGACAGACTAGGAAGAAAGCCTGTAGATCCACTTCCAAAAATCAGCCAGTGAAAACCCAATGGATCAAAACAGTCCAATCTGCAACCTTTCAATGTGCAGGAGTAGACAGCATTGTTCTGTTGTGCATGAGAGTGTCAGGAGTTAAGGATTGGCTTGATGACAGCTAACAACGATCCTGGAAAACAGTTCAGAAATTTATATGACACTGCTTTTCTCAACCAATCTTCTTTGATGTACATATTTATATGTAATTTTCTTTGATTACATATAAAGAGCTACTATAAGTTTTTAAGTATTTCTTATCCTTGAACATACATGCAAAAAAATAGATTTTGCTCTGAAGTCAGGATATGAGATTAGCAGCAATATTATGAATTATAATAGTAATCACAATGATAATGATAATCACAATGATATGCATTAGGGTTTATAGAGGACTTAGTGGACCAGGAATTGTGCCAGACAGTCTACATACGCTATTCTCTGATCATCAGAACACCCCTATAAATTGATACTTTTACTGATGAGGAAATTGTGGTTGAGAAGAGTTAAGGAATTTGCCCAGGGTTGTGCAGCTACTATGCTGAGGAGTAGATATTTAAATCCAGGTCTGTCCGACTACACCTCTCATGCTCCTCAGGCATATTTCACTTAATTTCAATTTTATGGAAAGAGAAATTTTTTATAAAGTTACCTCAGAGACAATAAATGTAACAAAAAATAGCACTGCTTCTTGACAATTATATGACAAGACTGACTGACCATATATCAAAGACACCTACCTATGCTTCCCAGGACATAAACATTTCTCCATGTCAGTAAGTAGTTGGGAACAATTTCAGATAATGCCAGCACTGGAAACCTACTGCAGGGATTATATCATTCTACTGGCATGAAGCCCTTCATTTTATCAATAAACAGTAAAGAAAGTTCAGTCCTATCTCCCAATACCTCCACAGTTCTCTTATTAGGTCTTTTTATATTTAGTGGTAGTGCCAAGTCCTCCAGCTCTTTGTAGGAGTCTAAAATGCCAAAAAGACATCATATCTTCAGCTTTGCTAGGATAGGCAAAGCTAGGATAAACAGAGGTGAGGAGCAGGGACTGAAAGAGGAAGTACTGCTTTTGCAGCAGTGGATTTAAGCTGCCAGGCTGAGCAGTGTCCTACGATGGATTTGAAGGTGTCAGACTGAGTACTGAAGGAACCCTAAAAAATGCATCTCATGTATAATTCTCTTAGATATTTCTGTGAAACTCACCCTGGAAAACACTGGAATTCTGGCATCAACTCAGAGACCTACCTGACTCCAGCATCTGTCATTCCCAATCAATGATCTGGAGCTACCCAGGAGACCATTACCATCTTTAGTCTTGTAAAGAAAGCTTAGCATTTACAGTACAAGGCACAGTTGATAGTACTGGAAATTTAAATAAAATGTGTAAGGTACTATCTCTGCCTTAAGAAGATTATATTATGAGTGCTGAGTCTAGCAGAGGACATAATCTACATTTATATACTACTTTGTACTCATCAAAAGATACTTTTCTTAATATGTTAGTATATTTATTTTACTCCTCGTCACAGAAATACTATTCCTAAATTAAAATGGAATAAAACCAATACTCTTGAAGTGGCATTTGACTTCTTGTAAGAGGTTAATTAAACAGCATGTCCTAAATAACAGAGGCAATTAGTAGCAGACGTGGAAGCAAGACCGCATCGTATCTCTCTTACTTCTTGTTTTAGTCAGTAATACAAGGCTTTCTCTAAAGAGCAAAAAGTGTCATACACAAAATGTGCTACAGTACTTCAGAAGACAGCAAGTAGCTATGTACACTGCTTCTATTTGGCATCCTTTCCAATCACAGGGACAATGCCAGAAGGCTGCAAGGCTATGCCATTTCCAGGTAAAGCGTTCAGAGCATAATAAGGAAGGAATCTGTGGCTGCATATCATTAATTGTCTCTACTTATTTGTTTCTGTTATGAGTGTATTTTAAAGTCCAAAGATACTCATCACACTTAACATTTTGGAGCTATGCTCTTCTTTATTCTGCTGCAACTGTATATCATATATATAAAATAATGTTGCTGAAATATGCAGGTCAATCCCTACCATATTAAAACATTCATGCTAAATTTATACCCAAATAGAGTTTTCATATATTTTTGCAGTTTTCCTACCACTTGAACCTTTTTACTTGAACTTCTACTAGTCTATTTAAATATTTCTGCATATAATATTCTTTCAGTTTGTCAATTTATCCTATGGTGAGGGGGAAAAAAAAAGAAATTTATAAATCTTTAGCTTATCTTTGCTGAGCCACGGAAGATCCCATCACACAGCACCCTATAAAAGGTCTGGAATGTAAGTGTAATATATATTATTTCTCCCCAGAATATCTATATTTACATGTGTATCTGTATTTATATACTAAACAACTAAGAAAAAGATATAGACCTACATGTCAGTCAGGATATGCTATAACAGCAAGGATGTTCTAGTCTCAACAAAATGTGGTTTAGTGGTTGTGAGCAACATTTGTTTTATAAGTGAAATGGAATAGGAAAAAATAAAACAGGGTGCTGTGCATAGGGTGTATAGGTATATATAGGATGTGTGCATGGGAGGCGTATGTGAAGGTCTATGTAAGGGTGTGTTTAGGGTGGTACATAGGAGTATGTGTACAGTTGTGTGTAGGGATGTGTTAAAGGGTGTGTATAGAGGTGGAGTGTGTGGGGTATGTGCAGACATATACAGAGAGTTGTGGGGCCATATATATATGTATTTTTTTTCCCCTATGAGTCAAACAAGTAGGAGCTCTGGTAGCATAGTGCCTAAGGCACTTGACTGCTAACCAGAAGTCTGGCGGTTCAAACCCACCAGCCACTCCTTGGAAGGAAGGTTGGGCAATCTACTTCCGTAGTGATACTGCCTTGGAAACCCAAGGAGGGGTCACTATGAGTCGGGTCCGACTCGACGGCACATAACAACAACAACAACAAAATGAGTCAAACAAAAACATTTGAAAGTTATTCCTCCTAATAATCAGCCTGATAGGTTGACTAGTCTCCATTACTCTGCCAGGAATCCAGAAGTCAATACCATCACTATATGGATTTACTGGTCACAATGATGCATTAGTATTTAGGAGTAATACATTAAATCATAACTAATAGAAAATTTTGTTCAAGTCTCACCAATTCTGTAAACATTCACTTTAAGAGGATACCAAGAGTAACTTATATTTCCCTTTTTTGGTAATTTATTTTTCATTTTTTTTTTGCAGAAATAAATGTAACTGGTTGGCACACTCAAGATGTTTTGGCTTTTAACATTTTAAATTACTCATATTTGGGGCTTAGTGTATAATAGATATA
Organism: Orycteropus afer afer; assembly: GCF_000298275.1. Lineage (NCBI taxonomy): Eukaryota > Metazoa > Chordata > Mammalia > Tubulidentata > Orycteropodidae > Orycteropus > Orycteropus afer. The sequence goes on from NW_006921706.1 coordinate 3,227,670, forward strand.
GTGTTCATTTAACTATAATATGACATTACAAAATTCTGTAAAATATTATTTTAAACCAAAGGCTGATGATTTCTATTTGTCTTTAATTTCCTCTCAAATAAAATTTATCAGTGTGACAATTAAATTAATTAGGCTAACTTGATTATGCTCGCTCATAGAGGTTTTGTAAATAGGTCATTATGTAAAGGTACTCAAACTGTGAAAAGAGGTTGTAAATTTAATCTTCTTATACACTGCAAATGGTACTAAGTCATATATTAAACACTGACCCCCAATATCAGAACAAGTGAAAACACAGTAAAAGAAATACAGTGATTCTGAAAAGTACTTATAAATGAATGCCTAGTTTTTAACAACAATGAAATTTATTTAAACAATTTCCTTCAAGATGTAGCTAATAATCTGGTTAATAAATTTGTAAAATCACTTTATGTAATGGGCAAATTCTGCCCCTAGCTGCTTTCTACTGACAATTTCAAGAGAATTGAAAGTACATAGCTCAAAAACTTGCTGCTACAAAACAAAAACAAAATCTTTCTTATGTATATAAATATTGTGAATATGGAAAACAACAATATTTTTTGTAGAGCTCTCTACTCTTTGAGGCTTTTTGTAAAAACTCCAGGTCTCTGTATTTATTAGATTAAAAAAAGAAAAAAAAAAAAGCTTATACAAGGAAAAATAAAGTAATTGTTCTGAACATAATGTTCTTCCAAAATAGAAAAACAGGATAAAATGCAACAACCATATATCCATATTTGGTTATATTACCTGGGCTCCAAATTCATTTCAACTACATAGGTTCCAAATTCACTTTGCAAGAGTGTAAATTTAAAAAATAGTTATATGGGTCAAGTCATGGAGATTACATTTTAGCGATAGTGAATTAATGAAAACAAAGCTGAGTGTAAAAATTAGAACTGAAGTCTTCAATTAGTGAAAGCAAGAAAGAAAATACAATTAAAAATACATCATTCCCACTTCAAACCTGCGACTTAAGAGTACTTTTCCCTCACACTTTTATTTTCTCTTAAGATACTATGCTAGAACTGACAACAATAAGAGAGCCAAGTTTTAGAAAGTAAATTATTATTTGTTAAAATATTTGCTGTAATATATATAGCATATAATAACATAGAATTTGTTATTGTGAGGCTAACATTTGCTTGGTTCAGTTAAAGAATGGCTTACTTTATATTTCTACAATATCAATCTACAATATCTACATTTCTAAGGTAGTGCTAAGTTCCTTTTTTTTTTTTTTCCAAATAACCTCCTTAGTTTTTCAAAGTACATGCCTATCTTGTTAATGTGATAGAATTACTTGAGGGAACAATTCCATTTTAGTCATTTTTGAATCTTCACAGTACAATGGTGGCCAGCACACCCAAAACCAAACCCAACCCACTGCCATCATTTGTGAATGCAGAGACACAAAAACAAAAGCAGTGACTAACGTTACAGGATTAAAGATTGTGCTTAACCTTTTTTAAACCTATGACTTCTTCTAAGAAACATCTTATTGAGAACCTCATTGACTGGTTCCAATGATAAAAACATTTAAAATCTTTATTTTATGTAATTTGTATTAGAAATATTTTTCTTCAAATATGAGAAATTATTCTAATGTTTCAAAACATTAATTCTTCTGAACTTTTCAACTTTTTGAAGGTTGTTTGTGACTTAAGTATGTCATATATTTATCCACAAATTAAAGCACTTGGATGCAGTTGTGAATCACTGAAGAAATCTGTGCCCTAACTGATTATGTCCCAAGGTGGGGACTAAAGTCAAAGTCTCATTTTAGTTTACTTGTTCTAATTAATTGAAAGAGCGAATAAAACTTAAGACTATTTTGCTAAACTTTCTCAGATAAAATAAAATCTCATCATTAAAGAATCCAAAAACTGCCTAGCTTTGCGCAATGCCACTTTCCAGGGAATGAGCTAAGATAAAATGCAGTAATCAATGTAAATAAGGTAACCTATTGTATGAGATTATTGTAAAATTGGATTTTCCAGGCAAAAACAACTTTAGAAGAAATGATCTACAGACTTATACAAAATAGTAATCTTAGCAAGAGCTGAGCAAATCCTGTGGCATATGAAATAGACAATTTGGAAATTCTGTTAAGATCAGATTATATATACATTCATAAACAAAAACTCCACCTACAGAATTACATGTAATTATTTGACTGCATTTGGAAAAAAGTATAGTCAAGTTTCTTCTGTGAACATTAAACACAGAATTGTATTATACATAAAAGATATTTTTTCCATTTTCAGTAATTTTGCATTTTCCAAGAGCAATGGAAAGCCTTTTTAGATGTGAAAATTTAGATGTTAATGAAGCCAAACTTATGATCAATATTAATGAAAACAGTTTCTGTTACTACTAGTAACATAAAGCTTCATTAGTATAGTTTAGAAATTAGTTTATCAGTGATACCCACTGCTGTGGAGTCGGATCTGACTCACAGAGACCCCTCCTTGGGTTTCCGAGGTGGTATCACTATGGAAGTAGATTGCCCCAACCTTCCTTCTGAGGAGTGGCTGGTGGGTAGTGATAAGTGGTCTTAAATATACCTCCTAAAGTATTTCCACCAACAGGACCTCACATGAATGATTTTTTGCCCTCCCAGGGGAGATACTACCTCCATTGAGTACACACCATATGATATTAAGGTCTTAAAAAATAATCATGGAAAAAAAATAGTGTATTAGAAGTGTTTAGTCTTTGAATCATTTTTGTTTTCATCTTTTTATCTTATTCTCCAAGTTTTCTATAATAATCATGTACTCCATTTATAATTTTTAAATATGTAATTAAGGTAATAATCACCATGTTTATTCTACACATAATTAGACAAAAATCTTTTGGTCTTCACACCTAACTAAATATCTAGACAAATTGCATTGAAGAAACAACAGAACTTCTCAGTTTCATATAAAATTATTTAACTGTTTACATGGGGAGCTCTGGTAGCATAGTGGCTAAGACACTTGCCTGCTCATCAAAAGGCTGGCGGTTCAAACCCACCAGCCACTCCTCGGAAGGAAGGTTGGGCAATCCTACTTCCGTAGTGATACTGCCTCAGAAACCCAAGGAGGGGTCGCTATGAGTCAGGGCTGACTTGACAGCACATAACAACAACAACAACATGTTTACATGTATTTGTTTACTTACTTTTGTTTTTTACCTTACCGATCTAAAACATTTGCAATGTACTAAGTGCAATTTACAGTTAATGATGGTTAATGTATTTCTGAAAGTTTTGACCCTTTTTAAGATGCTATAAAGGAGCTCTGGTGGTGCAGTGCCTAAGGCATTTGACCACTAACCAGAAGGTTGGCGGTTCAAACCCACCAGCTGCTCCACAGAAGGAAGATAGGGCAATATACTTCTGTAAAGATTTACCACCTTGGGAACCCAATGGGGGTGGCTATGAGTCAGAATCCACTTGATGGCAATGAGTTTAGTTTTGGTTTTTGTACGATGCTATAATGACAGAATATGGCAGAAACTACACCTATCATACATTGCCCTTTCATTTTTTTAGGGAAAAGACCATGCAAAAGTTTTGATTATAACAAAGCAAAATATAATTTCTTTTGCATGTGTGCATGAATGCTGACATGAAATTTCTGAAAATCTTACTTCATTCATAGTACAGAATAGTTTGATATAATAGTTATTTGTTCGCCAATTGAAATCAAATAAATATGTTAAAGAAATAAAAATAGGCTCAAAGGCAAAAAGCTTAATACAGTTCGTCCTCTGTATCCATGGGTTCCCACATCCACGGATTCAATCAATCACAGCTCAAAAATACTCAACAAGAAGAAGCAAATTAAGTCGTCAAAGCAATCCCTCAAAAGCTAAGAGGGAGCATAAGGTGTTACTTACATAGCATTTATATTGTACTAGGTATCATAACAACAACAACAACAGGTATCATAAGTAGTCTAGAGATGATTTTAAGTATTCAGGAGGATGGGCATAGGTTATATGCAAATATTACGCCATTTTATATAAGGGACTTGAGCATCTGCAGATTTCGGTATCCGTAGGGGCCTAAAACCAAGTGATGGCTGGACTGATTTTTCAGCTCAGAGAAAAATGAAAAACTCTTAACTCCTTTTAGCCTGCATCTTGAAAAAGATGATTTGTGATTAAAATGCTGACAGACAAAACTATTCAGCAGCAGCCTGCCATCATGATAAACAAAAGATTTGGCACCGTGGGAGTCACAACAGCTGCTAACCGTTTCCAGCCTCTCAATGACTTAGTACATGATGGGAAAAATTAAGGGACTTTAAAATATTACAAAAAGCAAATAAAACTGATTATATAAAGAAAGGACATGAAGCAAAGTTTGAAAGAAGATGATGGGAAATTTAAACTATGGTTAACAACAATGTTATGCAATGCTAAAGCTTACCAACTGCTTTTTCTTCCATCTTTACTTTTTTCATTTCTCTTCTCTCTTTTTTTAATACCAGTTGACTTTAACAAGACATGCCTGAATGTATCAGAAGTTAATTCTTCATCAGTTTTCATACATTATCCTTTACCTTGGTCAGCCAGCTGAAAATTACCCAAGCTATAAATTAGGTTTAAACAAGCTCTGAATCAGGTTAGAACTAGTTTTCGAATTAAAGAACCTTCAGTATATTACAAGGTGCTGTCATTTTATTACCCCAATCAATTCTGTGTGGCCTGAGGTGGAAGGAAGATGAATACTGTCTTCATTTACAATGGGTTTATCTCTTACAGCAGGCTCTGGAAACAACTGCAGTAAGGAGTTGAAAGCTAAATTTACGTTTAACACTAGCAATGCAGGAAACTGTTGCTCCTTAACAAAGGTGAAGTTTCAACTAAAAGAAAAAAAAAAGATATTTCTTTAATGTGAAAAATGAAGAAAAATTTACTTTGTTAAGCTTGCGTACAAAATGAAAAGCATTTTAAAAAATTGTAGGTAAGCTAGTATATTAAAATAATTTTAAATGGCCTTCAATTAAAGGAAAAAATGAAAACACATGAATGTACTGTTTTCAGAGTTTCAGAAATACTAAACAATTTTAAAAACATCTATTTTACTTTTATCTTAAAGAAAATCATTTCATTTCTTTTTTCTGTAGACACAAGCAATAAACTAAAAATGTAAACTAGGTGCTGGTCAGGCCCATTGCCACTCTAAAACACAGATGAAACAGCCAAAAGCCCTATCATATAGTATTATTTATTACTGTCTCCCTTTTAAAAGTGAGAACTTACATACTAGTGATTAAGTCACTTTTCCAAGTTTTTACAGTTATCTAGATAATTCAATTTCCAGTCTGGTAGCATAGTGCCTAAGGCACTTGACTGCTAACTAGAAGGCCAGCGGTTCAAACCCACCAGCTGCTCCTCGGAAGGAAGGTTGGGCAATCTACTTCCGTAGTGATACTGCCTCAGAAACCCAAGGAGGGGTCGCTATGAGTCGGGTCTGACTTGACAGTGCATAACAACAACACCCTTGAAAGTGACTATTTGACTAAGGGTATATGGACATTAAGTGTACCTAAGAGACTATTATCTCAGGACCAAAATAGTAATGAAAGATGGAAAAGAAGAAATAATTAAGTTTAGAAGCTTTAGAATAAGGGTTTTTCAAGTGAAGAGCACGTAGAGGGTCAGCAAAAAAGAGGAAGCCCTTCAATGAGGAATTATTTCAAAATATAATGTCTGCACCGAAATAAAATGCTGCTGTCTACCTTTGTAATAGGATAATCCAACTGTATAATTAGAAGAATTTCAGGCAGCTGCAAAGTTGAAAGTGAGAACACTGCCCTAGATTGCAAGTCCTATTTTGGGAAAAGAGTGCCTTGCTTGGAAAGATGCTCTGGAGATTGGTCTTTCTTCTCCTCTTCTTCTGACCTTTGACATCCTCTAAGGATGTCAAACAGACCTTTAGTGGTTACAAACCCATGACACAGTATTTACAGCTTTTTATGATATGGTCTCAAACTACATTCCCCACAACTTTGTATTAAAAACTTAATCAGCAACTGTTTTTACTACGATTACTACATTTCAAACTGTTAAGTTTCTCCTACACAAATTGTACACACTCTCCAAGGATTTTGTTGTTATCTCAAATACCAGAATGGCTTTTGAAGTATGGTAGCATTATTCTTCCCTGACTTTTTAAAGTTAGGTTTGAGCATACACTTTGTGGAATGTGAGCTGGAGTAATATGTGTCAATTTCCAGACAATTTTCAAAAGTCAGGGTGGAATTTGACTATTTCCTGCTACAGTGGTGTGGACCACATGTTGACAGAAGAGTTCCATCAGATTGAGTGTCCTAGTGACCATGATAAACTGAGCTGCTCTGTAAACCAGTATTGACATGTTTCTGAGTGAATGAAAAATAAATTTCTGTTAAGTGACTAAAATTTTGGGATTGTTTGTGTTGCTGCATAATCAAACCTATCCTGATTTATATACCTATTAAAGCTTCATAATTCTGTTTCAATGTCATATTATTCAGATTTTTTAAGAAGTACTGAAAGCAATCTTCTCAGTGTCTCAATTTTCTGTACCTTTTAATGGTATTTAACATTTTAAATTTTCTATTACAATTACACACACAGCCTTATCTATCCCACTAACACATAAGTATTCTAAAAGTAAGATTCATGTCTGATTCTCACAGTACATCTCAAACACCTATCAGAGTATGTGGTACATCTGTGAGTATGTTCAAATTTTTATTCAATAAAAATAAAGCTCCTATCACAGACATATTGATAAGTACACCAGGAAAAAGGAAATATCTGTATAAATAAAAGGCTACTATTCTCAAACTTTCTACACAACAAATATGCAACAGATATTTCCTTTCAGATTAGCTTTACACTTCTTTAGACAACCCCAGGGTTCTTCATCCTAGAGGAGACAGCTTTTTTAAATAAAACAATTTAAAACAGTATCTCTTTCAAAGAAATCTGCTATAATGAATTAAAAAAAAAAATCAAATTCATTTCCATCAAGTATATTCCAAGTCATGGCAACCTCATGTGTTACAGAATAGAACTATTCCATAGAGTTTTCTTGGCTATAATCCTTAAGGAAGCAGACTGCCAAGATTATGCCACTGCTGAGTGAGTTTCAACTCTAATTTTCAGGTTAACAGCTTATGGCAAACCATTTGAGCCACCCAGTGATGTTCTTTATAATCAATGTTATTGTTGTGTGCTGTCAAGTTGATTCTGACTCCAAGTAACCCTACAGGGCAAAATAGAACTAACTGCCTCAAAGACTTTCCAAGGCTGTAAATCTTTCTGCAAGTTGGCTGCCACGTCTTTTTCCTGCCGAGCAGCTGATGTGTTCTCTAACTGCTGATGTTGTAGAGTGCTTAGTTCTGCGCCACTAGGACTCCTTGCTATATTCAATATATACTTTTAAATGTTACAACAGAAATGCTGACTGAGCTAGATAGGAACAAAAATTGTTCTAAGTAAGAATATGATTTTAAACTTGCTGAACAAGTATTTTATGTCTCTAACTCTCAGTCTTTTCTGTATTATTTAGGTCACAGCAGGCAGAAATTTTATGTTTCAAACGTCCTTTGTTGTTTCAATGAATACCCTTGGGGCTCTAAAGCAAGAATGAGAACTTATACCACTTCCACTACATTCAGCAAAATAAAAGTTTAAAAAATAATTTCAATTACAACTAATAAGGAAACAGTCTCATAGTAGAGAACCACCAGGAGCAATTTTAACTCTATCTTAGGAAAAAAAAGATGTGTAATATGCCAAGCTCTTTGTCTTCAAGTAAGTATGAGAAGTACTCTGTCCCATAAAAGAGTTTACAATCTAGTTGGTGAAAAAAACTTCAGACATAAAAAGATAAATAACAGTACAATGAAACATCTGCTGAATGCCCCAAAGAATAGTCTACCAAAGTGAAAAAGAAATTTAGTCGAGTTCTAAGGATTGTGGGGAAAACCGGCATTTAACTGGAGATAAAACAAAAACAAAATACCCTGACAATATGAGGCTTTTTGTAAGAATACTAAGATTTATATCTATAATGTTAGTGTGAGGCCAGATTAGGGATAACCTTGAAAGTCAGGGGAAATAAAAAAACAAAAAAAAAACTGGCATCTAGCTACAGTATGAATAATGGAAGTTCCTTCCTTGAATTTTCAGAGCTAGAAAAAAATGTGAAAAATAACCTTTCAAAAGGAGTGACTTGGAAAAAGTTTGTACAACAGACTAACGGGAAAGGTACCTTAGGTTTTGAAGAGAAAGGAGATTTTGGAATAAAGAGCAAAGGTAACTGGCATATTTTTTCCCATAACAGGAAATAAGAAACTGAGATGGGGAAAGTAACAAAGCCTGTTTAAGGTGGTACGGACATAAAGATATAGCTCTGTTTTCTTCAGTGTGTGAGAGACAAGGTTGTCTTGAAAAAGCGAAAATGCTAGGAATAAAACTGGAGACTTGAGATTGTGGCAAAGAATAGAAATAATTGCTGTGAAAAAAAGTTGATACAAAGCTTAAAAAAGACAACAACAAGGCCTGGTTCAGACTGGGCAGTATGAATTCTTAGTAAACCTAAGTCTATAAATCTTTCTAGGAATTTCTGGCCAGGAAAATAACAGGGGAGATGAACCAATACAGTGGCTCCAGAGAAAGGTGATGAATTATACTAGAGGGCTCTAATGTTTTTAAAAAGTGTACATTAAAAATGTCAAGTCATGAGTTTGAATAAAAAGGAAACAGAATTGGAAAAGGGTTGGTAGCCTCAAGGTCTTAGGAGGAGTTGAGGAATTAGTTCAAAGTATTTGAAAGAGCTGAAGAAGTGACACCTAGGGAGAAAAAATCAGCTAGAAAAAAGAGATCATGTTTTGAGTCATGGTGATAAGATATTTGACATATATCACATTGAAGGACATTAAGGGCGGATGAATTTATATTTCTCATAAATGGTTTAAACTATATATTTTCAAAAGATATGCACAAATAAAATATTTGTCACTATGAAGGAGAAAGATGAGGAAGTCTGCTTCCCTTAAGATTGACAGCTTTGGAAACGCTATGAGACAGTTCTACTTTGCCCTCCAGGGTCACTATGAGTTGGAATTGACTTGATGGCAGTGGGGAATACATTAGTCATGGGCTTAATATCTAGAATATATAAAGAACTTCTGTAACCTAATAATAAAAAGTCAAACAATCTAATAAAAAAATGAACAAAGGATTTGAAAAGACCATTTTACTATAGAGGATATACAAATAGCCAACAAGCACATGAAAAGATGCTCAGCACCATGAGTCATTACAATCAAAACCAAAACCTTCAGCCATCAAGCTGATTCTGACTCATGGTGATCTTATAGGACAGACAAGAATTGCCCCATAGAGTTTCCAAGGAAGCAGACTGCCTCATGTTTGCTCACGGAGCAGTAGGTGGGTTCGAGCTGCAGACCTTTTGATTAGCAGCTAAACGTTTCAACCACTGTGGCATTAGGGAAATGTAAATCAAAACCACAATGAGGTGGTTATAATGAAAAAAAAGAGAAAACAACAAATACTGACATAGTTGTAGAGAAATTAGAATCATTATCCATTGCTTGTGGGATTGTAAAATGGTGCATCCACTATAGAAAAAGCTTGCCAATTCCTAAAAACGTTAAGCATAAAATTACGATTAAAAAAAATTACCATATGATCCCATAATTCCACTCTTAGGTCTACAGGTAAAAGAATTAAAAGCAGAAATGCAAACAGATACTTGTACACCAATGTTCATTGAAACACTATTTACAATAGCCAAAAGGTGGAAACAACCTAAATATCCATCAACAGATGAATGAATAAACATATATATACAAAAGAATATTACTCAGCTATAAAATAAATGAATTTCTGATACATGATACAACATGGTTAAACCTTGAAAATATTATGCTGGAATAAGCGAGTTATAAAAAGCAAATAATGTTAAGAAATAGCATTATCATTAAAATATGACATATTTCAAATGATGTAATATCTAGAATAGACCAATGTATAGAGACCAAAGTTTATAAGTAGCTATTATGGATGGGAAGGAGTAGAAAAGAAAGAGACATTGTTTAGGGGGCACTGAATTTCTATTACAGGGTGATGGAAAAATTTGGAAACGGATAGTGGTGATGAATATAACTGCTGCACTGAACTGTACATACAGAAAAACATTCAAATTGCAAATGTTTTGTTATATATATGTTTCCATGTTGTTGCTGTTGTTGTTATGTGCCGTCGAGTCAAACCCGACTCATAGCGACCCCTCCTGGGGTTTCCGAGGCAGTATCACTACGGAAGTAGGATTGCCCAACCTTCCTTCCGAGGAGTGGCTGGTGGGTTTGAACCGCCAGCCGTCTGGTTAGCAGGCAAGTGTCTTAGCCACTATGCTACCAGAGCTCCATAGTTAAAAAAAAAAAGAAGAAGAAATGGCGAATTGTGATGGTACTTAATACTGTTATTAAGGTGCTAACAGGTTAAGGCTTTAACATTATCACTGAATGTACCAGGAAAAGGTAGGAAAATGTCTAAATTACACAGAATTCTGCCTTCTTGTTATAGAGTACAGAATGTTTTGTAAAAGAATTCACTTCATGGTGAGACCGCCAAGACTATGGCCCCTAGTTACCCTTCTGGTCTGGAACTGAACTCCCTCCTGTGGCTTCCAGCCAAACAACAGACAGGCATATAGGGTGAACATTTACATCAGGTAGACACATTCCTTAGACTGATGTATTGTGGGAGAACAGAGGGCTGTGTTTGCACAGAGAGACTGCAGGAATGCACAGGAAAGGACACAGAGGTGACTACAGGGAGGAAGTGGGAAGAGAACTGTTACACTGTGGGGAACTGCAGTCAATGTCATGAAACAAAGTATGTTTTAACTGTTATATGGAAAACGAATTTGCTCTGTAAACTTTTTCTAAATTAACTTAAAGTCAGAAAAAAAATAATTGATGATAATTCAACTAATGATCAGATACTAAGCTAAATTTGAAATTGTTTTTTTTTGTTGTTGTTAGTGGTACATATTTGAAATTGCTGCATTAAAATAAGGAAATAATGCTGAAATACTTCATGCTCATGACTAGTTTTAAGCTACCTATATATCAGTGCTTTGGAAACTGGTTTACAAATGTCTGATAACTTTATAGAAACAGACTTACAGAATACTGTTGTCCTTAAGAGTCGAGAGACTAGTTCAGCCTCTCAAAAATACTGACATGAACAGATTGCTGATAAAAATGCTTTGATGCAACTTGAACTTTTCAAAGTGATTTTTAAAAATTTTAACCTCTGTTAGCGTACTTTAAAAAGTTTTCAAACTAGTGAAGCAGATAATCATTTGCAACCATTATTGAAGGAACATTGAACAAAAAACTACCTTAACTTAATTAAAGATATAAGATTACAACATAAAACTTTAAGAAACCTTCAGAAACAACATTAAAATATCTTGCATCTTGGATGACCAGAATTTAGACTTAGCATATGACTGTAGTCCAGAGGAAAAAAAGAGAACAATATATTGAAGTCACAATAACCTGTAGAAGTTTGAAATCACAAAAGAACCTAGAAGGCTAAACTAAGGCACTGGTAAAACTGGGGTAGAGTGAAAAAGAAACCAACTTCGTACTCTTAACAGGTGATGTGCAGTTGTTGTTTGGTGCTGTGGAGTCACACCTGACTCATAGCGACCCCTCCTCGGGTTTCCGAGGCACTATCACTACAGAAGTAGATTGCCCCATCTTCCTTCCGAGAAGTGGCTGGTAGATTTGAACTGCCAGCCTTCTGGTTAGCAGTCAAGTGCCTTAGGCACTACGCTACTATTTTTTGAGTAACAGACACAAATACTGACAACAGAATTAATTTTCAGCAAAGGAATTAACCTAAATGAATTTAACTACAGTAAAATTTTTATTGAATCCACTTACAAACAAGGTTTTGTTTTTAAATAAGAGAGATTTTTACAAGAGAATAGTGATATTGAAAACAAAATACAAAAGCATCCAGTTTGCAAACAAAGTGGTTGACATTACACAAATCAGAATATTTTAAAACTATCTTTGCATAGAGTTTGAATGTGGCTGGTTTTAGTTTCTTTGCACAACATAAGTTTCCAAACTTCCCAACTCATGACAAACAGAAAAAGGTAGTATTTGCCTCAGCTAAACTAAGTGCCTAACAGAAATAAAAAATCACTTTCAAATCCCTTTCCCTCACCTCCCTCCAAGTTCAATGGATTAGTTTCTGCTGTGTCTACATAAATCATCCATACTGTCAAGTACCAGCTCCTTTAACAAAGTCAGTTATTGTAATTACGAATTTTATGAAAAAAAGGGCCTTGAGGAGATGCAGCCCATCTTCCACATCTTCAATGGGACCATCTTTAATCAATTTATTTATTTTAAGTTTTATTTCCAAGTTTTACTCCCCTATTTATTAGAAAGACCGAAACAGAAACCAATTAGCAATAAAGGCTTCTTATTTTTTTTTTATTAGTACCATTATAATATAAAAATTATGATGGAGTTTCTACATGTTAAAAATTAGCAGCTTTAGGTCAGAATCTAATTTACAAACTTCTTGCAACAAGGAATAGAAAATATCTATTTCAACATATGAAAGGAAATGTCTAAGAACACAGGTTCTGGAGTCAAGCATATGTGAATTTGAATCTTTATTATACCACTTACTAGTTGTGCAAACTTTAACTTCTCTTAACCTCATTTTTTTTTCATCTGCAGAAAGGAGATAAAAGTAGTACCTACCATAAAGACTATAGTGAGGATTAAATGAGATGATCCATTTTAAACATTTAGATAGTGCCACACACATACCAATACTCACTGTGTTAACTGCTATGATTATTAGTAGCATGATAGTTGTTTTAAAAATATTCAGATTCTTTGGCCCAGAAATTATTCTTAGAGTTGTTAAATCTGTACTTTATCCTCCAGACATGCTGGAGCTGAAAATCCTGAAGATTTCATCTCAAAGGCCCCCACTTGCAATGTCTGTTTCCTTTGACCTCATATACACAAACATTTCTGCGTGCACACATATTTTCTCTTGCCTACTTGGTTACATGTTCTAGCTTAGACAACTTGAGATTTTTACATTTTGCTCTCCACCTGACTTGATGTTGTTGTTGTTGTTGTTAGGTGCCATTGAGTCGTCTCCAATTCATAGTGACCCTATGTACAACAGAACGAAACAGTGTCCAGTCCTGTCCCAGCCCCACAATCCTTGCTATACTAAGCCCATCGTTGCAACCACTGTGTCAATCCATCTTGTTGAGGGCCTTCTCCTTTTTTGTACACCCTCCACTTTACCAAGCATGATAGTCTTCTCCAGGTAATAATCCCTTCCCATAATGTGACCAAAGTAGGTCAGACAAAGTCTAGCCACTCTGACTTGATAGTATCATCAAAATATATTAAAGAAGTGTTTTGTGTTGCCTTTTTCTTTTTTTGTGACTTTTCTCTATGCCTTTTGTTTTCTATATTACCTCTAAGCTTGCCTTTGTTTGGGGTAACACTTCCTAGTATTCCTGGGTCCAAGCTGCCTGATTTATGATTTTTTCCAAAACCTAATTAGCTCTAGAAATTTATTTATTATCAGAATTTTCTTTTAACAGAGTGTAGCTATGCAAAGGAATACTATATAGAACTTTCAAATCAGGTTAGAAGAATATTTAATAATGTGGAAAACTCACTAATACAATTTTATGGAAAAAAAAAAGCCATTGTCATTTCATCAGGGGATTACAAATGGTCAAAAGCACATAAACATGTTCTTCATTAGCCACTGTTGTTGTGTGTCACCAGTCAATTCCAATTCAATGCAACCCTTTATGACAGAGTACAATTTCCCCATAAAGTTTTCTAGGCTATAATCTTTATAATAAGACCAGATCACCATGCCGTCTTTCCTGCAGAGAGTCTAGTAAGTTCGCACTGTCAGCCTTTCAGATAACAGCCCAGTACATAACTATTGCACCACCAGGGCTTCCTTTCATTAGCCATTAAACCAAAAAACCAAACACACTGCCGTCGAGTCGGAACTGACTCATAGCGACCCCTCCTTGGGTTTCCGAAGGAGTATCACGATGGAAATAGACTGCCCAATCTTCCTTCCGAGAAGTGGTTGGTGGGTTTGAACCACCACCCTTCTGGTTAGCAGTCAAATGCCTTAAGCACTCCACCTTGCTGTTGTTGCGTGCCGTTGAGTCAGACCTGACTCAGAGTGACCCCTCCTTGGGTTTCTGAGGCAGTATCACTACGGAAGTAGATTGCCCCATCTTCCTTCCGAGGAGTGGCTGGTGGGTTTGAACCACCAGCCTT
>NW_006921706.1:3243452-3245294 GCF_000298275.1 Orycteropus afer afer
TCTGGTATTCTTTGCCTTGAGCCAAGATCCATCTGACAACAGCTATGATATCCCTTGTTCCACGTCCTCTTCTGAATCCGGCTTGAACCTCTGGAAGAGGTTCCTATGGAAGAACTACCATATGACCCAGCAATCCTACTCCTAGATATATATCCAAGGGACATGAATGCAATGATACAAACAGATGCATGTAAACCAATGTTAACTGCAACACTACTCACACTAACCAAAAGGTGGAAAAAACTCTAAATACCTATTAACAAATGCATGGATAAAGAAAATGTGGTATATACATACCATGGAATATTACTCAGTCATAAAGAAAAATGAAGTGCCAATACATGCTAAAATATGCATGAACCTTGAAAACATGCTGAGCAAAAAGTCAATCACAAAAGGACAAATGTTCTATGACCTCACTTATAGGAAATACCTAGAATAGGCAAACATATAGAGACAAAAATTTATATTTGGTTACCAGAGGCAGTAGGGAGAAGAAAAGAGAAAAACATAGTTTAGGAAACCTTGAATTTCTACTTATGGAAAATTCAGCAATGAATATTGGTCATCATACATGCACACAGTGCACAATGATTCATGTAACCTGTGTTACTGAATTGTACGTGTAAAAAATGTGAATAAACAGAAAAAAAAGCCATTATATAGCAGAATGTTTAATGCACTTCCACTTTTTTTCAGAGTAGGCTGTAGTAGCATATACTACCAAAAGAACAGAGATATAATGCCTTAAACGCCATAACTGAAGTAATTTAAAATATTTTTCTCTTTATGTGTGCTTTCTTTTATTTTCCAAACACTCTACTATGACCAAGTATTACATGATGATAAGGGAAAAGACACACACACACACATACATGTAATTCATGTAATTTTATTTTTTTCTTACTCTTTCCAATTTTCTCCAGAAAAGCAGAGTTACAGAAAAGAAAAAAAAAAAAAAAATTGAGAGGCATATATTTTTAAAAACAAGATTTTATAGAGAGTATATAAGTTTTCATATCTTGAAAATTTTTTCTCTATTTTAAATTATTACTACCTAGCTTTAAAATTAATTAAAACTCTTTAAAGAGTTTAACACCTTAATGATAGAATATTTAATAATGTATGTGCAATAATATATCACTTGGAGTTCAAGTTGATATGCATTCTGCTAATTAAGTAAATACCATTTAAAATTTGTGGTAAAAGAGGTTATTATAGTGGAAATGGACAATTAAAACTACTGGCAAACTTATCACTAAGCTGTGTCTTAATTATAAAAAAAAGAATAATACCTTAAAAAGTAGACAGTCTCTGTCTTGACTAACAATGATTCAAAGAAAGTAGATGGATCATCAAATCCTAAATCCCAAGTTTTCTGGTTATATCATGGGTTTGATACCAATTATCACTTGAAGAATGAGAAATAAAGACAAAAGAACACTAGAAATGTCTAGCAAAAACATCAAAGAAATCCTCTGCTAAGAAGGTGGAAAACCAAGGAGAATAGGTTTACTAAAGGCAAGGAAGAAGCTTTTAATAAAAAGTCACCAACACATTACTTGGTCACAGCCAGCTACCCAGAGGGACCGAGTAGTTGATCCTGCGGGCTTGGTACCATAGTCGCAGGGGACATCAAACTCAATTGGCATAACATACTATACAAAACATTGTTTCACCTACTACTTTGGTGAGTAGCGACTGGGACCTTAAAAGCTAAGAAGCTGCCATCTAGATGCAACAACAGGTCTCTTCTCGTCAAGAAGAAAGAAGAAAACCAAAATTAATGGAAACAATCAGTCCTAGCAGCTGGTACACCATCCGATCTGCAACCTATACAAC
>NW_006921706.1:3247229-3276850 GCF_000298275.1 Orycteropus afer afer
TTTTTGTATTGACAAATGGCAAAAATCTCAAATTGCAATGTAAATCTGAAGATTTTTTCTTTTTGAAAATAAATCACAAGAAGAATTAGAGCGATGCTGACCTAACCTATCAAAGGTAATTCAGAAGGCCTTTTCAGTGAGGACTAAGGTTGATAGTTTAATATGGAGCAGGACTAGGCTAAGCTGAGGCTGCAGTGCAGAGGAAGAAGAGTGTTAAAACAGTCTTATAATTTGCCTTACGTAGCACTTTGGCAATAAGCATATCTGATATTCCCAGAAAGACATGTTTATTTTTTTATGTAATAAGAAAGTATACAAATAGACATAATTATATGCCATGATTAAAGAGGCCTATTATTAATAGTTCCTTCCATTGGTAGCCAGGGAAACATTAGGGTGTAAAGGTAGGGTTCTAAAGAGTTTACATGTAAAAATAACTGCTCTTCCATTCATACAAAGAACATAATGAGATTTCACCTTTCTAAAAAAAAGGCATTAGCAGCATCTGAGAATAAGTACAAAGTCTCTTACTTACTTAAGCTCACACACTGCTATCGAGTTGATTTCAATACATAGCGACCCTATAGGACCAAGTAGAACTGCCCCAGAGGGTTTCCAAGGCGGTACATCTTTATAGAAGCAGACTTCCTCAACTTTCTTCCATGGAGTTGATGGTGGGTTCAAACTACCAACCTTCTGGTTAGCAGCGGAATGCTTAACCACTGCACCACCAGAGCTCCTTTACTTACTTAAGAGTGATACTTTATTCTGGCATAAATGTTGTAAAATATGTTCAAGGAACATAGTCATGCTCTGAAATTTTAAATTTTGTTTACACAAGACGCCCTAAAAATTATAAACCTGAATTTCCAGATTACAGGAAGAATGTAAAAATGTTGGCCCAGAATCTTCCATATTTGTATTTCAACTCTCTTCACACAATATAAGGATGTGTTACTGATATATGCCTATTCTCTTAATGCCATTCTCTTAGGCTTGATAAATCTTTCAATACCCACCTTGACAAAGAAGAAGGAGCTCTGGTGGTGTAAGGGTTAAGGCATATGGCTGCTAACTAAAAGGCTGGTGATTTGACCCCACCAGCTGCTCCACAGAAGACAGATGAGGCAGTCTGCATGCATAAAGATTTAAAGTCTTGGAAACCCAATGGGGGTCGCTATGAGTCAGAAATGACTTGATGGCACTGAGTTGACAAAACAGACTCATAAAGTATCTGTTACATCTGTCTTCAGAGGTTTTTTATAGATATATATACAGGCTATCCGTAGGGTACAAATGAGATCTGCCTTTAAGTTTGAATTTGTATGTAAGTTGGAACAAGTATACACAGTTCTTAGCGTCAAGTAGTTATGTGTTTGTCTTAGAATATAATATGTATTTCACATTTTTATGGATATAGAACACTTAAGAAACACTTCCAAATACACTATAACATCTTAAACATAATTGTTCCGGTTACCTAGTACCACTCTGACAAGAATCTATACCACAAATGGGATGGCCTTAACAAACAGGAGGTTATTCTTACAATTTGGAGGCTTTAAGTCCAAGTTCAAAGTGTCAGACTCTAGGGGCTGGGTGAAAGCCCTTCAGCCTTGGGCTTCAGCTCTGCCTCCAGCTCCCAGCCCATTGAAGCTAGAGGCTTTTCTTCATTCAGACAGCTGCTGGCTGCTGAGGCTGTCAAACCCAAGGTTGACAAGTAAAAAGGCACAGTTCCGACATTACCAAACCACATGGCAGGCCATTAATTCAAGTCTATTGTAAGTCCCAAGGTGAGCAGAGCATGGTAGGCTGCTGAACAATGACACAGCTACATATCCAAGCATGCCATAAGCTAGAGACCATTCCCCAAGGCTTCTGCTTATATACAAGAAACAGAACACATTTCCTAAGGCAGTTACTCAGCTGCTCAGAGTAGATTCCACCATGGAGTTGATTGCCAGTCTCATCATGGGGAATAACTACCACCAGCTTCCCAGCCACTCAACCAGGCCCAACCAAGTTGACACATAAACTGAACTACCACAATAATAATACAGTAAATAATAATAATACAGTAATAATAAAAGTACTACATACAGTACTATACTGAAGAGAATCTATGTGTGTGTGTGTGTGTGTGTGTAGGTATAAAGCAAAAGATCACTGCCATCAAGTCAATTCTGATTCATAGTAACCCTACAGGACAGAGTAGAACTTCCCCATAGTAAATCTTTACAGAAGCAGACTGCCAAGTCTTTCTCCCTCAGAGCAAGCTGGTGGGTTCAAACTGCTGACCTTTTGGTTGGCAACTGAGTGCTTTAACCACTGAGCAACCAGGGCTCATGTGTGCAGGTATACATTACTGTAAAAAAAATGAAAGAGTTCTTAAAGCAGTTTCGATAGAAAAAGAAACAAGATCACGATTAAAGGTTAACACTATTATGTAAATTTGCCCTCACCTTGAAACAGCTGAACCAACTTCTACTGGCAACAAATTCATCACAATCACCTTCTCTTTCTGCACATGGAGCTTTCAAATCATTGAAAAGGCTTTGAGCTTTTTCTTGCACTCCAATTTTGATCATGTAACTGAATTATCAACAATATTTCCATTTCAATAATTAAACCCCTGCGTTGCTTAGTAATAACTGTAGCCTTCATGAGGGCAGTGCCATTCACATGCTACATTATTCTTACTTTATCCTTTACAATTGTTCTGATTGTTGACTGACTGTACCTACTGTTTTTCCACTGACCAACGGCACTGCACTCTTTCTGATTGCTTTATTATTTCCATTTTATTTTTAATTGTGACTGTTTTCCTTTGCTTTGATGCATCATCAGCATTTGCATCAGATTTATGCTTTGTAGGCATGGGAGCTCTGGTAGCATAGTGGCTAAGACAGTTGCCTGCTAACCAGACAGCTGGCGGTTCAAACCCACCAGCCACTCCTCAGAAGGAAGGTTGGGCAATCCTACTTCCGTAGTGATACTGCCTTGGAAACCCAAGGAGGGGTCGCTATGAGTCGGGGCTGACTCGACGGCACATAACAACAACAACAACAACAGGCATGGTCACAATGGGTAAGTAAGAGGACAATTTAAACCACATACAAAGTAACACAGTCAACACAGTGTTACTGGCAACGTGACCCAGCTTCAAAAGGCCAGCGCTGTTCTCCTTCCTTGAGCCAAGGAACTGATGCAATGTTTTCATATGCATCACAAAGTAGTGCATACAGTCGTTATTACAAACTATTGCATTTAACTCAAATTTTTAATACAGTAGGCTTTATGACAGTCCATTCTTAAGTGCAAGTCATCATAAACTAGATATTCTTACTCTGTGTACGTGTGTGTGTGTGTTTGTGTAAGACATACAGCCAGAATGCTCCTTAGAAGTGAGAATGGCAAGACTGTGTCATATACTCTGGACATGTTACTAGGAGGGACTAGTCCCTGTAGAAAATATTATGCTTGGTAAAGTAGGGGGTCAGCAAAAAAAGGGAAGATTTTCAAAGGACATGGATTGACACAGTGGTTGCAAAGATGGACTTAAACAGAGCAATGATGGTAAGGATGGCACAGACCAGGCCGAATTTCAATCTGGTGTATAGAAAGGTAGGTATGAGTCAGAACCTACTTGATGGCACCTAACAACATGTGTGTGTGTATATGTATGTGTGATATATAAAATGTGTGTGTATACATAATGTGTGTATACATATATAAAAGGTGCCTAGTGGCACAGTGGTTAAAGTGCTCAGCGGTTAAGCAAAAAGGTCAACAGCTTGAACTCACCAGCTGCTCCATGGGAGAAGGATGTGGCAGTCTGCTTATGTAAACCCTGTAAACCCTATGGGGCAATTCTACTCTATCCTATAAAGTTGCTACTAGGAGCTCTAGTAGTGGTGTAGTGGATAAGGCATTTGGCTGCTAAGCAAAAAGTCAGTAGTTCAAACCCACCAGCTACTCCATGGAAGGAAGATGGGGCAATCTACTTCTGTAAAGATTTATAGCTTTAGAAACCCAACTGGGGTTGCTATCGGAATCGACTCTATGGCAGTGAGTTTTTTGGTATTTATAGAGTTGCTATGAGTCAAAATTGACTTGAGGGGAATGGGTTGGTTTGATACATACATAAGGAGCTCTGGTGGTGTAGTGCCTAAGACATTTGACTGCTAACCAGAAGGTTGGTGGTTCAAACCCATCAGCCACTCCATGGAATGAAGACAATCCATTTCTCTCAAGATTTACCACCTTGGAAGCCCAAAAGAGGGTCGTTATAAGTTGGAATTGACTCGATGGCAGTGAGTTTGACATACATACATACATATATATGTGTGAATAGATATATGTATATATATATATATTTTTTTTTTCTTTTTTTTAATTTACTTTTCATTTTTGTTTCAGTTTCAAGTTTTTATTAACTTGGCAAGGAAATAATACTCCTTTCTAGTCTATGGTAAAGTTATTAGCTAATTCAGATTACCAAAATGCTGAACAGGTAAAACCAATTTTCCCTTTTTTGCCCATACCAGTTAGTCTTTTCTATTACTCAATATTTAGTATGGCCAATGGCCTAAATATGAAAGCAAAACCTTTATTTTTTCAATATTATGACTTCTACATATAAAATAAATATATTAGTTCATGATCCTCTGCATAATTCAGAGAACCATAACTCCACATTTAATGTGGAATATGAAGTACCATAAGTGTATGTATTTTGTAAAAAAAACCCTCTTTGCTAATGATACACAATTAATTCAGAAGAAATACTTTATGGAGCAGTACACAATTTGAAAAGGTTAGAGATAAGAAATACCTTTAAAACACAATAATTATAAAGATAGAGTCCATCTCCTTTTAACTCTATCAAGATACTAAATCAAATTGACCGTTTTCTGCATGTGCAAGTTACACATGCCTTCCTTTATGTAACGTGAGACTAAAAAAAGAGGAAAGATTTTTTCCTTGATATATGGGAAGACAAAAAACAAAATACAGAGAACTGCTTGTAGGTTATTTTTTAAAAATATTTCTTACGTATGAAAATCACAATAATATCACTAATTTTGAAATTTTTACCCTACAGCTACAATGCTTGCTTATTTTTAAGAATAGGAGGAGATGTTATCTACTCTTATGAATAGAGGGTCTGTCTTCCAAGTATTGCCATCAACCATTTTACAAATGTGCAACTTGAAACTCACTGAAGGGAAGCAGCTTACTAAAGGTCATAGCATTATGAATACTTAAGATTTGAACTCAGTTTCTTTCTTTCCAAAAGTCATGAAGCTCTGTCTACTACATCATATTGCCTTTATATAAAATTTTAATTTCTGCATTTTGTGTTTCACATCATAAGAAATTTAATGGCATGAATTTTTTTTTGGTAAATTTTAATGGTAACCTTTTATTAAAAAAAATCACTTAAACATACAAACTGTTTATAAACATTCTAATTTTGTGTCAAAAACTGAATACATTAAAATGTAAGTAATATGGCATAACATACTTCCACTATATTCCCAAACCCAATCTATGATTTCCAATCAATCTTCGTAAAGATCCTATCACGAAATCAAGAATACAATGCTTAAATATATTTGATTTCAGAACTCAAGTAAGTCCACAAACTATCATAGTCAATTCTTTGAAATTTCTTAGCTTAGATTTTAAAGCTGCCTGGAAGAAGTCTATCTCAGTTGTAGAAAAAGGTTATTTCTTAAACTACAATAGGTTAGAAACAAACTTTTTTAACAGGTAAGAATTCTGTAAAATTAATAATTAATGAAATGAAATAATTAAACTAAATGATTAACAAATTAGAAAGAACAAACTACACCAACTATCCTACTTCTAGAATGTGTGAAATCTTACGTTGTTTTGTAAAGTGAGAATTTAAGCTTTTCCTACCATTTAAATCTGACACTGTCAACTCTAGACTAGCTTATTTCAAGTAGAACCATCTCTTCACAATGAACTACTCTCTTTCTCATACACATTGTATTTAAATAATGGGGTGACAAGCTTTCTTAATGTATTCCACATTCCTTCTGACTTTGACAACACTATGAACTATGAAACATTGGTATATTATGTAACTTGATTTTAACGTTTGAAATACTGATAAAAATACTGTGAATAACACTGTAAAATGTCCTTCAACTTAACTCTCAGACTTCTGGTAGGAGAGTAATCTTTCTTCAAAATAGTAAAAAATAAACACATCAGTATGAAGTTAGTGACTTTTGAAAGGCATTTCTACGTACGGCACCCTACAGTACTTTGATTAATTATCATAGTGATGATTTAGTCTCTCATCACATATGGTATTCCACAGCATGCTATGTAAACACATCAGGCCCACATGCTACCTAACTTAGAAAATGGCTTGGTTTATCAAGTTTGTAGTAAATACAACTTAGGAAAGAATTAACTTTTCAATTTTGCAAATTATTAACAAACAAAACATTTGTAACTATTTTAAAGGTTTCAACAATTTTCTTTCTCTGTGATTATACATGAATACATCAAATTATGTGCTTCATAAACACTGACAAACTTTACCTGGAAGGAAGAAATTATATTTTCAAATAGGTTCTTAAGGAATAACTGACTATGACTTATTGTAGTATACCAATAATGATTAATGTGTTTTATATGGTCCCAAGAAAACTGCCTTAGGTTAATTACAGAATTGAACCGGTCAGAGATTATTAAAGCCTGATATCAATTCTACTATAAAGTACAGTAAACATTTTGCTGAAAATAATTACTTGATAAAAATATCTCCTAGGGATAGTTTTCAGAAAACATGTTCATTATAAATAAGTAAATAACCTGTTAGAGCAGGCAATAATGATAAACAAATAATAAATTAACTTCAGTAAATAAAAGTTCAGTTTAATCAACTAATTTCCTAAAAAAAAAAAAAAAGTACAATACTAATTATAATTAGTGGAACTGTTAATGGCTATTACTTTTTATTGAATTTACAAATCATTGTTACCAGTCTCAAAGTACAACACTCAATTAGAAATCGACCTTTAAAAGATATTTATACAAACAGCCTATCAGGAAAAATGCTACAGCAACTGGCAACAATGAATTTACTACAGGATAAGGTAGAAGATGGGCTGGAAATCTGTGATCTTATAACTTATACTAGCAAAGAGGAAATCTAAAGTTTAGATTTCAAACTATAGCTATCATCAGGGATGACCATGTCATAGCTTTAATTCTTAGATTTTAGTGGGTCTACAAACCACCACAGATTTATTCTATGTGATTCTGATGTAAGATACACTATAAACTATTTTTTCCAGACTTTTACATACCAATAGCAATAAAAAGGCAAATCAATATGCAGTAAAGTGCAATAAAGCACCACATTGTAATCTCTAATGCTTGTCACACAAAATGTAAGAGTACTGAATTAAGACGATTAAGCAGTGTAAGTTTTACCTGAAAATGACTTATCAGTCAACCATGCTAATTTCAGAAACTTAAAATTCAACTTAATGTCAGAGAAAATCCCAGAGGTCAAATGAATATTTAAAATATTAAAAGTCCTTTTTTTATGGGTCAGTTATATGCTTCAAACTTAAAAGAACTTGAAAGGATAATTCATTACAATTTTATATTTTTCATAAATCTTCATAATGCATAAAATGCAGACATTCAATTTACAATATTACCAGATTCAATTAAATGTGCTTGTTTAATGGATTGTGACAAGATACTCCTCAGAGAGATTATTCTCTTCAGTTCTTAAAGAGGCACAATTCAAGTGACTGTTGCATTTGAAAATAAATATTTGTATATACTGTTCTGACATTAGTATATAAGGAGAATTCTACTTGTAGAATTCTAATAGCTCACTGCAGAAAACTTGAGGGAAAAAATATACAAAAATCCTGTTTACCGTACTCAGTGATTTCTTTCTAATACAAATGATTATCAAGAAATACCATATGCCCTAGCTGATCTGTCATGCCTGTGTAGTTCCAGAAAATCTTCCATAACAGATTTAGATGAGAATTCTATGCATATGAATTCACAATTTGCTACTGCTCAAAAAGCAACATATATTAGAGAGATCAAGTAAGAATGAACTAAATGGAAGTCTCCGAGCTAACTCCCTTATACTCATCAGACAATGACCTGTCATGTATACCCTATGGCTTGTTATAAAACAAAGGTTTAAAAAAATGAAAATCAGAATAGTAACTAACACATTCACTGGGAAGTACAGAATGTATATTTAAATCCTCAGCAGCACCTGTGAACATGTATGACTTGGAGGAAGCACTTTTAAAGAAATATTTATATATGTTCACTTAACCATGTCAGAATAAATTATCTTCATTTTTGGTGTTTCAACACACAGAAGTTATTGAGATCTATACCAAATATGCTGTAGAAAAAACTGAATAATGAATTACAGCCTATTTAACAACAAACAATATTGTCTATTCTATATCATATATGTGCATGTAAAACCTAATTTTAAAATGCCAGTATGCTGAAATTTGATGAATGTATATACAGTGTGTATATTTGTTTTATGTTCTAAAAAAGTTAAATTTTTAGCTTCAAAAATTTGTTAATAACTGAAGATTTCATAAAGTAGTTATAACAGTGGTATTTAATTCTGATTGCTCATTAGAATTTCCTGTGGAACTTCTAAAAAGTACAGATGCCTGCCCTACCCTTTTCCCATCCCACTTGTGAATAATTCAGTCCAGAAACAACCAGGTGATAAGGAAAAGAGATGTCTATGTGAGATGGAAGTGGAAAACAGATTAGGTACATAATACAAAATTAATCAAAACAGGTATAGATTAAGGATAATGAAAGCCAATTTTCTGTCATAGAAGGAGTTACAAATATGGAAAGAGAGAAAACTAGAATGTTTTTCAATATATATAAAGATACAGAAATATGCAAATGTATTTATTTATGAAGGAGTTCTGGTAGCATAGCAGGTAAGGCATTTTGCTGCTAACCAGAAGGTCAGCAGTCCACACACACCAGCTACTCTGCAGCAAGAAGATAAGGCAATCTACTTCCATAAAGATTTACAGCCTTGGAATCCCAATAGAGGTCACCATGAGTCAGAATCAACTTGATGGCAGTGGGTATGTACGTATGAATGAATGTATATACACATCAAATCCTTGGGTCTACCTACTGAGACCTATAGCAGTGAAATCTCAGTAACAGCAGGCATACTTAGCATCTAGATCTTGGTTTCTAATAACATTCTTTATAAAAAGGAACCAAAACTCCTTGAAGAAATGGCTAATTTCAGGAGTGAAGGAAAGGAAAGTAAAAATGGGGCCTGCAACTTCTTCAGCAAAGAAGTACTCAAAGAATGGTAGAATCCTGTCAAAAGGACACAGAAGTCAGTTTGAAGGTCTCTTATTAGCCATATCTGGAACAATCTGAACATCAAAATAAATAAAGATATGTCGGTGAGTACCAACTACGGTCTTAAAAGCCTGTGAGCAGCCATCTAAGATGAAACAATTGGTCTCTCCTTGTTTGGAACAAAGATGAGTGAAGAAAATCACAGACAGATGGAAAAAATTAGTCCAAGGCACTAGTGAACCATGGGGACCTCAGCCTACATGACCGAAACCAGAAGAAGTAGATGGTGCTTGGCCACCACCGCCAAACACTGAGAAAGAGATCACAATAAAAATTAATCCATCAGCCACTCCTCGAAAGGAAGGTTGGGCAATCTACTTGAGAAGTGATACCGCCTCAGAAACCCAAGGATGGGTCGTTATGAGTTGGATCCAACTCAATGGCAGTGATTTTGGTTTTGGTTTTATCCTCTCTCTACAGGCAATAAATAAATAAATAATGAAAATAACCACATACTAATAATGAGCTCTGGTGGTGTAGTGCCTAAGGCATTTGACTGCTAACCAGAACGTTGGCGGTTCAAACCCACCAGCTACTCCACAGAAGAGAGACTGGGCAATCTACTTCTATAAAGATTTATCACCTTGGAAACCCAAAGGGGGTCGCTATGAGTCAGAATCGACTTAATGGCAAAGAGTTTGGTTTTTGGTAACATTAATATAATCATAAGGAAATAGCAAAAATGCAAAATGAAAGACATTCTACAAAATAACTGGCATGTAATCTTCAAAATGTCAAGGTCATGAAGATCAAGGAAAGACTAAGAGACTAGCCAGATTAAAGAAACATGAAAACTAGATAAAACAGGTGAGTATATGCTGGATCTTTAGAAAGGGCATTATTGGGAGAAATGGCAACACTTGAATGAGGTCTGAGGATTACATGTTACTAACACAGCAATCTTAATTTTCTGCATTTTTGTAGTTATGTAGGAAGATAAAAAATAAATAATGCAGAGGTATGACAATTATACTTTCAGAAAAATTAATCTGGTAACAGTATAGGACTGTCAACTCTAAGTATTTCTGAGGATATACCCCAAAAGTAAAAAACATTTTAAGTGTGCACTCTAAGGTAAATACATATTTGTGTGAAGCTATACTTTAGTTTTGTAGGACCTCTAGTAGTATAGTGCCTAAGGCATCTGACTGTTAACCAGAAGGCTGGCGGGTCAAGTCCAACAGTCACTCCTCAGAAGGAAGTCTGGGCAATCTACTTCCATAGTGATACTGCCTTGGAAACCCAAGGAGGAGTTGCTATGAGTTGGGTCTGACTCCACGGCAAATAACAACAGCAACATATACCAGTTTTGTAGTGCTAATATATTATTTACATTATAAAACATACCCAGAAATGGAAATTAAAAGGCGATGCTACAGAGGGCTAAGTTGATTTAGCGGATCATCTTGTGTATTTCCCTGGGTTGTAAATACTTCATTTTAGAGACTTCTACTGAAGAAAGATGAGTCTGGCAGACTTACTTAGCTAGCTTCTAAAATAGGAAGAATGTAAGAGTATGGGTCAGAAAAAGTGCGGAACTAAATCAACGCAAGATAGCAGTTAGGAATAGGAGCAAATAACAGATCAGAGAAGTATTTAAGAAAGAAAAGTTACAGGTCTCAGGAATTGATTGCTATATGAGACAAGTATATAATAGCCACGTTGGTAAAATGAAAATACAATCCCATTTCACTGCTTTAAATCCTTACAATATATCCTCACAATAAGTTGCTGTTACAGTCCAAAATTTAGATAGTATATTTGGATGACATCTTGAAACTTTGTTCACATCTGGTATTCAAACACAGGTCAAACAGATTGCCTCAAACACAATGCACATTTTTCTAATAATGTGCCTTCTTAATAGATTTTTATTTCAGAGTCCAAAGACTCATTCTCTCACAGAAAGAAACAAACCACCTTACCTTCTCAATGGCTACCGGCACCTGCAACATGTACAAAATATATGACATCCTCCTAAGTATCTGAAATACGACCTCTTGTATTTTCAATATTTGTTAATGAAATTATTATGTAACTTAACAGAGCTTCTCTTTGTACTTATGGTAGTATAAAACTGTTCAAAAGTACATATAAATAAAAGCATATTTATAAAAGGCAGTAAGGTCTTTTTCAAAAACTGCTTTTCTAATTAGCTTATTGGGGGTGAGTACTCACATACATTCTATGTGAATACTCATACATAAGAGCAACATATACCCCCAAAGAGTGTCATAAAACAACAATTTAAATTTTCCTTATTTTTTCATTGGAATACAATTTTTTGAATATATTTTTAAAATTATTTAATAAAACTTTTTGATATTAAATATGCTCCCTCTTCAATCTGAATCCTTATAAAACAACTGAAAAATAATTCTTGCTACTGTATAGCTCATATGTTTGGACAAAAATGTTTCATTATTAAATATGTATAATCTTATAAAAATTACTGTACAAAACTGTAAAATCTTAAATAAATTCTAGTTATTTTTTAAAAAAAACCTTTAAAGACTTTGAAATTAATTTTGCAATAAATAAATTTTTAGAGAAGACCTCAGTAAGTTGGAGCAAATAATTGCAATGACTAAGAAGAACTTTTGATTTTAAAATATGACAGGAACTCATTATTAATTCCAATTCACTCCAGGATGAATAAATGCATTGAAGAAAGACGGTGTGATGTTCTTATTACAGTAAATAGTTTAATTTCCATTATCTCTTGAAGGAAGGACAACTTGATTAATTCATAGCTGACCAGGATTCCCTAGTTCAGACATGGCTTACTATTTCTGTGAAATGAGTCAAAGCATAGGAGTCTAACTATTCAATTATACACTTTACAAAAACATAAATTATCTTAAATTGAAGATTAACACAGTTTAAGGTTAGAATGTTGATATTCAAAAGACATAATTTGAAAATTTTAATTTTTGGAATAAATTATAAAACAACTTTATTATAAATTTCTTCTTGTTTGGTTAAAATAGATATCAGAAATAAGATTTAGGATATGAAAACCAGTTTTATTAATGAACCAAACCAAACAAACAAACAAACAAAATAACAGTTGCCCTTGAGTCAATCTGAATCATGGTGACCTCATGTGTGTCAGAACAGAACTATGCTCTATAGGGTTCTCAGTGGCCAATTTTTCAGAAATAGAGGGTCAGGCCTTTCCTCCAAGGCAATTCTGGGTAGGCATAAACTTCCAACCTTTGATTAGCAGCCGAGTGCATTAATCATTTTTACCAGTTAGGAACTCCCCTTGTTACAGAACAGACTTTATAAAATATTCAGAATATATTTATTGTATTTTAAGATGAATCATTTACAAATGAAAACTGGATTTTATTAGTTATTCTGTGTGTGTGTGTGTGTGTGTGTGTATGTCATAACAAATGTTACCTTATAAGAATTAGGGCAGAATTTCTAATATGGTACAGTAATACAGAAAATACACAAAACTATCAAACATTCTGTAGAGAACATTTATATAATTTAGTAGAGCTGTTTTTTTATTTCCTCCTCAATATAGGGCCATAAAATTACCAGAATGTATTAGTAAAATGTTGGTCCCTCATATTTCAATTCTCTCTAAATTTAAGAAGCTGGTGGTGTGACACGGAAAAACTATCAAAACTATCAAAACTAAGGGAAACAATTGTTTCCTGATAGGCTCTTTTTCTTACCTTAGAAGATGAAGAATCACACTCCTGACATATCCATCCATAGCCTGTTTGTTTAGGAGACTTTTTCAAAGGAGGATCCAAACAGCCAAAATGGTAGCAGAGTCTGCATTCATCACACCTGCAGAGTAAACAGATTTATACGATATCTAAATAATACAAAAAACATATTTTTCAAAATATAAAGGCAAACTACTGTATACTTCAAGTTTAACACTGTAAATTCTATTCTTGGCTCACAAGGTTATTAATGTTTCTTATAAAGGCAACTTAAACCTGAAATAAATGTTTTAGGAAAAACAAAGTACAACAACAATGAAAGTGACAGTATAAATATCCTTCAAAACACTTTGATAGTAGAAATGTTAAGAGCATATGAATGAATATATTTGTATAGTCATATATGCTAAAGACTAACAAAATCATAACAATTTCAATTCTGAAATTAAAGAATTAATCATTTACCCATTAAACAGTTTAAAAGCAGAGATTTCAAAACATTTAACAACATTAAATATCTATAATTCGAGATTATAAATTCAATTCAATACACTTTTAATGTTTTCTGAATTTTAGAAGTCCAAGAAATTCTACTAGGCTACACTAAACTAGAATTTATGATACATTAATTTAGACCTCATCACTCTCTCCAAGTTAGGGTAGACTGAAATTAACTTTATGTTTACAGCATGATAACACAACCTACAGCAAATAAAAACATTTTTTATATTACATCACAGAACGCTTAAATATACAAAAGAGTTAAGAAACCTCTTTAACAATCTGATATTATTCTCTCAAAATTTCCCTGTCACTTTCTCTCAGTGAGTGTATTTGGTTTTTCAAAGTAACTCCTACCACATTTTAAAGCTCATTAACAATTCTTTTGAAAGTGTCTTGGCCACCTATGATGTACAAAATCTAAAAAAACTATCATACCTATTCTTCGTTTCAGACAATCTCATCCTGCTGACAATGAAGAAAGATCTGTATTATTTCATTGTTTTGTTTGCTGCATCAGTTGGAATAACAAGATCAAAATTTAACAACAAATAAGGTTTTCATATTTTACAGAAAGGGTTACCTTCTTCACTTTCTTATGTAATCTTTGTAAATTTTTTATTTATTAAAAAATAAAAACAAACTACCTCCAAACTAATTGTCAGATTTATTGTTATTCTTACTGATTTGAAATGTCTTAAATCAAGAAATCCACAACTAAGAAACCAGAAGAAAAAACTTACAGAAGACAAATTACTTGAGTAAAGTACAAAATTACTATTAAAGAAACCTTTTTTAGAAAAAAAGGGAAGGAGCTCTTATTATAAATAACACAGAAAAATGTAACTGACTTTAAAATACTCATCACAATAAAGGGGGCTATAATACACATTTACAGTAAACATTTCATATCATGCTACCATTACCTAATCTCTCAAAGGCCCATTTTGGAAATCAGAGTTTCAGAAAAGCTAAACAACTTAGCTAAGTTATTTGAGTATAATAAAATTTAAAACACAAGTATATGTCATAAATTTATGCATTCATTTTCTACACATTTTTCTCTTTATGTGCCAAATAAGTATATGTACTTTTCTTGCTCAAAACCTTGTCTTTTAGGCTCAAGATACTAATTTCTGCAAATATTAATTTCATATGGTCTTCAAAATATTTTTACTATATAATTCTAGCTACAGAAATAGATAAAATCAAATAGGAATAAAGTACTTAATTTTCCAATTATTATAAACAAATATTCCAAAGCATATTTTCAAAAGCAGTTAAAATGTTCATATACTTGTTTTTCTGGAATTAAGAAAACTAATAGAACATATATAGCTGACTTCAAATGTAACATATATAGACTAAATGATAAGCCCACTCAATGTTATGTTTTCTTTCTCAATACAACTATTTACCTTCCAGTAGCTAACATTTCAGTTACATTTATATATGGTTATAGGAACCTTCAGAGTATAAGTGCTTCTGAGTTCATAAGGTTGAGATTTCTAGGTAGTTGAGGACATACTCTTTCAAACAGGAAATCTTTTATCAGTCATCTTTGATAGAAAATTGAAAAAGAAAAACATCATTTGCCTCATCGAGAAAACAAATACAATTCACTCTATCTTTATCACCTCCGGCTTATAGTATGAATAACAGATACTGCTCTGTATCTAACAGCATGTCAACATTTTGTACCTATAACAAGTACCATTAGTTAGTTGGCTGATCCGTTTGAATTCTTGTGTTCAACTTCTACAGGTTTTCAGGGTCCTCGCTTGATAACATCAGCCATTGATTCCTGATATTGTCAGTAAGCTTTTTCTAAGCATCTTTCCCATCAATAATTTTCTTGTGAATTTAGAAACCAGCCTACTAAACTTAACTTTATGCAAATTGGCAGTAAAAAGTCATTGAAATGAGAACTTCTACTGAATTATATATAGATACAATTTCGGCTGTTAACTAGTCTTTTTTGTTAAACTTCATGTTTTAGGGCCAATTGATCTGAGTTCTTGATAAGTGAGGAGTTAAAGCATTAATATTTTCCTACTTCAACATCAAATTACAACTAATTACTGCATATTTATTTCATAGCTATGTGTCATAATAATTTGTAAATTATGATTCCTAGTACAGTGAAGCAAACATCACCATGATGTAAAGGTAAATCATAATTCATTATTTTTCACCTTCATGTTTTGATGATTCTTGTACAGATACTGGTTTCCAGCTAATGAAGTAAACAAGTTTTCTACACTGACAAAGTTCCTATCTGTTGTAGATTTCAATTAATATAAAAATCAAGTTATGTTTCAGCTCAAGAACTAAAGAGAAAGGTATTATATACTCACTTTTTGAAAAAATAATGTTGAAATATATGTCATTTCAAAGGACCTTACTGACTGATTCCTTCATGAGTGATACCTTTCAGAATGCCTTAATCTACATGTGGACCCCTAATATAATTGTGATAGTTCCAGAGGAAAGCAGGATTTGTTTCAGAAATAGGTGTAATAAGGAAGTTCTCTTCTAGGTCATTAGTGAGGAATTAAATCTGTAAGTGCAAGACTAAGATAATACACTTAGGAATGGCCAAAATTCAGGAGAGAAAAGAATAAACAAAAAGAAATAACCCAATCTTGAAGTCAACAGCTCTGCTGATAAATAAATACAAAAATAAACGCTCTTTCTAGAGATATCTGCAATTATTTCTATGTGGAAAAAATCTGGTTGTTTCTACATTAGAATACGGAATTAAAGAACTTCCTTGCCTATGTGGTGATAATATATATATGCATACACCAAACCAAACTCTCCGCCATCAAGTCGATTCCTACTCACAGCAACCCCCATTGGGTTTCCAAGGTGGTAAACCTTTACAGAAGTAGACTGCCCCACCTTACTCATATTACATATAATTACTACATATATATTGCACATTTATAATACATGTGTATATATATTAGCAGCACATAAGCAAGAACCAACACACCATAAACAAATACAAGAGATACCATTAAGAATCTTAGAAATCAAAAAACAATATAGATGGTCAAAATAATGGATTATTTATTTCATGTACACACACATGCACACCAGTTTGTATCCTTGAGTAATTCATATCAGCAGGAAATTCTGGCTATGTTACAAATCTAGAGCATTTTGAAAACTCAAAAATAAAAACCTGTGTGTCTGCAATGATTGTTACTAAAAGTGGAAACAGAGTTGAAGTAGTTATTGATCAAATTACTATTTAGGTTCTCTAGCTTTATTTCTTACATATATTTGGAAACACATTATTGTGGCACACAAAGTGATAATATGATAAATTAGTACATATTTATCAAAATATATACTGAATAAAATGCTTAAAATATCTTTTTGCAAAAGTAGTCATTAAGCAACAAAAGTATAGTGATATAACACAACATACTTTATTAAATAACATAAATGTCTATGTAATAAAAACAGACTATATTACAATAGCACATGAAATAAAAATGCAATGTCTTAAAATATTAAGAGAATATAAAATTAACCCTTAAAGAAATGCTATGAATTTTTTCAATTAAATGCAAACTAGATGATTAATTACCTTTTAAGCATCTAATAAATATTTTATACATTGACACTAAAATTACAATTCTTAAATTATAATTTTAAATGAGATAAATGAATCCCATTTATAAGATAAAAGGAAACCTAATTGTTGAATTAGATTCTTACTATGTACAACTTCCTAAACATCAGATTAATAACGGATACAAATATAAATAATAAAGCAGCTTTATATATGGCCTTTTAGACACTGATTTAACAAAATGTGGTGACCAAAAGAAAAAAACAGTTCTATTATCTATTTAAAATACTTACTTAGTACATGATTAAGTATAGCACCCTAGACAAAGAAGAGGGAGAAAATGATTTATGTACATATGTACTATGATCCATCTACTAAGCAATCAGTCATGTATTTACCTGATTACTGGAAATTTGCATACAAGTAAAAAGAACCAACTGATTTATTTCTTCCTATGCCTAAGAGACAGGCAAAAAGTCAGTGTGCCAAAGGGGTCCTTTTACTCTTTCAATTTACAATTTATAATTTCACTAGGGGAGTACACTAACTAACTGTTTTTAAAAAGCTGCCAAAAGACATAAGGGAACCTCTTATACATATAATTTAAAGTCAGATGACAACCTAAACTTTAGGTAAAAGAGAAACATGTCAATTGTAACAGGGACTTGAAAAGGGTTGTACAAGTTTTATGATCAAGTTGATCCACAACCACAGGTATTTTTTATGTCAACGAAACACAGTATTTAGATACCCTGCCAGTCTTATAGAATTAAAATGAAAAACTGATTCTAAAAATACATACTGTTACATCTGTTCACACTTAAAAAACAAGTATCAAGAGAATTGATGGGTTGGATTTTCTTCATCACTTTCATGCAAAAAATTCTATACCACAAAGATCAAAAGAATTAAGTCTTAGATTTAAATAAAAATCTCACTAGTAACTCAATCACCTACAGAATCAGTTAACCAGTAATGAATTCTTTCATTGAACCATGGCTAGTTATTTCAATTACACACCTTAATGGAGGAAATGTGAGACAGTGGTCCATGATTTACATGAATTTCAAAACAATATACACTTGCATAAAATTCTGCATTCTACAAATATTAGAATAACATGTAATATCAATAAACAATAATTCATTCCTTATATTTCACAATTTTAGTAAAAACCACCTATACAAAATTACTGGAAGCTATCTTTTATATCATGTTTCACATATGGAGGATTTTGTTTCCATTAATGTCACTATAAACTTCTACCACGGCAATAGTGAATGAATGGGTTAAAAAAACCCAAAAGGACAAAAATATGCTTTAGCAAAGTAAGTATATTAGATGGAAAAAAAATCTGGATAATAATCCCAATCCATATTTAATAGACACTTAAATAACAGGATCAGTTCAGCTGTATCTGCAGCAGCCAGGTTACAAGACTCAAAGTGAAATGAAAAAAATAAAACAAACAAAATATTTCATATAACAATACAGAATAAGGTCAAGTACTTCTTCACAGCATGAGAGATGGATTAGACATTCCCATACCTGAAACATGTCTGCTTTGTTCCTTAATAAACTGATCTCCATCTGCTCATGCCCTTGGAAATTTTTCAGCAGTATGACCTGCTGTGCTCAAGCCCCATATAACTCTGTATTTCCCTGTTTATAATTAACTAATTACACTCTAATCAATAGTGTAGATCCTGATTTTACAATGTAAATCAGTTAAATGAGATAATGGCTGGGGGTCAATCTCATCTTATTTACAAAGCCCAGCATGAGAATCCAATTTCATTATATCCTATGTACCTGAGCAGCAGTGAATCTTATCAGCAGGCCTGCAGACAGTGAGGAAAGAGGTGTACACTTCAATAAAGGAGAAGTATTTGCAAAGCATGCCGATTTCAGAAATACTGTAAATCCCAATCCTTAATATTAATTTGCAAAGTACTCAGATTAGTAGGAAAAAAAATCTACCTTCATGTGATGTCATGTGATTCTAAAGCTGCTCTTAAAATGTTTCAATAGTCAAAAACAATTTCAGAAACTAAAAAAAAAATTAGTGACATAAATAATCACTCTCTACTACAGAGCATCTTGATGAATTTCTTTTGTGAAATATTCATAAAATATTCCCATATTGTCAATCAAATAAATATTTGGTGAACTATGTCAAGTTAGTGATTGTTTAAAAGAATGATTGCATTAAGTATCATATACGGTAAAAACAGGGAAATAGCATCATGAGGGTGAATATTCTTATTTATTGATTAGCAACCATTTTTAACATCATAAATGTAAAAACAAATGTTCAAGAGACATATGACTGATATGATAATGCACAAATATATTTTCTAAAGACAGATAAAGGTTAAGGCTAAATTTTGTTTCCATGTTCAAACACAACACTGATTTCAAATTGGTATTTTATAAAAGAATTACTGAATTATGGGCAAAAGCTATGTTTAGAGTATCTTAATTCATCGCAACTAAACATTCAATTGAAACAGTGCTTTCCCCATAATGGGTATAAAATAAATGTTTAACTGAATTTACAAATATAAAGAAATTTGTATTTTATGTGTTTTGGAGGAAATTCTTTTATCTAGAAACAAATATTTTTCAGACTCTAAGTGCCCTTCTAAGGAGATGTAAAATACATTCATTCTTTTATCAACAAATGTTGAACAAAACACAAACTTTTTTTTTTTAAATATTATATACATATGGTTTGCAAAGTGTAGTTCAGAGCAAGTAGCATCAGTATCGCTTGGGAACTGGTTAGAAAGACGAATTTCCAGGCCTCATCTCAGAGCCACTGAATCAGAAACTTCGGGTGGGGTGAGTGTGGGGAGCAATAGTAAGGGAATAGGGTAGCAAATTATGTTTTAATAAATCCTTCCTAGATTCTCATGCAAAATAAAGTTTGAGAACCACCACTGCTATATAATACTATGTTATCCTTTCTGCATTTCAAAGTAATTTAATTTCTTCATATTTTATTTTTATGTTCCTTTTCCTATTGTGTGACAAATAACCATCATTAACCTGACATCCTGTTTTCTGTGAAATATGAACCATTTTGTGCAGAGTCAATTCTGACTCATAGCGACCCCCTTTGGGTTTCCAAGGTGATAAATCTTTACGGAAGTAGACTGCCCAGTCTTCCTTCCACAGAGTGGCTGTGGGTTTGAACCGTCAACCGTCTGGTTAGCAAACACCTTAGGCACTATGCCACTAGGCCACACGAGAGTTCCTTTTTTAACTTGATATGCTGTTTTCTGTGAAATATGAACCATTTCATGCATATTTAAGTATAAATGTCTTCTTAAAATAGCAATTGGACAAATTATGGACAAAAATTAATTTTATGCTGCTAAAAATAGTGATGTATTTAGATAAATAAGGAGAGAGAAAGTATTTTATTCTACTCCCTTCAAAAAAGGTTTCCTACTCCAATCACATTTTCTCAGGACTTACTATCTTATAAAGTATGTGGTTTATATTTGTGATGTGTAACAAAGATTCTTAAGTTACCACCAAAATACTGAATAGCATCACTATTGAATATTGTAAGAGGGAAAGTGATGATAATTAGTATTTGAATAGGAACTAAGGTTCAGATGATTTTGAGTAACAAGTGATATCAAAACCACAAAGCTTAATGATTCTCAAAATGACCTAAAATAAAATGACTACTAGTAATTTCTCACCACATACTAAAGGAGGGCCAGGTCTTAATTAATTAGCATATTCCATAAAGAAAATGGCAATCTGTCATTTTTCTTAAAATCAGTGAAGTTCAGTAAGAGTAATAATTACTTTTTCTTAAACTTATATAATGATAATCAATCTCTTCTCATTCTTTAAAAAAAAACCTTACTAGTTTTGCTATAAGTTATTAATATTGTCCCTCCAAAGTTATGAGATCTTTCAATAAATTAATAATGTTTATACATAACTTTATACACATCATGTTACTTTTTTAAATATATTATCCAAATGTTCTTGAGTATAACTATAGATCACTAGCATACACCAACTTTACATTTACACTTGTTTTTGATTATCTATAACATTGTCTGCTCTATTCCTAAAGTTTAAACTAGCTTCAGTTGCCACCAAACTTGAAAAGATGTCCAAAATCACATTTATAAATCAGAGAATTCCAAGAGGCACGTTGACAATTTACATGTATATGTGCATTTCAATTTCAGTGGAGTCTCTTCTAAATCAGTTCAAGATGGAGTGATGGAATATTCAACATATTTCTGTCGTTGAGTTAAAACTGGATCATTAAAGCTTGAAGATCAAATTTTAATTCTGTAAACCTCTGGAAA
This sequence comes from Orycteropus afer afer, assembly GCF_000298275.1. Lineage (NCBI taxonomy): Eukaryota > Metazoa > Chordata > Mammalia > Tubulidentata > Orycteropodidae > Orycteropus > Orycteropus afer. The sequence continues at coordinate 3,268,796 of NW_006921706.1, forward strand.
GATACAGATGTTGATGAAGATCTTTCAGCTGGTAGGTTGTATAGTCAATAAGCTTTGTATCTCCCTCCTTATTTCATAATTTCATATATAAGGTTGAAAAACTGAAATTATATTGAACATAGTAAGTTCATAATAAAACAGTAAAGGCTGAATAAATTTGGGGATTACTATTTAGAGATCAACACAGATATACTCTTATTCATGGACTTAAAATTTGAAATTAAAAAAAAATCTCACGCTAATATTAGTGCTTTCACACTAGGACTGATGAGTCAAATGTAGAATGTCACAGTTTCACAAGTCTTTCACTTTTATGTTCACTTTTGTTGAATATTATAAATACGAATACATTTACTATGAGACTATAATTGTTTCACAAGGCAGCATTGCATATATAAATATATCTAGTAAGTTGGATGAAACAGAATAGTAGACTAATGGGAAGCATTCCTTGTTTGTTACTGGTATTGTTCAACAACAAAAGGGAGTAGTATATTGCATTTAAGTCCCATAGGCTTCCATAACTCTTCATAAGTCCAAATACTGTGTATCATCATTCGCCAGAAAAGCAGGGGAAAAAACATTATGTAATCAGATAACTCTGATGAGACATTTATCCAGTATTTTTCAACAATGCACATATCAAATGTTTCTGATTAGTGCAAATAAGAAAAAATGAAATAGAAAAAAAAAAAAAAAATCCACAGGCAAATTAACTGCCTTGTCAGTCCAAGTAGCAAATCAATCAATTATATTCTATCCAAACCTGACAAGCAAATGAAACTTTTTGCAGTGATAAGCTTATGGAAAGGACAAGATAGCTGTTCTCCTTTACTTTATGGACTCTATTGAGAGTTTTATCCACATTTTTAAATCACACTTATAAAAGAGGTTTCCGGGATTGCCTCCGAGGATGAGCTGTGGCAGAGTTGGGTCTCATGAAGGGTATCTACACAGTAAAGTGATAAGAAAAGAACATTAACATTTAAAGATCATAGCAGCTCTGCACTATGTCTTATGAAACATACTAACAATACTACAGTAGATTCAAATAACATATGATCTGTCTAAAGAGATAGATATGCTAAACCAAAAGCTATGATCTTGTGTAGGTTCTTATTTAAAATGTTATCATTTGAAACATTTCAGTTGCCTCCTCTTGTATTATTAGTAGTAGTATTAAATATGTCTTACGAAAACAAAAAAGAAAATAATATAAAAAAATTATGTAGGGCTTGTATTTACATAGAAAACATGTTTGTGATCAAAATATATTTTGAAAGACAACAGTTGCTCTTTTTTCATTAAATATAGCAACTTAACAATGCTTGAGAAAGTATGCAACTCTGTTGAAAACAAGCATGTATGTATTACAGGGCTGGTTATACTCTATCATAGAGTCTCAGGGAGGAAAATCTTCATCTTTTTATCTCCTGTACTACACTGTCTTCCTTCTAAAAATATCATACTATGTCACAATTTTTTAAAGTATAATCCCTGCTACCCAGTTGGGTAGACGCTGCAACAAACAGCACATGACAATATACTCACTACAATAATGTGGTCATTGACTATAAATGATTCTAAGTATATAATTTTGGTCAAATTTTCAAAGCATATCCACTTGCACTTATTTCTCCAAACTATTTTCAGTGTTTCTTGTATTTATTTTCCTATTGACAAGTATTTATTTGCTACTTTTCCAGTATCTTTATTTTCAGAGGAGAAATTTCAGGTGCTAACAGATCAGTATTTTTTTTTAACTTAGTAAACATACAAATTTATCACTTCCTTCAGATATTAGATCTGTGTAGACATTAGTGAAACTGACAAGTAGTCACACATGGTAGAAAATGTTTGTTTCTATATTTAACTATTCGAGACACATTTAATGCTTCCAAGTTCCATTGAGAAAAAGAAAGGGAAAAGTGGCACAGTCACAGACAGATAAAGCACTGCCGAGAAACGCTACCAAGCCAAACGGAATACTCTCAATTAAAAAAAAAAAAGCAGAAACAAAATTGTATAATAGGAAAAAAGAACATAGTATAAATCATATTTCAGAGAAATTTTGTATGTATCAGTATACGAGAAATAAATACAAAGAGCTGAATTCCTTTTTGAACAGTAAGGTTACATGTGCTAACTTTTCTTAAGGTCTCAGTCTCTAAATTTGAGCACATTCTGAATATCTGATATTCAGATATTGGAGGTTAAGCACATCAGGAAAAACATAATGCAAGAGGAAGCAACCAGATAATTAACAACAGAAGTGCAACTAACTCTTAACTACGTGCACAAATGAGGACGACTAGTAGAAAATCCAGAATATATATTTGAATTTAACTTTGATATGCATTTGAATATAGATAAATTTGATATGGAAATCTGCTTCAAACCTCAATTAAACCCAAGTTAAAGTTTCCTTTGAAAAAAGTAAAGAGCTATCGCTAATACTGCTCCATCCTAAATTTCATTTAGTACCCCAAAATCTCCCTTAAAGCAAGAATAAGCACCACTTGTCTTGGTTCATATGTTCCTAGAACAACAGACTGAGTTTCTGTAAATCAGAGATTACATTTTGGCTTTGTATTTATACCATATGGCATTGAGTAAGGGTATTTCAAATTAACGTAGAAAAAAGGGATTGTTTTCAAAGGGCTTTCCTGACACATACATCAGTAACTATAAACATAGTCTGTACTTTCCTATAGTTGCAATTGTGCACCAACACAAAGTATCTACTCCTTCTGCCTCAACAAATTCAAAGATACTACGAGTAATGCCTAGATCATGAGCTGCATAGTCAAGACTGTCTAGATTCAAACTCTAATTCTACCACTTTGTAGCTGTGTGATCTTGGACAAGTAATTCTCAGTTTACTCAACTGCAAAATAGAGATAAAGTTAATATCTGTATTATATGGTGGTTGTCAGGATCAAATAGAAAAATATGGGCAGCACTAGCACACTGACCAGTGCTGATAAGTGCTCTATACCCATCAGTAACTATTAACATTAAAGACAACAGATTTATTAACATGAGAGTTCATTTTTTTGAGAAGAAATTATATTTTAACATATAATTTAAGCAATTTCTACTTCATGTTGTTTGTTGCCTCTATATCTCAGTTACCTCATCTCTAAAATGGAGATATTCATACCTCATAGGACTGTTGTAAGAACTAAGTGAGATAACACATCTATAGTTTATAGAGCAGAAGACAGAATCTAGGACAAAGTAAGTATCCTAACATTAGCATTATTATAATTCCCAGGCCATAAATTTTTTTTTAATGTTACAAATGTTAAAAATATAAGATTCTTATACATTATTACTTACATATCAGAATGTAATGTCAACACTAAAATTTATATCCAATCTTATTTTCAACCTCATTTTACCTCTCATTTCATTAATATTACAATATCTATTTTATATGTCTAGAACAATTACAAAGTCAATATAAATCAAACCTTTATGAGAAACAAATGAAACAATGTTTAATTTAATTTTAGAAAGAAGGAAAAAAAATAAAAAAACACTATAGTTGACTTTGAGTTAGATTATATGTGTTTTGCATGGCACCAAGGGTTGACCATTTTAAGAAGAGACATGTCAGCTCATACGGAGAGAAAAATTACCTATAGTCAGAGCTGCCTCAAGAGGAAGTGGATTACGCACCTCTATTCCTTGCAGAAGCTTGCTCCCTGTTACTTAGTAGTGAATGCTGGGGAGAGGAATAAAGTTTTAGATGGATGGTAGGACAACAGACTTCAGGATCCTTTTCAGAACTCTTGAGTGTTTGCTTTGGAATCTCTTTCAGTTATAAACGTTATAAAAAGTGAAAAATAAGAGATTGATGCTCTCATTTTACAGGTAACAAAAAGAGTTTGGAGGTTACTTGATTCAAAATAATTAAGCTAACCAGTAGCAAAACAATGGTTAGAATTTTAGTCTTTTCAAATGTTTATGTAATGGGTATTCTTCTGTACAAATTAACAATATTAAGACACATGCAATGGAAAACAATAGAAAATTACATGAATAAATCTTAGTGAAAAATAAAATTGAGTGGAATGAGAAATATTTCATTGCTGTATGTACTTGAATTATGATTCTTACCACCCTAAAATCTCAGACCCCAAAATACCACACTTCACTATGCAATGTGTACCGTATTCAGGCTTCCATTTTCCTTATTACAATTTACCTGTCTATACTGCATTAATTTAAATAGTAAAAAGAAAATTAAAACATTCAAATGTTTATAACATGTAACATAAAATATTTATAAATTAATGTATTTATAAATTATACGAAGGTACTGAAAGAGTCAGTGTTTTAATATGGATTTTAAAGTCAAAGGAAGTCATATGCCAAGTAAGCATTGCTTTTTAACCTGAATTTCATAATACTGCCTCTGTAAAGATTTCGGTTGCATCTAGGATTATAAAAATGTATTTTGAAATTAAATATCTCTTCCACTGTTTTTACCAATAGAAAAACATTCTTTAAAAGCCATCTTTAAATAGTTTGACTAAAAATACCTAGTTTATTTTCTAATTCACTTTTTAAAATCTAATCTCTTTGTCTTATAAAAAGAAGCATAATTTTAGATCTAAAAACTAGCTTAAATCATTGATCATTTATTTTTATAAAGTCAGGTCTAAACATGGTGATAGGGATGGCCAAGTAGCTTTTCAGGACAGCAATACAAAGCCTTCAAATAGAACACAATATCCTGTCAGACACAGTCATTTACTTAAATGTAGGAAAGTTGGGATTGGATGCTTGCAGAGCATAGTAAAACTTTGTAACAGTCACCCAATTTATTTCCAGAGTTTTGTTCCTCTCTATAATGAAAACCCCTCAATTTTAAATGTCGACCAGAAATTCTAATTCAACATGCCTGTTAAAAAAAAACACCTATGAATCCATTCACCTATTATATCTGGCTCTAAAAAATATATAGTCATTCATATCTTTTTGTTCCTGGTATTGCCATTCTCTCCAACTATTCAGGTTAAAGTCAGCCAGTTTGGTTTAAAATTCTTATTTCCTCCTTTGCCTACCCATTTTTGGTTAATAATTTGCTATAACCTCTACCCATCCTTTTTCATGTCTACTTCTGTCAGTCTAGGTTCCTGGCCCCAAAACTGGTCTGTTTTTAAGCTATCCATTCACTCATCTCACAGTCTTGCCAGAGTACTATACTTCTTATTATCTCTTGCCTTTAATGAATCCCCATTAGGACTCTAAAATTTTTATCTTGAATCCAGATCCAACGGCACCCATTCTTTTAAACCTACATCACACATGACACCATGGTCTCATCACACATGACACCATGGTCTCATCACACATGACACCATGGTTTTCACTCACGTTATTTCATATCTTTGAAGGATATTCTACCTCCTATCTCATTCTCCTGAAATCTCTTTATACTTCAAGATCCAACTCAAATGTCCTCTTAGTTTATAGGAAGACTTCTCCATCATCCTTTTTAGGAATGATCCTACCATCCTCTGAACTATTATGTCTCTGTATATCCTTATATCACAATTTGATACATGAATATAATAAGCATGAACTAGATTAGAAAATAAATGTTATGAGGATAAAAAAAAACACGAAAATACATAGCACAAATTCCTTAGAAATAAAAGCTTCAGAAGAAAAGTAAAAACAAAAATCTTTCTCTAGTTGTTTAATGCTCTACATGAAATTCAACTTCCTTTTCAAAAAAGGTCTACACTTGCAGACTATGTCACAACAATGTCTTTGGTATTATCAGGCAATTTTAAACCTCCTTAATAATTGATACAAATGAGCAACCTAATAGGAGAAATTTGTATCTGAAAGATTTCAGTCACTTAAAAGGAAAGTTATTGACTGATGTAATTTCCCTTGGATGTGACTAAATCAGATTGATTTAGTCCTTCCTAGGCGTATCTTCCTTGTGCAGCTGTCTGTGTTGATCTGATTCACTGGGCAATTATAGAGGTAACTAAACATTTTCATTCAAAGCAAAACTCCTCTTTCACTTGCTATTATTTGTAGAGAACATACTTAAAGAGTCACTTTCAGGTAGTTAAATCTGTCAACTCTCACAGCACTCAACTGGTTGTCCATTTATGAACTAAATCAAATCACACTTAGGGTCCTTTACTTCATTTATCAGAACTAAAATCATATACAGAATGCATGAAGAACTCTACACTGAAGTCACATCATAAAGTCACATTTCAACAGTATAGTCATGAGGTAATAATCAACCTTTATAACTTACTGCTCTCCCATTCACCCAAAATATTTTTTCCAGCATTGACTACATATTTTAGAAATATAGGTATACATCAAGTACCTTATTAAAAAAAAAAAAAAAAAAAGTCTTTCTAGGGTTGATGAGTATTGAGAGAAGGTTTAGAAGAAAACTCTACAGAATAAAGAATTCACATAAAAAACAAACCAAACTCACTGCCGTTGAGTTGATTTCGACTCACATTGACCTCTCCTTGGGTTTCTAAGGCAGTATCACTATAGAAGTAGATTGCCCCATCTTCCTTCTGAGGAGTGGCTGGTAGGTTTGAACCGCCAGCCTTCTGGTTAGCAGTCAAGTGCCTTAGGCACGATGCTACCAGAGCTCCACCAGAGCTCTCAAGAATTAACATAGTACTCAGGAAAAGTGGAAGAATCAGGGTAATTCATTTTTAGTATTTGTTCTATATATCTTTTACAAAAGAACATTACAGTATAATAAAACAACATAGTCTTGCCTAGGAAAAATATCATACCCAGTTTTGGTAAATGAAAAAAGTACTGTTTTAAGGAAGATGATAATAGTGTAACTTCGGATAACAATACACGGAAGGGAAAAAAAAAGATTTAAAATCTTTTAAAAAAATATATACAAGATTTTCAGAAATAGAACCATCCACCTATCTTTGACAAAGCTGATCATTGACAAAGGGCTGAAATCCATTAAATGGGAAAGAGATTGTCTCTTTCACAAATGGTGCTGGCAAAACTGAATATCCATTTGCAGAAAAATGAAACAAGACCTATACCTAACACCATATACAGAAACTAATCCCAGATAGATGAAGGACTTAAATGTAAAACCTAAACTATATACTTGATCAAAGAAAAACACAGGGGCAAACTTAGGGGACCTAACTTATGGCATAAACAGACTATCAAGCATAATTCAAAATGCACAAACAGCAGAAGATAAACTAGATGACTGGGACATTCCAAAAATTAAATTTGGATGCATATCAAAAGGCTTTTACAAAAGAGTAAAAAGAGACCCTAAAGACTGGGAAAAAATATTCAGCAATGATGCATCTGATAAAGGACTCATCTCCAAATTGTATAGAAAACTCCAATACCTCACAACCACTCATCTGTCAGTTTGTCATACTATGATGTCATACTTGTGTGTTGCTGGGAGACTGAAGGCTATGACACCAATATTCCAAATACCATCAGGGTCACTCATGGTAGACAGGTTTCAGCAGATCTTCCATACTAAGACAGACTGGGAAGAGGAAGGGGCCATCCACTTCTGAAAGAACTGGCCAGTTATAAATTATAATTGCCTGATACATTACCAGAAAACTTCATGATCAGCCCTGAAACACTGTCTGATATAGTGCTGGAAGATGAGCCCCTCAGGTCAGAAGGCATTCAAAACACTACAGGGGAAGAGCTGCCTCCTCAAAGTAGAGTTCACCTTAATGGCACAGAGAGTAAAGCTTTCTGATCCTCCATTTACTGATGGAGCCTGATACAAAATCATTTACTGATGGAGCATGATGCAAATTGGGAAGAAACAGCTGCAAACAACCATTAATAATGGTACATGGTATGTAATGAATCCAGAGAACTTGGAAGTTGTCAAAAATGAAATGGAACACATAAAGATCAATATCCTAGGTGTTAGTGAGCTGAAATAGACTGGTTTTGGCCATTTTGACTATCATGTGATCTACTATGCCAGCAATGACAAATTGAAGAGGAATGGTGTCACATTCATCATCAGAAAGA
>NW_006921706.1:3278968-3280340 GCF_000298275.1 Orycteropus afer afer
TCAAGTATAGCAGGGATTGTGGGGCTGGTGCGGGATCGGGCAGTGTTTCGTTCTGCTGTGCATGGGGTCGCTATGAGTCAGAAATGACTAGACGGCACTTAACAACAACAACAACAATGGGCAAAATATTTAATGTTGCAAGAAGCATCAAAAGAAATGGAATGAATACACAGTCACTGTACAAAAAAGAACTGATTGATATTCACCTATTTCAGGAAGTGAAAGATGATCAAGGACATATTTTGGCTCTTGTGGGCCTGTTTTAATTGTTTTTAGCTTCAATTTGAACTTGCATATGAGCAACTGATGATCAAGAACCATGTTACTGAAAGAAGAAATTGAGTTGCACTGAAGGAATTAGTGAAAAGCAAGACTCCAGGAATTGATGAGATACTCATTGATATGTTTCAAAAAATGGATGCTGCACCGGAGGTACTTACTCTTCTATGCCAAGAAATCTGGAAGACAGCTACCTGGCCAACTAATTGGAAGAGATTCATACTTGTGCTCATTACAAAGAAAGGTGATCCCAGAGAATGTGGAAATTATGAAATAATATTAATATCAGATGCAAGTAAAATTTTGCTGAAGATAATTCAAAAACGGTTGCAGCAGTATATTGACAGGGAACTTCCAGAAATACAAGATGGATTCCGAAGAGGACACAAAACAAGGCATGTCACTGCTGATGTCAGATGGATCTTGGCTGAAAGCAAAGTATACCAGAAAGATGTTTACTTGTGTTTTATTAACTCTGCAAATGCATTTGACTGTATAGATAATAACAAATTATGGATAATATTGAAAAGAATGGGAATTCCAGAACACTTAATTGTGTTCATTAGGAACCTGTACATAGATCATGAGGCTCTCATTCAAACAGAACAAGAGTATACTTCATGGTTTAAAATTAGGAAAGGTGTGTGTCAGGGTTGTATCCTTTCACTGTACTTATTCAACCTGTATGCTGAGCAAATAATCTGAGAAGTTGGCCTATGTGAAGAAGAACATGGCATGAGGACTAGAGGAAGACTCATTAACAACATACGATATGCAGACAACACAACCTTGCTTGATAAAGATGAAGAGGACTTGAAGTACTTACTGATGAAGATTAAACACTACAGCCTGCAGTATGGATTACAACTCAACAAAAAGAAAACGAAACAATTGGACCAATAAGCAGCATCATGATAAAAAGAGAAAAGAATGAAATTGTCAAAGATTTCATATTACATGGATCCGTAATCAATACCAATAGAAGCAGCAGTCAAGAAATCAGATGTCACATTACACTGGGCAAATCTGCAGCAAAAGACCTCTTTCAAGTGCTGAAGAGCAAGATGTTTCTTTGAAGCCTAAGGTGCACCTA
>NW_006921706.1:3280971-3287985 GCF_000298275.1 Orycteropus afer afer
GACTCTTACACACTGCTGGTTGGACTATAAAAAGATAAACCACTATGGAAAACAGTATGGCAATTTCTTAAAAAGTTGGAAATAGAAATACCATTTGATCCAGCAATCCCATTACTAGGTATATATCCTAAAGACTGAGAGCCAAGACATTACTAGATATATGTACACCCATGTTCATTGTAGCACTAGTCACAACAGTAAAGAAATGGAAAAAACCTAAGTGGCCATCAGTGGACGAATGGATAACCGAACTATGGTACACTCACACAATGGAATACTATGCAACACTAAATAATGCAGAATCCATGAAACACCTCTATTGTGGATGAACTTAACAGACATTATGCTGAGTGAAATAAGTCACTCACAGAAGGATAAATAATATACTAGTCCACTACTGTAAAAAATCAAGTAAGGGTTTACATATGGAAGAAAACTTTCTTTGTTGGTTACCAGACATCAAGAAGTAAAAGAGGGGAGGCGAAGGAAAATTGCTAAATAGGTAAGAGACAAGTATTGATTTGGGTGAAGGGAAAGGTACGGTATCAAAAGTGAGGGGCCAACACAGTAACACTAAGGAAAAAGAAGACAGAGAAGTACATGAGAGGTACAAACAACACACATAAACTTTTACATACACAATACTTTATTATCAGTAATAACAAACAATCTATGAGTAGATACATAGGTAGACAGGCTAAATGATCAGGTATGTCTAGGCAAAAGGGAATATGAAAAAAATATGTGTGTATATATATATATATATATATATATATATATATATACAAAAAAAATTATAGAAAAATCCAGAAAATAAATGCCTACTGAAATTTTTGGTAAGTTATTTCACTTACTTGTATTTTAGTGTCTGCTCAATAAAGTCACTATAATCCAAAATTACAGTTGATAAAAATAACCATAAATGGAGACAAATAATCTAATTCCAAATCTAATTCTTATCCTAGAGTACTACAGATTAAGAAATGAAGAATAAAGCAAAAGAGAGCAATTTGATGGAGTTCTGATGATCCCATCAGTAATCAATTCTGATGAATATCGACACTTTTTTTTTTAGCTTCCATTATTATTGCCTTTTATTATCAGTATCTTTATAAATTAGATTTTGTCTTTGGGGTTTATAAACATTACATATAAATTTACAGATATATTTTAATACTACATAAAAAATACACAAATCATAAAAATTCACTCTGATGATTAAGACTTGCATGACACTGGCATTTTGTCAGTTGACGTAGTAACTCCACCATGGAAGGTTCTCGATTATTTGGATTATTTCTGGGAATGAGGATAGCATTCTTAATCAGGAAATCAGTGAGAGTTCCATATACAGTCCTTTTCTTTTTTTCTTCATATATTTCAAGGTAACATCTCATTCTTTCCTGAATCTGCCTACTGCCAGCTTCCACACTGGCATTTCCTGCTCCTTGTTATTATGTATGATTATGTAAGCTAAATCTGCATTTGATGTAATGAAACCAGCCCTTGCTGGCATTAAATTCTATTACTCAGGGTGGCCTTCTTAATGTTTCTTCAGATTTTCAGAAAGGCTGCATTCTTTCACTTGAATCGTCAGTAAACCTAAGAATCCTCTTGTGGATTTGGTTTTCTATCTAAGTCATCAACAGATTCTCCATCTTGTCAATTGGTCCCTGCCTCCTCTTTGTTAAAACTGTTGACTGCATGCCAATAGCTTCTTTAACTGCCTCCAAAATCCTATTTATGATTATTGAAAGGGTCAAAAGAGACATCCCTTCCTAATGTGCTATTTCGACAACTTTCTTTCCATTACCATAGGCCTTAATGATCTTCACCTTTATGTCCATGTCTAGATACTTCATCTTTTCTGGATTAGAACCTTCAGTGGTATGACTTCCTTTGCTAAACATATTGTTGGGGGTATAAGCAATGAAGGTGTTACAGTCAGAAAAACTTGAACAACTCAACTTTAAATTAACATCTAATGTTTCTTTGAATTAAGATCATGCTTATGCCTGGTCTACAGCGAAGTCGGCACCAGTGTCCTAACAGTGAAATTGGAGTCAGAAGGGTTATTGAGTATGTGTGCAGTTCAACTGTCACATTATAGTTGAACACTGCCAACATTCTGTCTTTTATGACTCCTGTCACTTCACAGTAGATCAAGCCATATGGCAGTGCACTGAACAATAAATCACAAAATTGAGCATCAAAGAATAATAACACTAGCAAATTAAGTGTTGCAACACTCTACATACTACTTATCACTAACAATAAGATGCACCAAAAATAAAAAATAAACAAAGGACAGTCATTAAATGCAGTTTGTTATAACTTGAATATGTCCCAAGTTGAGGATTGCATGTATATGTCAAGACGTGGATGATACTTTGAGAGAATATTTTAATGATGAACACCTCAGAAGGGCTGAGATAGCTGCCCCAACATTTAACAGCAGTTTCATATTAAGCAAATAAAGTAAGTAGACACCAAATATATTTATATATATTTATATTTATACACCAGTATATATTTATGCAAATAATTAAAAGAATCGTGATAAAAGCAAAGTGGGAAAGTATCTGTCAAAACCTAGTGTACTCCAAATATTACTAAGCATATAATATTAAAAAAAAAAAATACAAGAACATCTTTCTTGAGAAATTACATGGTGATCTGCTCCCACAAAGATTTCAGCCTAGGAAACCCTATGGGGCAGTTGTACTCTGTCCTGTGGCCTATAAGTTGGAATCAATTTGACAGCACACAACTAACAACAACACAGCATCCCAAGGATTATTCCAGCTCTTGAGATATAGTCAAGATGTTACCACAGGTAAAGTTCCTGCAATAAGTTCACAGTCTGATAGAGGAGTGAACTGAACAAAAGTTGTCATTGTTGTTGGTAGGTGCCGTCGAGTTAGCCCTGACTCATAGTAACCCTATGCACAACAGAACAAAACACTGCCTGGTCCTCCATCCTCACAGTCCTTGCTATGCTAGAGCCCATCATTGTAGCCCCTGTGTCAAACCATCCCTTGAGGGTCTTCCCCTTTTTGCTGACCCTCTACTTTACCAAGCATGATATCTTTCTCTGGGGACAGCTGCCTTCTGACAGCATGACCAACGTACATGAGACAAAGTCTGGCCATTCTCACTTCTAAGGAGCATTCATGTTTTACTTCTTCCGGGACGGATTTGTTCATTCTTCAGGCAGCCCATAGCATTTTCAGTATCCTTCGCCAGCACCATAATTCAAAGGCATCAACTCTTCCTTGTTCTTCCTTATTCATTGTCCCTATAGAGTAATTCTACTCTGCACACATGGGGTTGTCAAGAGTTGGAATGGACTGTAAGGCACCTAACCAACTGATGTCATAGTGCCTGAGAAATTTGAGATTTAACTTACATCCCTTAATTAAAATTGCAACTTTTATGAATATTCCTATAAACCTAAGGATCAAAAACCAAAGTAGTGCTTAAGTCAAATACCATCTGAATGTATTTTTAAAAGATGAAAAAGGTGATACATACGCAAAATACATCCTCCAGTTTTTTTCTTTTTAATAATTTTGTGATCTGGCCCATACCCAGGCACTCCATATCAACACTAAAACTAAAAATCTAATGTTGCAAAAGTTTTACAATCTAGATTTCAGTGAATTAATTTTTCTGTCCAACTATATATGGTATGTTTTCTTTATGTGGAACAAAGCTTTGTAATAGTTTTACGTGAGACAACTTTATGACTTCATTCCCAGTAGAAATTGGGAGTTTATTCAGCTCTAGTAATATACATTCAAAATGACAATCAAATGTAGAACAATTTCTGGGTACATGTAATAGGTAAGGAGCCTATTGGTGACACATGGTTAAGTGCTTGGCTCCCAACCAAAAAGTTGGAGGTTCAAACCCACCAGCTGCTCTGTGGAAGAAAGATGTGGCACTCTGCTTCTGTAAAAATTACAGCCTTGGAAACCTGTGGAGCAGTTCCATTGTGTCCTATAGGTTCATTATGAGTTGCAATTGATGGCAATAGAATAGATTTAGGTTTTGGTTTAATGTAATTACTAAAACAAGGCTTTCCTAATTTACTGACTTTTCATATATGATCAAGGGTTAACAGGAAGAAAAATGAAGAGGAGGAATGGTGAAAATTTAATGTTAAAGAACAAACAGCATCCTTTTTGAAGATATAAAAGAGCTAAATGATTTTGTCTATCATAGTTAACATACAATATAAATGGGGAAAGGTCACATTCCTAAAATATTTTATTTATATTTTGAAAACAGAGATTCCCATAATAGAATTCAGTGCTTGGTCACTCTTCCCCTACATTCCTATCCTAACTTTGGTTTCTTTTTAATGAAAAAAGGAAAGTCAGCAAAACAAAATGCCACCATTAAATCATTTTGCAACACTGTGTGTCAAAAATGTAATGGGAAATGCACACATCAAGGGAAAGGTTACTGTTCTTCCAGAACATCTTTTCACTTGGTTCATGGCTCATCCTTCTACATAACTGTGCAGGCACTACTGATGGTTTTCTCTCTTGGTTTAATGTGGCATTTGAAGGATTATGGCATTTTCAGGAAACCACAGTGCAGTGATTTTAGAGGTTATCTGGCCGAAAGTGATACTATGATTTAGAGTAACTGCTATTTATATGCAATGGTAAAAGTCAGCAACCAAACCACCTCACGAGGTCAGCCTAATTCTTTATTATTATTTTTTTTTACTCATACATGGGGTTAGTCCATAAAGTGAGAATAGAATTAGAGGAAATTCCATTTAAAAAAAGGAGTTTGCTGTACATAAGTACCTCATATTAGGTTTAAATCCTATTAAGTGCATTGTAACAGGAAGAGCTAATTCAGAAACAGATAACCTTAATACTTCCAGTTTATGATAAACATAATTGCTCCTTGAAACTGTTTCACAAAAAGGATTTACAAACTTAAGAATTAAAATGAAAAGCAATCTAATACATGTAAATCAATTAGGAGCTTTATATAGAGAATAAATGTGAAAATATTAAAACTCTTATCCAGATAACATGAAACATTTCATCTACAAATATATGATATTCTATTTAAAAGTTCAATTCATATTTTGTTTTAATATAATTATGAAGTAACCAAACGCTTTTTTAGATTAAAAGAAAACATTTTCTACTACAAACCATTTCTCACAAATGAAAATTGTCCATCTTCAATTAGTTCACATAGTTGTTCTAAGATAAAAATCTATAAAATGTAACTAAATTAAAAGTAGAAAAATACTTGGGCTAATAATGCAATTAAAAATAGCATCAGTGGAGAGAGATTTATGCTATAAATTAATCAGAATTCCTTATAACTGGATAGTATTTTGCATTTTGAAATTAATTTCTCCTCTTCATTCTTATAGCATTACAAAATTATGGAATGTGGTAGTTAAAAAAAAATTTCAAATCAATATTGTATGTTGCTCATTTTATGAATGAAATGACTGGTTTTTTGCTTTCCTCAAAGTTACCCTGCCACTTGCTGGTGAAGCCTTACATAAAACGCCAACCCTGCAGTTTTGTCCCCGTACCCGCTCCTCATCTTCTTTCTTAGTTTGTTCCTTCATTTAATTTTCAAGTCAAGCTCATTTGTTGTTTCTAACTTTAACATCAAGTTTATGACTGTTGCAAAAATATTTAAAAAGGGAGATTTTCCCTTAACAAGCAAAAAAAAAAAAACGATTATCCTGGTTTTCCAGAATATGTCAAAAATATATTAGGAGAAAACTTAGAGTTATACTAATGACACAAACAACAAATACAGTGTAAGCCAAAAAATTAAGGTGAAATGAGGAAGAGAA
This sequence comes from Orycteropus afer afer, assembly GCF_000298275.1. Classification (NCBI taxonomy): domain Eukaryota; kingdom Metazoa; phylum Chordata; class Mammalia; order Tubulidentata; family Orycteropodidae; genus Orycteropus; species Orycteropus afer. Next base: position 3,286,820 of record NW_006921706.1, read on the forward strand.
AATGAGGTTTGCTTGCTTCTCTTATTTTTTATTAGAAAATAGTAATGTGAAAGGTATTATGGTTTAAAATTATAGTGTTAACACACATACACACAGAATCCAAGGCATTTTAATACGTCAACAAAATCACCCTGAGATTATGTAATTCTGAAGTTACATATTTCTGAGATACAAGTCACAGTTTCATGCATGTTGAAGACAGAATCAACAGTGCAGAACTACTCAACTGAAGAACAAATGGACATTTCATTTATGTAGATTCTGAAATAGACAATGCTTTTATTTGCTTAACTTACTAAATTCAAGGGACTGCAATTCTTTGTCTGTGTCTTTTATTGTTCCAGGAGCTCTAGGGGTGCAGTAGTTAAGACATACGGTTGCTAACCAAAAGGTCAGCAGTTTGAACCCAGAGTAGCTCCATGGAAGAAAGATGAAGCAGTCTGCTTCTGTAAAAATTAAAGCCTTGGGAACCCTAAGGGGCAGTTCTGCTGTGTCCTGTAGAGTCACGACTTGATGGCAGTCGGTATTTTGGTTTGTATTGTTCTACTCATTTAAATGACCCCTCCCTAAAAAAAAAAAAAAAGAAAAGAAAGAAAAAGCTCCTCAGATCACAAGTAAATAAAGAGGCAGACTATATTTGAAGTGTACCTATTTTCCAAATTTAATTCACAAAATGCAAATATAATGTGATCTTTTTTTTTTGTATAATTGGTGGTAAATTCAAATATTCATTTTGTAAAACTTCACATCATCATGCCTGTGTATTCAGAAATTTCTAAAATTAAAGATAATGTGTGTTGTTCTTCAAGACAAGATAAAGTGAGTACAAAAGTATTCTGTAAATAGATGACCACAATTAAAATTACTAATTTAAGTACAGATTGCATCACAGACCTTTCCAAACAGCAACATCAACAAACATATATATAGTAATAAATTTATGTATATTTGTGTGCGAATTAAATATATGCACAAATATCAGTATATGCACTGGTGGCATTGTGGGTGAGACATGTGGCTGCTAACTAGAAGGTCAGCGGTTCACAGTAGGCTCCAGCTATTTATGCAAGAGGAAGATGAAGCAATGTACTTCCATAAAGATTTACAGCTTTGGAAACCCCATGGGAGTCTTTATTAGTCAGAATCGACCCAACAGCAGTGGGTTT
>NW_006921706.1:3288085-3299872 GCF_000298275.1 Orycteropus afer afer
ATATAATACAAGTACAATTTTAATATATACATTATTAATATGCCATCAAAGAATACAATGTATTCCATTAAAGATAAACTTCCCAAAGATAAACCCCTATAAGGAAGGACCAGTTCCATTCTTAGTGCGATGATCCTTATTCAATATAAAACATAAAGAACACTTCATTAACATCAAACTTCAAAAAAGGAAAAGTACTACATCTTAATAAAAGCTTTTACTACATTTTAACAAAACCTTGAGTGGATATGAGAATAAAGAGCACAGCACTGAAGTCTCAAAGAACATCAGATAGAGCCTTGAAAATCGTAAAATAAAGAAAATAAAACATCAGGTATGATCCTGAAAAGGATGTCATCATTTATCCTGCAACAAATACATTTATCCAGGACAAGCTTTATCCAGCTAGGGAGCTGCAATGTAAATTCTGCTGACTGCAGGGAGCTAAGAGCACAGATTCTGGAGTTTGAATTCAGTTCTACCACCTTCTAGCTATGCAATCTTTGCAAAGATATTTGAGCTCTCTATGCCTTCATTTCTTCATCAATACAATGGAAGTAATACTACTACTTACTTCATAGGCCACCACAGAATGGTTGTGAAGATTTTATATGTATATTCGAGGTGCCTGGTATAGCATTATGTAAGTGTTTCACTATGGTGGTTGTTATTTTGCATATTGAATGGCATTTACCATTTCCAAACAACTGTACCAAGCTGTTTACTTGTAATATCTCATTTAAACCTCCAAATTACTCCAGGGAGTAGGTACTATTGATTCTTGCTATTTCACAGATGAGGAAACCCAAGGCACAGGGAAGATAAGGACAAAGTTCGTAAAATCCAGTTTTCAAAGATAGCAGAGTGACAACAAATCTTTGTAACTACTTGTTTATTATATAATACTATCCACCAGCTACTCCTCGGAAGGAAGATGGGGCAATCTGCTTCCGTAGTGATACTGCCTCGGAAACCAAAGGAGGGGTCACTATGAGTTGGGTCCGACTCGACGGCACATAACAACAACAACATAACAACAAAACCTCCCAAAATGTAGAAAAACTTTAAAACGTAATAAAATCTAGGCCCATCACATAAATTTAGTAGGCTCCCTTTTGAAATATTCAACATTAAAAATATCAACTTGAAGAAAAAAAGGGATGATTACAAAAATATTTCTTGAATTAGAAAGTTCCCTTCATGCATTTTTTTTTAAAATCTGATTTATATATAATCACAAATGAGAAACATGTCTACAGTGAAAACAGAAGGCAAACACATTATAGTACAAGGCATCTGACTGCTAACCAGAAAGTTGGCGGTTCAAACCCACCAGCCACTCTGTGGAAGGAAGACTGGGCAATCTACTTCCATAAAGATTTACTGCTTTGGAAACCCAATGAGAGTTGCTATTAGTTGGAATCAACTTGATGACAGTGAGTTTGGTTTTTTGCTTTGCTTAAGATGAAAAAGTCAGTCAGGAATATAGAAAAGGCTGTGGAGAACCAGTGACAGAAAAGTACTTGCAGTGGGTGCCTGGTGCTCGATTTGGGAGTCAGGATTGACTACAGCATAAGGGATTTTTCTGAGGATAGAAATTATTCTAAATCTGGATTATGGAGATGGTTGAACAATTCTAAATTTACTTAAAATCATTAAATGGTACATACTTATAATGGATCAGATATTTTTCCCCCACAAAACAAAACTTCATTAATTGTTCTTCTAACAGTCCAGAGGTGAGTGGCAGAGGATCTGTTCTAGCCAACAGAAGATATAAATAAGAACAGTTGGAAAACAGGGTCCCTTAAGATTTCCTCCTTTAATAATGGGAATTTAGACAAACATAAGATTAAGGGTATTAATTTCTCACCAAAGCCTTTTGTTTGAGAGAGTTTTCAGTTGTAGCTGCCCTTAAACTGAAAGCCAGAAAGAGCCACGTGTGGGAACTAATAAGTGAACAGAGATAACAGATTTAAGAATAATGCCTGGGCAAGAAATTGGTTGTGGTAACTGGCACACAGAACTGACTGAAGACAAGTCATACCCAGTCAGGTGGGTAGATGCCTGCTGTTCTACTGGAATGCAAGCTCCTCGAAAACAGGGATTCTGTTTAATCTTTTCTGCATCATCCTTTTACTTCTCCAAGAACACATGGTAAAGAGAGGCAGGCTTGAGATTTAAATTCAGAGTATTTTATTATTTAGCAAATATTTTTCTTTCATTTTGTTGTTGAGAATATATATAGCAAAACACACATCAATTCCAGTTTTTACAAATACCATTTAATGACACTGATAATATTCTTTGAGTTGTACAACCATTCTCATCCTCCTTTTCTGAGTTGTTCCTCCCCTAATTGATACAAATTCCCTGCCCTCTAAGGTTCCTATATAATCCTTCAAGTTGCTCTTGTCAATTTGATCCCATATAGATAATTCTCATAAGAGCACAATGCTCAAGACAGATATGTCTTTACTACTTAAGCTAAACTACCCTTTTAAGAAGACTTCAGGGATATGTTTGGTTTAAGGTTTAAAGACTATCTCAGGGCAATAGTTTCAGGAATTTAGCCAACCTTCACAGATCCAGGAAGTCAGGAGTCCATGAATATTTGAAATTCTGTTCTGCATTTTCCTCCTTTTAACCAGGAATCTTCTATAGAATATTTGATCAAAATGTTCAATGAATGGAAGAATTTTATGGTATGAAAATTAGACCTCAATAGAGCTGTTTTTAAAACAAATATTTGCTATTTATCAGAAGAAGGGGACATTTCAAATAAACATATTTTCTATTCTTTATTAGCCAAACATTAGCAATGACCACCAGCCACTCCTCGGAAGAAAGATTGGGCAATCTACTTCCGTAGTGATACCACCTTGGAAACCCAAGGCGGGGTCACTATGAGTCGGGTCCAACTTAATGGCACATAACAACAAATAAGCAATGAATAAACTGACTTATACTCCAAAATACATAATTAAGAAAATCAATCACATTCTACAGTGTTACAAAATTTCCTAGAAAGAGATTATCCTAAGAGTATGTATTTTATATAAGTTTTTGCCCAAATCTAAAAAGGACAACATGACTGGGGAACTAAGAATATCACAAAATCTTTGTATGTCAAAAATTAGTGTGTTAGATTCCAGAGATGATACTGCTTAAAGTCTTCTTCTCAAATAAGAAAACCAAGATCCATAGAAATTAAGTGACTTGCACAAAATTATAGGACTGGTAAGTGATAAAGCTTGAACAAACTGAGATCCCCAAGTCTCAGTTAAGTAAAAAACAACTACAAAAACAAAGAATGATCAATTAGTCAATAAACATTATTTGTTACCTATTTTTTGCTTGTTTGTGTCACAGCAAGATATTCTTTTATTAAGTCTGTTTTTAATTTTAAATATTAAAATATTTTCAATTAAAAAAAAAAAAACAATTAGGAACTACTTAATGTTCTTTCTCTCTAAAAGATTATAAACTATTTCAATTATATAGAGCTGTAAATGTGTCCTGATCTATCCCTGCATCAGTAAATCAATTTAACAAGCATTTATTCCGAATTAAACTGCTTTGATGGTGCAGTGCCTAAGGCATTTGACTATTAACCAGAAAGTTGGTGATTCAAACCCACCAGTCACTCCATGGAAAGAAGATAGGGCAATCTACTTCTGTAAAGATTTACTGCCTGAGAAACCCAATGGGGTTGCTATGGGTTGGAATCAACTCGATGGTAGTGAGTTTTTCTGGTTTATGTAATTGTATTAGACTGAGAACCATTAAGAATAAATGGAAAACCCAGACCTTGTTCTCTTCTAGTGAGAAAGTAAAACAGGTATATAAAATACACACACACACACACACACAATTACAGATAATCTACAACCAAGTGGATAGCATGGTAAGAGATTTTATGTAGGCAAGGTAATCAAAGCAAGAAAAAGATCAACAGAGGATCATATGAGTCTGAATGAATCCATACAAGAAGTGAATAATATCGTAGGAGGAAGAAAATAATATGATTCAAAACATTACAGTTGACAGAAAAGCTAAAGTAAACTGTTGTCGTGCACATTCAAGAGGCAAACATGACTAAAGAAAAGATGATGATGCTGACACCCAAGCAAGAAGCCATACACAACTTAGATGAAATGAATGAATTCCTTAAAAAACACAATTTACCAATACTGACACAAGATCAGGGCTTTGAACCAGTTCAAACTGGTTAAGTCATGGCTGACAAAGCAAAACCAGAACAGACCTGAATTTTTAAAAGCTGGATGATCTGGAACACTAACCAGAACAGGAAAAATTACAGGCTGAGCCTTGGAATGAAAAACCTGGAACAAGTGTAGTAAGCCCTTTCAGAATCCTGATCCACGACTTTAGGTTATTGCCAGGACTGGGGAAAGAGATACACATTGAAAGTAGCACAATTGGCCACTATCTTTGAGCCTACATACTACTGCTGTTTTCAACTGGGCAAGTCAAGCAATTTGGTTGCTAGGTAATGTTCATGCTACCTGTTTTCCAAGAAGGAGATTAAGCCTCTAGCAGGTCTTTAACCTGTAAGTTTTCCTTATTCTGGTTAGCATTCTGTTTCACCCACATCTAAAAAATATGCATCTATTCCAGTGTCACATCATCAGCTAGTTCATGACTGAACTGGGTTGAACCAGTTCAGAGCCTTGCACAAAATGAAAGGAAAAAAAAAAATTCAATAGTTCTATATTTATTTTTTAAATTTAATTCATTATAAAAAAAATATTTCCACAAAGAAAACTCTAGGCCCAACCATTTTCATTAGGAAATTCTACCAAAATGTAATGAAGAAATAATATCAGTATTAAACAATTAAAAAAAAAGAGAAAGTGAATGCTTTCCAACTCCTTGTAGAATGCCAGCATAACTTCATAGCAAAATGTGACAGATATTACAAAAAAGAAAACAAGAGAATATGTTTTCATTAATACAAATGCAAAAATCCTTACCAAAATATTAGCAATTAAAATCCAGAAATACATAAGAAGTAGAAATACATCATGATCAAGAGTTTATCCCATGAATGTAAGACTGTTTCAACTTCTGAAAAGTGATCAGTGTTTTTTACCACATTAATAAAGGAGAAAAAAACATATGATTATCTCTGTAAGAACAGAAAAAGGCTTTGACAAAATTCAACACCTATTCATAGTAGGAAAAGTGCTCAGCAAATCAGGACTAGAGGAAAACTTCATTAATCTCATGAAAAGTATCTATGAAAAACTGAGGGGAAAAAATATGCAATATTTAGCAGTGAGAGAATGCTTTGTCCCTAAGTTAGGCAAAGATATTGATTTCATCAATTTTAGTCAATAGTACTGAGGGTCTTACCAGGACAATGAGTTGTAAAGATTAGCAATGAAGTAAAACTGCTTTTATTAGCCGATAGCATGACCGTTCAAGTACAAAATCCTAAAGTTGCAATGTTGAGATACTAGCTGAGGATTTCATCTCCAGGCCAAGATTCTATGTGCCATCTATCTGGCATGATCAAAGACATGTAGAAAGTCTTTGACTGGAGAAGTTCATAGATAAGATGCTTTCCCAACACTAGATTTGACGGCAGTGGTGGTGTTGTTTTTATGTGCCGTTGAGTCAGACCCAGCTCATAGTGACTAGGTTTCTGAGGTGGTATCACTACAGAAGTAGATTGCCCAACATTCCTTCCAAGGAATGGCTGATGGGTTTGAATTGCCAGCCTTCTGGTTAGCAGTCAAGTGTCTTAGGCACTATGTTACCAGAGCTCCTATAGACTTGATGCAAAGCCAAGGATTTGTAGTCTCTGGAAGGAGTTGCAGCCAAGAATTCACCCACTCCCTCTTTTTGCCCCTCTCCTGACTGGTAGTGTTCAAAAGCATATCTGCATTCCTATCCTAAAAAAAAACAAAAAACTCACTGCCATTAAGTAGATTCTGAATTATAGAGACCACCATTGGGTTTCCGAGGAAGTAAATCTTTACAGAACTAGACTTCCTTCTGTGGAGCAGCTGGTGGGCTTTGGGTTAGCAGTCAAATGCCTAAGGCACTATACTGTCAGAGCTCCTATTCCTACCCTAGGTTCCTACATTCAAAGGCCTCCTTGGGAGGTTGGTGGGGAGAAGAGGGCTTGGCTGAGACACTGTTCAGGAGCCACTGTTAAGATCTTATGGAGTGAGGGGTTTGAAGACACTTTACTTCTACTCTGACTCAGTATTCTCTACTCCTACACCTTCCACTGTCTCGCTCTGAGGTTCCCAGATCCATAAAGTGGCAGTAGCCTTTTGTTCCTAAGGGCTCCCTGAGCAGTAAGATGATCTCCCTTTCTACATCTGCACTAATCTCCATGACACTCACTGATTCCATTAAGGAAAAATGGAACATTGTGGGAGCCACTTCCTTTCCTATTTGGTCTCTTGCTTTTATTATTATAGTAAGTGAATAAAGTCTTGATCATTACTTTCAGTTATCCTAATTGACACCTGGACACCTGGCAGTTCTCAACACTACAGAAAATAACATTTAAAATATTCCTATATAATAGCAATCAAGAAACATAAAGACTCAGAAATAAATGAAGGAATAGACATGTAAGAACTCTATACTGGAAAATACAAAACATGACCTCTGGTAAGATAGTGGAGTAGGCAGACAAGCTACACAGACCCTCTTCAACAAAGAAAAACCAATTGACACAGATACAGAAGATAATCCTGGAGCCCTGTGCTTTGAAAGGAAGGACACAGAAGTGGATTAAACACTAAGTAGTAGAAGAACCTTAATGAAAACAGTGAATAAGGGGACAAACAGAGAGGCAGACTGTCAGCTATCCTGATGGCATGAAAAGTTTTAGTATTTCCAAACAATGTGAGGACCTGAGAATTAACCTAAAAATTGGCCCTGTTCGCCAAGGGCTGCATGGACAACTGTACTGGTGGCTGATGACTAAAAAGTGAAACAGCAAGGAAGGAGACAAACTGAGCTGTAGACTTTCTGCTGTCCAAAGGGCACAGCCATTCTGAATGTTTACAAGCAGTGGACATTTTAGATATTTAAAGTGACAGTGTTCTCATTCAGATTCCAGGGACCTAAGAATAGACTCCACTGGCAGAGGAGGTACAGACATACCAGAGGCTGATGAATGGAAAAGTGCAATATTCCCCTTGTTACTCTTATACCCCATACCCTCTTGGTGAATGGAGGTGTAGTCATCCCTCACCTCCACCAACCTTCTGGTCCAGCAGAAATTCCATCCCAATCCCAGTCTGTGTGATTTGACAAAGCCTGGGTGCCCTGCTCTGCCCCTCTGCCCCCCTGATTTTTGGTGGATTTTTTTGTATTTATTTTTTGTTTGTTTTTAAATTTATTTTTTTTCTCCCTTTTAGTTTTATTGTTTCTATTTCCCTTCCCAGGTTCTAGTTCCCAGACTTTATTCTCTTCCCATTTCCTGGTTTCCATTTTTTTCTTTCTTGTGGTTCTTCCCATCCCTTGTTTGTTTATTTATTTATTTAGCCTTTTTCCTATAATTTTTCCTCATTATTTTCTTACTCTAGCTCTTTTCTCTTATTCCCTCCTCTCCAGATATTGTGGGTATTTTTTTTTCTCTTTTTCTCTTTGTATTTCTTTTGTCTTTTTAAAATATTTCTTTAAATATTTCACTCATCTATTACCTTTCCCAGGAGCTCTGGTAGTATAGTGCCTAAGGCACTTGACTGCTAACCTGAAGGCTGGAGGTTCAAACCCACCAGCCACTCCTCGGAAGGAAGGTTGGGCAATCTACTTCCATAGTGATACTGCCCTGGCAACCCAAGGAGGGGTCACTATGAGTCATATCTGACTCAACAGCACATAACAACAACAACATTACCTTTCCTCTTTTTTTTCCCCCTCTTTCTCTTTCTAGTGATTGTTCCTGTATGTTTATGCAGTGTAAGTTGTTTGTCCTTGCTTTTATTTTTCTGATTGCTGTTTTTGTCTAACTGAGTGGGATATAGCAACCATGCCCATATGACCCAATAATACCTTTACCTCCTGCAGCCCCACCTACTGAGTGAGGGCTACCACTTGCTTCTACACCAACTGGCCAATGATACAAAACAGCCAATATAAGTCTGACTCACCCTTAACTGCTCTTCACAAACAGACATCTGTGCAACCACTCTCATTCTCTATCGCACCCACCAGGAGACAGGTGATGAGTGCATAAGTACTGCCAACTAGTGAACAGAAAAGCACAGAACCCTGCTTACTCAGATACATCCAAACAAAACAAAGGAAACAAAATTCTTGGGTAAATCACTCCAACATACAATCACCAAATAAATATAAATATAACAACATCACAATGTCTAAGAGGCAACAGACCATCACAGTATACACAAAGAAGCAAGAGAAAGCAGTGGAAATAAGGGACAGGGTAAGACCCAGAATACACCCCTGAGGAAGAAGCAGCACTGGAACTTCCTGATAAGGAATTCAAAAGAATTGCATTTAGGTATCTTCAATGGATTGAGAGTCAGATCAAGGAAAACACTGACAAAATTAAGGAAAGCACAGAAAAAACCCTAGAACAATTTAGGAAGACAACAAAAGAACAATATGACAAAATAAATAAAAAATATGAAATGATACAAAATCTATAGACAGAAATCCAGAACATTAATACATTACAATAATATTAATGTGTTATGAATAGACAACACACTGAACAGGCAAAGGAGGAAAATAGAATCAATGGAAGACAGAATTAGTGAAACTGAAGACAAATAGTTCAATACTTCTTTGGAAAGGGATCAATCAGAAAAAAGATCAAAACAAAATGAAGAAAACTTAAGACTCACATGGGATACAATCAAGAGGAATAACCTACATGTAATTGGAATTCCAAAATGAGACAAATAAAACCACAGAGAAAACTGTTGAAGATTTGTTGGAAGAGAATTTCCCTGATATGACGAAAGATGAGCATATATCCATTCAAGAAGTCCAATGAACATCAAACATGACAGACACCAAAAGAAAACCACCAATACGTATCATCATCAAACTCACCAGAACCAAAGACAAAGAAAGAATCCTGAAAGCAGCATAGGAAAAATAAAAAGTTACCTACAGAGGGCAACAAATAAGATGAACCTTGGCTATTTCAGCAGAAACCATGCAAGAGAAAAGCAATGGGATGGTATATATAAAACCGTGAAAGAAAAAAATTTCTTGTATACCAAGAAAAACTGTCCCTCAAATATGATGGTGAAATTAGGACATTTCCAGATAAATAGAAATTAAGGGAATTTGGTAAAACCAGACCAACCTTACAAGAATTACTAAAGGGAGTCTTTTGGACAGAGAACCAACAACAGCAAACAACACCCGACCATTAACACACATAATGACATAATCCAGAAACCAACCTTGTTATGGAAGTATCCAAAGTAAAATAAGCCGATAAGACTGTAAACGGGGAACCAGAGATATCAATTGGTAAATGAGGACAACCACAAACCAAACAAAGGGAAAAAACATTATAGTTACAGAACTTCTAAAAGGTGAGGAAGTCAAGACAATTGCAAGACAGAATGAACTGTTCTCAATGTGGGAAGAATATTACAAATCACAGGGTCACCTCAAAGAAAAATAAACCTTCACATCAAAATGAAAAAGTGGACAAGCACAAATATTTAGTAAAAACTAAAACAAGAGCAACAATGGAAATGCTAACATGATTCATAAACAAAATGAGCTCAGCACAGAAAATTATATGGAACAAAGAAATCAGCAGGACAACGAAAAAACACATAACAAAATGACAGCAATAAATTCATACTTATCAATAATTACACTGAATATAAATGGATTGAATGTACCACTCAAGAGATGGAGAGTTGAAGACTGGATAAGAAAACATAACCCATCTTCTGCAATAAATAGACTGTCAAGCATAAACCAAAATGGCACAAACAGCCGAAAATAGATGAATGGGGCCTTCTAAATATTTAATTTTTACGTACTTCCCAACAGTTCTCCAAAAGAGTAAAAAGAGAACCTACAGATTGACACAGAAAGATAAATACAATATTAGTTCATTGTTGTAAAAAGTCAAGGAAAAGTTTATATATGGAAGGAAACTTCTTTTGTTGGTTACCAGGGGTAGGAAGGGAGGGGAAGGAACACTGCAAAAAAAAAAGAAAAAGAGAGAGAGAGAGAGAATCTACAGATTGGGAAAAAACATTTGGCAATGACATATCTGACAAGGGACTTACCTCTAAAATTTATAGAAAACTCCAACACCTCAATAACAAAAAGACAAATAATCCAATTAAAAAATGGGCAGAAGACATGAATAGACACTTCACCAAAGATGATATTCAGGTGGCCAACAAACACATGAAGAAATGTTCATGGTCATTAGCCATTAGAAAGATGCAAATCAAAACAACAATGAGATATCATCTTGCTCCAGAACTAACAGCAAAGTTCAATAAGACAAAAAATAACAAATGCTGGTGAGGATGTGGAGAGTTTGGGACTCTCATACACTGCTGGTGAGATTGTAAAATGATACAACCACTGTGGAAAGCAGTATGGAGGTTCCTTAAAAAAGTTGGAATTACAAATACCATTTGATCCAGCAATCCCATTACTAAGTATATATCCTAAAGAAGTGAAAGCCAGGGCACAAATAGATATATGCATCATCACTACTTACAACAACACTATTTACAATAGCAAAATGATGGAAACAACCTAGGTGCCCATCAACAGAAGAATGGATAACAAAACTATGGCACACACACACAATGGAATACTATGCAGCACTAAAGAATAATGTAGAATTTACAAAACACTGCAAAACATGGATGGACTTGGAGGACTTTATGCTGAGTGAAATAAATCAATAACAGAAGGACAAATATTTTATTAGTTCATTACTGTAAAAAGTCAAGGAAAGGTTTGGAAGTAAACTTTCTTTGTTGGTTACCAAGGATGAAAGGAAGGGGGAGGGAACCCTGCTAGATAGGTAGAAACAAGTATTGATTTGGGTGAAGGGAAGAGAAATGTACCAAATGTGAGTGATCAACAAGGTGGCATTGAGGAAGATAAAGACAGATAGAGGTACATACAACAAAGATGAACCCTTCTGCATGTACAGTACTGTGTTGTCACTGATGGCAAGCATTGTCTACAGGTGGACAGATGGGTGCACAGGCTATACAATCAGGTATAGTTAGGCAGGGGGTAGTGTGACCATCACCAGTATAGGGTTAGCAGACAGTGTTTCTACATGCATATCTGTATGTGCTGAAAGAATGTCCTAGTGTATAATAGAGCTGTCAAGGAGCAAGGTTGTGGTGGTGGCTTCTTGGCCATAATCAGCTACCTAGAGGGAGCGAGTACTTGGACCTGTGGGCTCAGGACCATGGTCACAGGGGATATCAAGCTCAACTGGCATGACATACTACACAAAAACATTATTCTACATCCTACTTTCATGATTGGGATCTTAAAAGCTTGCAAGCTGCATCTAGAGGCAACAATGGGTCTCTCCTCATTCAGAGCAAAGAAGAATGAAGAAAACCCAAGATGCACAGAAACAATTAGTCCAGTGGTCTGGTAGACCATGTGATCCTCAGCCTATGTGACCATGAGACCAAAAGAACTAGATGGTGCCTGGCTACCACTGTCAACCACTTGGACGGGGTGGGTGCAGGAGATCCTGGATAGGGTGGGAGAACAATGTGAAACAAAACTCAAAATCATAAAAAA
>NW_006921706.1:3300045-3307002 GCF_000298275.1 Orycteropus afer afer
GGGGGGGTGGGGGTGGGAGAGCATGGGAGGGAAAGACACAGGGGAATAGGTAACTATGGGGAGCAAGTGAGTAGAGAACTGTTACATTGTGAGGAATTGCAATCAATGTCATGAGACAAAATGCTTATGATTTACTATGTGGGAAATAAATTTGCTCTGTAAACTTTCATCCAAATCACAATAAAAATTAAAAAGAAATAAATAAAATACTGACAAGATATGAAATTTCTGTCTTATACTTAAAATTCCCAAAGGCAATGTTATAAAACAGATAGATGCTTAAAAGCCCATGAAATGCACTTCGCAATTTTATCTAATTTGGAGCAGATAGATCCTTCTCAATTATTTAACATTTGTTTCAAGTCTATAAAGGGGAAGAACTTCCACTGACTTCTCAATAATTAAATGCTGTGGATGATGTAGATTATAACTCCTCTGGTGGCATAGCACCTAAGGTATTTGATTGCTAACCAGAAGGCTGGCAGTTCAAACCCATCAGCCACTCCTTGGAAAGAAGACTGGGCAATCTATTTCCATAGAGCTACTGCCTCAGAAACCTAAAGAGGGACTGCTATGTGTTGGAATGCACTCAGTGGCACTGAGTTTTTATCTCTGGAAAGAATGGTGTCAATCAAACATCAAGTATGGAATAAAAACATAGTATGTATCAAACCCAATTAAGCATGACAAGAGATATAAATAATAATTATCATTTATTGAGCACTGTGTCTTTGCTAGAATCTTTATTTCTATAGAACATAATTTAAGCCTAACAATATCTGTTTGAGGTAGCTGCTATTATCTTCATTTTATAGATGAGAAAGGGAAACTCAAAGAAGTTAAATTTCTTGTCCAAATTCATAGATCAAGTCAGTTGTTAGAATGTGAATCCTGTATAACTCCAATGTTTGCTGTTTTTTATAATACAAAACTGAAATTTAAAATATAATCTTGGTATTTATTAAGACATCAGACTATACTAAGGCCTCTGATCTAGAGAGTTGGGACACAGGATTTTAGTCTTCCTCTTACAGGAGGTCACTGTGTGAATTCACGAGTAATTGTATTTTTTTAAACTTTAAGTTTCCCCATCTGTAAAATGAAGGCATTAGACCAAATAAGCTTTTTGTTTTTTCAAAGTTACTAATAAACCTTATGCTCTTTGTGTTTTCTTGAAAAAAAAAAACACAGATGAGAGAAAATAAAGAATATCTGAACAAGAGGAGAGACAAACTCAGATCATGAACTGAAAGACTCAATACTGTTAAGATGTAAATGCCCCCCCAAATTGATCCATGTAATCAATACAAAATCAATCATAAGGCCAATATGTTTTCTTTTGTAATAAAAATTAGCAAGCTGTTTTTAAAACTTATTTGAAAATTCAACGAATCTAGAATAACTAAAACATCATTGAAAAAGAACAGTTTGAGGACTTAGATAACCTAACTTAAAAGCTTATGAATTGTCAATAACCAAAACAGTTTATATATAAGAACACACAGCTCAATGTATCAGAATACAAAGTCCAGAAATGTATCCATATTGAAACAGTCAACTGATTTTTAACAGTGGCATGAAAGTAATTCAATTTACAAAGAAAAGCATTTTCAATAAATGGTGCTAGAAAAACAGAAATCCATATAGGATAATCAACAAATCTTAATTCCACTTGAGACCTTATTTTTAAAAACACAAAATAAAAGTTAAAACTATAAAGCTTCTACAAGAAACAAAGGAGATACCTTTATGGCCTGGTCTTAGGCAAATATTTCTTAGGTAAGAAAGAAAAAACAGTAACCATAAAAGAAAAAGTGCTAAATTGAACTTTAGCAAAATTAGCATCTTCTGCTCTTTAAAAGACACCATTAAGAAAATAAACGGAATACATAGATAAGAAGAATATGTTTGCAAAACATATATTTGAAAAAGGATTTACAAACAGATCAACACTGCTACAACTTAATACTAAAAAGACAATCTATTTATTTAAAAAATTGGGTAGAAGACTTAGTTCTTTTACCCAAAAAAAAAGACATACAATAGCCAGTGAGCACATGAAAATATATTCTACTTCATTACTCATTAAAAAAATTACAAATTAAAACCACAGTGTGATTCCCTAAGATACTCATTAAAATGGGCAAAATGTAAGAAAGTCTAAAAATATCATGTATATGAAGTTCTAGAAAAAGCAAAATCAATCTATGGTGAAACAATGAAAAAAGTGGATGTTTCTTAGGAGAGGAAATGAGTGGAAAACAGCAAGAGGGAATTTGCTGGAAGTGATGGAAATGTTCTATATGTTGACAGGAAAATGAGTTCATGAAGGCATGCTTTTGTCAAAATTCAGCATTTATTCACTTAAGAATACATAACTTTAATTACAAAGTAAAACAATTACTGAACTTCGATTTTCTTTTCACAGTGGTCTGGGTTGGCAATTCCAAAACTTTCTGTGTATTGTATGTAGGCTTGTGGAAAGCCTGACTGACCTGAGACCTAAAAGTTAGAGAATAGTTTATTAAGACCAATCATAAATAAATCTTAACAAATGGAAATACAGTATTTCCATGAGATTGATTCAGCTTGTTCCATTGTTACTTCAGAATTTACAAATTTAAGGAAGCTGAAATGTTATTTCTCTATTTGGACAGTCTAGATTTAAAAATACTAAAACAAGGCACACACGATGAAGTTTCTATTTAAGTACAAAAAACAAACAAAAAACAAAACGCATTGCCGTCAAGTGGGATCCAACTCATAGCAATCCCTCCTTGGGTTTCCAAGGCAGTATCACTACAAAAGTAGATTGTCCAACCTTCCTTCCAAGGAGTGGCTGGTGGGTTTGAACCACCAGTCTTCTGGTTAGCAGTCAAATGACTTAGGCACTACGCTTAAATCTTTGAATTTTTTTATAGTCTAGATAAAAATAATTAAAACTACAATTCTTCGAAATATTTATATAAAAATATATGTATCAGCAAGGATTGTACATTGCAAAGTTCAAGAGGTATAATATTTTTTCTTTCTTATTCATCTTTAATAAAAAAGAAAGAACACCTCTGTTAATCACTGGGCTGATTTTTTTTTAATTATTATTATTATACATTCTAGCATTTACTATGTTAAATACTGGTATTCGTCTAGAGTTTTACTCTGGTATTAAAGTGAT
Organism: Orycteropus afer afer; assembly: GCF_000298275.1. Lineage (NCBI taxonomy): Eukaryota > Metazoa > Chordata > Mammalia > Tubulidentata > Orycteropodidae > Orycteropus > Orycteropus afer. The sequence continues at coordinate 3,303,221 of NW_006921706.1, forward strand.
TCAATAGCCTATCATACACAGAAAAGCCATGTTTTTAAAAAAATTAATACAATTAAATGTCCAGGTTTTCAGAAACAGTAATATAATACAGCTTTCAAAACTAAAGAAGGCTGTAATTTCTTTTAAAAAGATATCAAAAACTTAAAAAACTGCCTGCTAAATAAAAAAATATTTGTGCATATATTCTCAAAGTAGGAGCATAGTTATGTTAAACACTCCAGAAGGTGGCAAATATTTTAATTTTAATTTTACTGATGTATTAAATGGTACTATTTTTTTGACAGTCATATGAAATCTAAGAAAATAAAGTTTCAAAGTAGACATAATTATATTCCTTTGTTTAAATTTTCAAATACTTTCTAATAATACATCAATTTTGATTCAGAAGTCAGATTTTTCTTATATTGTGATGTGAACCTTGTTAAAAGAGTTAGGTAGAAAATTTCTTTAGGCCATGAGTTACATTAAGTCCAAAGACATCTTGCTATGCTATTTTATCTTTGCCCGTTATATTAAATGTACAAAGAGAATTAGGAAGGGTTAATATCTTACCAAAGATTCTTTAATGCAAATTCATTTGAAGTGTGCAAACCAGTAACCATTGGGGCTGGGGCTGAGGGCTGAGAGCTTCTGGAGACTTGGATAGAAAGCTGTACACAGATGAGTAAGACAACACTATGATTGCAAGACAGTTATACTCTCCTGAGAAAAAAAGCTAAGGGGAACCTGAACTACAGATACAAGTAGCCAACTGTTGGAGGAAAAAACTACATTATAGACTACCAGTAAGATGGAGAACAAGGCACACAAGCTATACAGATCCTCTTCAACAAAGAAAAGAGAAACCCATTGACAGAGATACAGACAATAATCCTGAATCCCTGAACTTTGAAAGGAACTATACAGATTAGGCACCAACTAGTGGAAAAGTCTGAATGAAAACAATGAGTACAGAGATGGTCAGAGCTGCAGACTGCCAGCTACTCTGACAGGACCAACAGCCTGAGTATTTCCAAGTGGTGTTGGGACCTGAGAACTGACCTAAAGATCAGTCCTGGTCACCAAGGGCTGCAGGGATGACTGCACTGGTGGCCTATGACTAGGAAAGGAGACAGCAAGAAGGGAGACAACCAGAGCTGTGAACTTTCTGCTGTCCGGAGGGTGCAGCCATTTTGACTATTTACACATGGCAGCCATTTTGGATATTTAGAGTGACTGAGGGTATAGCCATCTTGAATGTTTATAAGTGGCAGCCATTTTGAAACTTACAAATGGCAGCCATTTTGGATTTTAAAGTGATAGCATTCTCATTAGGATCCCAGGGACCTAAGAATAGGCTCTGTTTGCCATGGCTGGCAGGGACATACGAGAGGCTGACAACAGGAAAGGAGACAGATGGTGAGTACTGCAAACTAGTGAACAGAGGAGCATAGCACAGTACCGTGCTTACACAGATAACATACAAACAAAACAAATGAAAATCATGGGCAAGTCACTCTAACATACAATCACCAATTACATATTAACACAAAAATGTCACAATGCATCAGAGACAACAGAGCATCACAGTCCACTCAAAGAAGCAAGACAAAGTAGGAGAAACAAGGGACCAGGATACAGATCCAAAACACATCCCTGAGGAAGACACAGCATTGGAATTCCCTGATTAGGAATTCAAAAGAATTATATGTAGGTATCTTCTAGGAATTGAGAGGCAGATCAAGGAAAACACTGACACAATTGAAGAAAACACAGAGAAAACCCTACAACAATTTCAAAAGACAATATAAGAACAAAATGACAAAATAAATGAAAAATTAGAAATGATACAAAATCTACACACAGAAATCCAGAAGATTAATATTAAATTTTCAGAAATAGATAAGACATTGAACAGGCAAAGGAGTAGAACTGAATCAAAGGAAGACAGAATTAATGAGATTGAAGGCAAATACCTTACTCTTTTGGAAAGGGATCAATCTGAAAAAAGATCAAAACAAAATGAATAAAGACTAAGGTTCATGTAGGATACCACCAAAATACACGAATAACTTACATGTAATCAGAATTCCAGAACAGGAAGAGACAAATAAAACCACAGAGAAAAGTGTCAAAGATTTGTTGGAAGAGAATTTTCCTGGTATGATTAAAGACGAGAATATATCCATTCAAGAAGTCCAACAAACCCCAAACAGGAGAGACCCCAAAAGAAAATCACCAAGACATAGCATCATCAAACTCACCAAAACCAAAGACAAAGACAGAAGCCTGAAAGCAGCATGGAAAAAACAAAAAGTTACCTACAAGGGGCAACCAAAAGACTAAGCTCAGATTTCTTGGTAGAAACCATGCAGGCAAGAAGACAATGGGATGGTATATATAAAACCCGGAAAGAGAAAAATTTCCAAACAAGAATTATGTACCCAGAAAAATTGTCTCACAAATAAGATGGTGAAATTAGGACATTTCCAGACAAACAGAAATTAAGGGAATTTTTTAAAACCAGACCAACCATACAAGAGATGCCAAAGGGAGCCCTTTGGACAGAGAAGCAACAACGTCCAACAACAACTGACCATTAACACACATGATGACATAACCCAGAAACCAACCCAGCTATGGAAGCATCCAAAGTAAATAAGCCTACAAGATTGTAAACAGGGAACTGGAGACATCAATTGACAAATGAGGATAACTACAAACCAAAAAGAGGGAGAAAACTGTATCATTACAGAACTTCTACATGGTAGGGTAGTTAAGACAACTGTAAGATAGAACGGACTGTTCTAAACTTAGGAAGAAAACTATAAATCACAGGGTAATCTCAAAGAAACATTATAAACCTTTACATCAAAATAAAAAAGAGGACCAGAACAAACATTTAGCAAATACTAAAACAATAGCAATGAAGGAAGTGATAACACGATTCATAAACAAAACAAGCTCAGCATAGAAAATTATATGGAACGAAGAAATTGACACCACGAAAAAGCACCTAACAAAAATGACAGCAACAAATTCATATTTGCCAATAATTACATGCCTGGCAAGGGACTTATCTCTAAGATTTGTAGAAAACTCCGATGGCTCAATAGCAAAGGAATTAACAATCCAATTGAAAAATGGGCAGAAGACATGAATAGACATTTCACCAAGGAGGATATTCAGGTGGCCAGCTAATACACGAAGAGATGCTCACAATCATTGGCCATCAGAGAGATGCAAATCAAAACAACAATGAGATACCCTCTCACCCCAGCACTGATGGCAATGTTCAACAAGACAGAAAACAACAAATGCTGGTGGGGATGCGGAGACATTGGGACTCTCATACACTGCTGTTGGGACTGTGAAGTGATACAACCACTGTGGAAAGCAGTACAGTACTATTTCTCAGAAAGCTGGAGATACCACTGGAGATACCGTTTGAACCAGCAATCCCATTGCTAGGTATATATCCTAGAGAGGTGAGAGCCAGAACAGGAACAGATATATGCACACTCATATTCATCGCAGCACTATTTACAATAGCAAAAAGATGGTGACAACATATGTGCCCATTAGCAGAAGAGTGAATGACCAAACTATGGTACATACACACAATGGTATGCTATGCAGCACTAAAGAATAATGTAGAGTCTGCAAAAACCCACATAAAATGGATGAATTTGGAGGACATTATGCTGAGTGAAATAAGTCAATCACAGAAGGACAAATATAGTATTAGTTCATTGTTGTGGAGGGTCAAGGAAAGGTTTATATATGGAGGGAAACTTTCTTTG
>NW_006921706.1:3307502-3315509 GCF_000298275.1 Orycteropus afer afer
CGACTCTACGGCACATAACAACAACAACAACAAGGAGCTCTGGTAGCGTAGTGCCTAAAGCACTTGACTGCTAACCAGAAGGCTGGCGGTTCAAAACCACTCTTGGGAAGGAAGATTGGGCAATCTACTCCCATAGCGATACTGCCTCAGAAACCCAAGGAGGGGCTGCGATAAGTCGGGATCGACTCGAGGGATACAGGCAAAACAAAATGCTTATCCTGTAAATTACTAGTAGAAGTAAAAAATGGAAATAGAAGCTTATTCAGGAATATCTTTCTGTAAGAAATGTTTGTTTTTAATATATTTGAAATTAGAAAACACAAATCATTTAAAACCTGTATATTTCATTCTCAATTTTATACTATCTAAGTAATATACATTTACATTGTCACTGTACAAGCATTATATTCTTTCATGAATACGTAAATTTTATCATCTACAAGTGAAGTGATTATTGTGCGATAAACTTCCCGGAAAGAAACACTAAACCAGCAACTACATAACCAAAATAAAATAACTCATCTATCTGTTTTTAAAATCTATCAAATACAATCCTTACAATTCTTAAGAGATAAAATTAAGTTTCATTTTTTTTAAGTACTTAAAAGAAATACATTTTCAGTGATCTGAAGCTTTTTTAAAATAGTAAGTAAACTTACTTCCAATCTCAGCTTTATTTTTTTGTTCCAAACATATTTAAGGGAGAAGACACCCCTCCAACTATGAACCTAGGCAGTCTACAAGCCTAAATACTAGTTAGAACAGAAAATATAATTAAAAATGAGAACAGTCAAAGTGACTAATCCTTGAAATAAAATCTGATAAATATAAAATCTTGCTCATGTTCCTAATAATTTATGGATAGAATCAAATTTAGTTTTGGAGAATGCACTCAGAAGACAGATGTTTAAACTTTGAAATAAATAAAACTGCTAACAACACTGTCTAGAAACCAAATTAACACACTAACTTTGTAAGCCAAATTCTTCACTACCTATGTAATTTGCTTATATGCAAATAAGGAAAATCTAAGTGTTAATATTTTTTTAAAGAGGGAACTGTAACCATTTAACAGTATAGAAATAACTATAAAAGTGGAACAGCTTCTTAGATCATTTTACCCTTAATTCTTCTGAGTAATGGCTACAATAAAAAATAAAATTCAAAATGTTATTTAGGGGTACCCCAGGAATTCTATTATTCTATTATTAGTTTTAGAAAACCTTTGGTAGCCCTGCCTATACTCCACAAAAGGAGTTCTGGTGGTGCTGTGGTTAAGGAATTGGGCTGCTAACCAAAAGGTCAGTGGTTTGAATCCACCAGCCACTCCGTGGGAGAAAGACAAGGCATTCTGCTTGTATAAAGATTTACAGCCCTGGAAAACCTATGGAGGTTGCCATGAATCAGAATCAACTCGAAGGCAGTTGGTTTGATTTTGGTTTTTGGTATCTTCCACAGAGAAGAGCTCCTCAATCAGACGGACTGAAACAGTGACTGCAACAAAGGGCTCAAGCACAGCAAGGGTGGTGAGGATGGTACAGGAGGAGCAGGACAGGTAGATATGAGGAGACACTGCTCCAAAGCACGGAACAACAAACACCTTCATTACATAATACAATGTGTCAAATTAGGCTTACATGTTGTTGTTGCTACCTGCCATCGAGTTGGGCCTGACTTACAGCGACCCCTCCACAGGAAAGATCAAATCTGGGATCTAAAAATTTGGTCTTATTCTTAATTTGATGAGAGAGCTACAAAGAAGAAAGACCCACCTACCTATAAAATCCATCTTTTGAAAAGTAAATATTTTTAAGTCAAGAAATTGCTTCAATTCTAGTTTTGTAGAGATCCATTAACTAACTAATCTGAAATCTGTGGTTGCTATTTTCTTACCTAACACAAAGAAAAAAAATCATGCACTGTGCTTTAGTGACATAAAAGCAATCATCCTTTACAAAGCCTATTAAACATAATCATTAAACACTTACTTTATATTTAGTGACTCAATTTGCTATCTAGTAAGTTTTTATTAATTCAGTGAAGAATAATCAGTCATTCCTTGTGTAGTTAGTTATTCATTCATCAAACCTTTAATGAATATTAAATGTGCCAGGAACTGTGGAAACATAAATAAGATAAGATGCAAGAAAGTAGGGAAACATCACTAACCGGGCCCATAAATTTTCCAACAAAGAATATTCATCACAAAAAGACAAATACCCAAAAAGGCCTCATAACTACAAGATAGAATTTTAATTTTTCTGTTAGCATTAAATTGCATAACATGAAAGAAGCCTTGGTGGCACAGAGATTAAAGCATTTGGCTGCTAACTAAAAGGTCCACAGTTTAAAGTGACCTGCCTTTCTGTGAGAGAGAGATGCGGCAATCTGCTTCCATAAAGATTCCAGCCTTGGAAATCCTACGGGGCAGTTCTACCCTATCCTACAGGGTCACTGAGTCAGAATACACTCAACAATAACACGTTCAGTTTTGGGTTCAAACAGCATGACGAAATGTTTTTTTTAATTTGAAATCTCTCAAGTAATTTTTAAGTAAATTTAAAAAGCAGATGACAAAAGCATCATTTTCTTTTAAAATTTCTATATGGTACTATAAAGCATCTTTATCTTTAAGACCTTGAAAATTTTCAAATTTTCTGTGTTTAGTGGAAATACTGGTCAGAATATTTTATAGAACATATAACAAAAACCTCTAATTATGTTGTCCCCTTTATTCTAGACATAATTTAATACAAAAATAGAGCATGTACATTTTCTTAAAGGTATAATACAAGTATTTATTACTGGAAAGTATTTATCAACCGCGACCTCTATTTCCAGCACACATACACATGCACCTTTCCTGTTATTCAATAATACCACTGCTCTAACATTTTATATAGAAAGACTTTTACTATTATGCAACCATAATTCATGAAATCTCTAATGGACCAGAGTATGACTTTGATCATGAACAATAAAGGGAAAAACTGAGGCACACAGATTCTAAATTACTTGCCAAAGACCAGAGAAAAACAGAGGGGGAGCTCTATGTTCCAAAAACAGTTGGATCTCACTACTTACAGTCTACTGTTAAATAAACTGCAAGTTGCCAATAATTAAAATATTTATAAATACACATAAATGCATGAAAAAGGAAAATAAATAAGGGATTTTCCATATAGCCTGAATTACATAGAGAAGTGTGGTTTCAAAATCAAAGCTGCTAAACAAACAGCATGTTCTAGTAAGTTATGTACATTAGTTCAAAGGACTTAGAAAAATAAATACAGCACATGCAATAATAATTACTATTACTCATGAAGTTCAAATTTATAAAAGAATCTAATACACAAACACACTCAACACAATGTATCTTTGACCAAGCAGTGAAATATATCTTTCGTGAAAATAAAGCCTTATTTATAATATCATAAAAAAATCAGCATGTATATATAGATATATAATATTGAAGATACAACTAAATCATAAAAAGGGGACTTTTTAAGAGAATTTGCAAAAAGGAGCAGTGTCAATTTCAACATAAAAAAGATGTAAGGGAAAATGGCAAATACTAGCTTATAAGTTCACTTTTATTAAACACATGAAACTCTACATAAAATTCTTCTTCAACCCAAGGGCAAGAGTGCTTAGAGTAGGAAAAAAAAAAAAAAAATATATATATATATATGTACGTATGCACATATATATATATTTTTTTACAGAAAAATCACATAATAAAACATTTTTACAGCATTGCTTTATATCCAGTTTATCATGTATTCAAAAATATTACTATATAATATTTATAAAACATTTAATTCTCTCTTCATTACCTCTTTAAAACCTCTGCAGAAAATTTATGATGTTATCTTCTTAACAAGTTAAAACCAAGGAAGGGGACTTTGTATATCCATCATGTCTAGAGTAATAAAAATATCTTTACCATCCAGAAGACTTTCACAAAATTCCAAACACTGGCATGTAGTAATAATGTAATTAGGAATGAAAATTTTGTAAAAGTAACTAAGGAAATAAATGATAAAAAACATTAATTTACTCAAAAATCTTATCAGGATTAGAAGAAAGATGGTACCCATGTTTGCTTGTTTTTTTAAGGCAACTAAAATATGATGGGCTGGAAATGCCCTTGTTTTAACCTAAAGTAGTTTTTCAAATGCAAATTGTATTCATTTCCTAAGTTCTTTCTTTCAAATACATAACCCCAAACTTTGGTAACAATGTGTGGGTCCTACTGCAAAAAGGCTTGAGTACATTAACAAAAATAAATAACAGGACAGATGTTCACATACTTTCAAATAATTAAAAGCAGGATCAGCATCATTCTACCTCAAACTTTAAAATTTTTATTGCAAATTAATCATGCTTCAAAACTCTACCCTCCACAATCTGAAGTGAATTTCCCCAGGACTGAATTTTTGTTGTTCATTACATAAGATTTTTATGTTTCTTTTGTTTTTTTTTTTATTGTTCTGTTGTTATTTTGCACTGCATTATGTTATGTTTATGCAGGGTTTTTGGTTTTTTTTTTTTTTTTTTTAACTTTACTTGAGCAAATTATATGGCAGTCAGAATTATTTATGTCTGTGTAAAATCTTGGAACTACTTAACTCTACACTTAAATAAGGTTAACCTCCAGAATTCCCACAACATTCTACACTAACTTCTTCAAAAAACAAACACTGGCCAAATACTATAAACATTTTTAAAACTCTTGAAATACTATGTATTTCTACACTGGAATTTTTATTTCCTAGTTATCTTCCTCAATCAGTGCAAGAAATTCATAAAACCTAAAACTTCAATTTTGAGGAATTAACAAACATAAAAACTGTATTTTAAATGACATCATTTTGGAAGCAAATATTTACATTAAAAAAACTGTTTCTTTCATTATCATCTATTTAGGGTGGTATAGTAAGGAGCTCTGGTGGCATTGCTCCTAAGGCATTAACTAAGCATTGCAGGCATAGTGCCTAAGCATTGACAGCTAACTAGAAGGTTGGTGGTTCAAACCCACTAGCCACTCCGTAGAAGGAAGACTTCGATAAAGATTTACTGCCTCGGAAACCCAAACGGAGTCGCTATGAGTTGGAATAGATACAATGGCAGTGAGTTGGGTTTTCTATTTTTTTTTTTTTTTGGTTTGGTGGCATAGTGGTTAAGGCATTTGGCTGTTAACCAAAAAGGTCAGTGGTTCGAAGCCAGCAGCTGCTCCACAGAAGAAAAATGAGGCAGTCCACTTCCGTGAATATTTACAGCCTTGGAAACCTAACCAGAGTCGCTATGAGTCTGAATTGACTCGATGGCAATAAGTTTAGTTTTTGATTTATCATATATTTATTCTTTGTGAAATGTTTAATTTATGCACAGTTAATTTAACAGAGTTTTACCAAATGATAATTTTTGAAAGAAATCAAAACGGATACCCTTAAGGTGTTGCTGTCCTTTGAAAGAGTAACGTTTTATTCTTTTTAAAAATAAGCTCTCTCTGCTTGCTTTCCAGTCTACTCTATCTCACTGAAGGCTTAAAGCCATTTCTTTTTTTCAATAAAAGAGGCAAATGGGTAAAACTGGCATTCCTTGGATTCTCAGGATGTAAAGATTCTGCTGAGATTCCTGATTAGCATTATGTCTGGTTAAAAAAATAAAAAAAAAAAAGCACCAAAACAAAAGAAACAAAGAATTAAAAAAAAAAAAAAGAAGTCTATCTAGGCCATCTTTTCACCTTTCTTTATTTCATAAGAAAGAAGCATTTAACACATTCATTTTGATAAGCAATAAAGAAGTGCTAATGAAGCACCTGTCAATAAAAGGTATCTTTTATCCTCATTGGCAATATACTTCAACTTTTATAATATGCTAAAGAGCTTAATAATTTCATTGTTGTACAAAATAAAACATAATAATCTTAACACAAAGTATTTGAAGCAAATTCTTCTTGTGACCTCTAAATATACAGCATTAATTGTCAGCTTCTCTTGTCCAGATTATTGCTATGCATTACATCTACATCCACAGTATAACCATGGGTGGCAGGCTATAAGTGAATGAAATCTGTTTTTGAAGTACTGTCTTCTCTAAATAAAATTATAAGAAAAGTACTACAGTGGGAGGTTTTTCAATATATCTGTGATAAGAAAATGATGAAGATGTAACTTTAATCCCCTAAGGACAAGTTCTCAGCATCCAATTTACCTGACAAGATTTTCATTGTCTCCAGTTCCCTTGCAAGTTGCACACTCAGTTCTTAAATCCTCAGCCTTGGGCTTCTTTTGTAATACCGACTGCCTTTGTCGCCTTTCTCTAGGAACTCTTTCCTGCCATACAATGGAGAACAAAATAAAACGAAACAAAAAACACAATCAAGATATGAGGAAAATATAAATATTTTTAAGCAAGAAAGTTTCTTAGCCAAAGTTTAGACTACAAAAAAATGCTTAACTTATTCCAACCTCATGTTTCTCTTCTTCAGGAACGAAGCTTCGTTTTCGTCCTCTGGTTCTCTGAAAAAAAACAAAAAATCCACAAAAATATCTAATGTTTAATTAAGAGGAAAAATACACTTCCTATGTTAAATATTATTATTTAAGTTAACACACTAATGTAGAAAATTATTATTTCTAAGTAATGCTTTATGGCTCTATTTCATTTTGTTACCATTTTATCACAGAAAATAGCATGACAAATACCCTTTTGCAGAGCTTTACTTTTAATAAACAAGTATCTGGTAAGTAAAATAAGTTCTCTCAAAATTATCTGAAGGATTTTTTTTAACACTTCATATGTCACATAATTATGATTTAAACACCCAAAACAGTAAATATGGAGTCATAATATGTATGATGTCTATTGTGTGACCATGTGAGTGTAGGCATGCACGTTTGTGTAAGGTAAAGAAATCTTCAATGATTAATAGCCATAACAAAATGGGAGGAAGTCTCAGATGTGCTTAATTCTAGTTTAAATAAACCTAATTATAGCTTGGTATGAAAGGATTTATTTTAAATTTACTGAGTTCAAATTAACATCCTGTATCTGTGACACATTTACCTTATGACCAAAAACATCCAAAGTTTAAAAATAATATAAGTATAATAATATTTCCAGTCAATATGCCAATATCTCCACCTACGTTACATCTAAAAACCAAACTCATTACCATCCAGCCAATTTTGACTCACAGCAACACCCGTTGGGTTTCCAAGGCTATAATCTTTACAGAAGGAGACTGCCCCATGCTTCTTCCATGGAGCAGCTGGTGGATTCAAACCACTGACCTTTTGGTTAGCAGCCAAATGCCTTAACCACTACACAACCAGAGCTACTTCCTCTAGCCTCCATAAAATTATAATGGAAATATGTAAAACACTGATTTTGAGAGAGATTACTGGAAGGCAGGCATCATCCCCACAAATCAATGACTGTTGAAAGCCAGGAGCATTCTCAAGTTAGAGTGTTCTTATTGTTGTTAGGTGCCATTGAGTCAGCTCCAACTCGTACCCACTCTACATACAACAGAAGGAAACACTGACCATCCTGCGCCATCCTCACAACTTTTGCTATTCTTGAGCCAGCCCATTGTTGTAGCACCTATGGCAATCTATCTCACTGAGGGTGTTCCCCTTTTTGCTGACCCTCTATTTTACCAAGCATGATATCCTTTTCCAAGGACTGGTCCCTTCTGATTAACATCATCAAACTATGTGCAACAATTCTGGCTATTCTCACTTCTAAGGAGCATTCTGGCTGCATTTTTTCCAGAATATATTTGCTACTTCTGGCAGCCCATGGTATTTTCAGTATTCTGCACCAACACCACAATTCAAATGAATCAACTCTTCTCCAGTCTTTCTTATTCATTGACCAGCTTTCATATGTATATGATGAGGCAAATGAAAATACCAAGCCTTTTGAAGCATTTAAATCATGTCATGTACACATTGTTGTTGTTGTTGTTAGGTGCCATCGAGTCATTTCCGACTC
>NW_006921706.1:3318748-3320688 GCF_000298275.1 Orycteropus afer afer
TTCAGGACAGATCTTAAAACATCGTTTGTGATGATGAATGCCATGCCCGCCATTCCTCTTCAAATTGTCATTCCGGCATAGTAGATCACATGGTTGTCTAATTCAAAATGGCCAAAATCAGTCCATTTCAGCTCAGTAATGCCCAGGATATCAATCTTTATGTGTTCCATTTCATTTTTGACAACTTCCAATTTTCCTAGATTCATACTTTGTACATTTCATGGTCCAGTGATTAATGGATGTCTGCAGCTGTTTCTCTTCCATTTGAGTGGTGCCACATCAGCAAATGAAGTCTCGAAAGCTTTATCTTATCCATAGGACCAAGGCTGGGTTTACTCAGATGATACAGCTCTTTCTCAGTTCTATTTTGAGAGTCTTCTAACCTAGCCAGACTCTTCATAAAGTTGCACAGTAATGTATCAGACAGTGTTTCTTTCCTATTCATAAGATTTTCCCTGGCCAATTCTTTGAGAAGTGGATGGCCTCTTCCTTCTTCCTAGTCTGTCTCAGTCTATAAGCTGGGCTGATACATGTGCACCATGTGCATCCTGCTGGGTTTGAAACACCAGTGGCTCAGCCTCAAAATTCACATCAACATGTCACCATGGTAGGAGAAACCGACAGACAAGTTTGTCTGCCTGCTGGAAACCTCTCGTACCACCCTTACCTGGGTCCCTGCGGCTGACTCCTCCTCTGTCTGGATTCCTGGGCCTTTTAAACCCCTTTCTCCCACTTTCCCATCCTGCTGCTTTGAGCGTACCTGAGTTCCCTCTCTTCACCTGGATCCCTATGGCTGACTGCTCTTCTGTCTGGGTTCCTACCTTTTTAATCCCCTTTCTCCCGTTCTCCCGCCCTGCTGCTTTGGGGGTGGTGCCTGAGTTCCCTCTCCTCACCTGGATCCCTGAGGCTGACTCTCCTCTGTCTGGGATCCTGGCTTTTAATCCCCTTTCTCCTGCTCTCTTTAACACTGTAAAAAGGTCTTTTGCAGTGGACTGACCTAGTGCAATACAACTTCTGATTTCCTGACTGCTACTTTGTAGCTTAGTGCCTAAGGCACTTGACTGCTAACCAGAAGGCTGGTGGTTCATACCCACCAGCCACTCCTCAGATGGAAGGTTGGCCAATCTACTTCTGTAGTGATACTGCTTTGGAAACCCAAGGAGGGGTCACTGAGTTGCGTTCGACTCGACGGCACGTAACAACAACACCACTTCCATGAGCAATGATTAATGGTTCTCAGTAAAACAAAATCCTTGACAACTTCAATCTTTCTTCTACTTATCATGATGCTGCTTATTCGTCCAATTATGAGGATTTTTCTTTTCTTTAGGTTGAGGTGTAATCAATATTGAAGGCTGGAGTCTTTAATATTCATCACTAAGTACTTCAAGTCATCTTCACTTTCAGCAAGCAAGGTTGTATCATCTGCATATTACACATTATTAATGAATCTTCTTGCAATCCTGATGACACAATCTTCTTCATGTAGTTCAGCTTCTCAGATTACTTGCTCAGCATAGAGTGAATATGTATGGAGAAAAGATACAACCCTGATACACAACCTTCCAGATTAGAAACCATGCAGTATCCCCTTGTTCTGTTCGAATGACTGCCTCTTTGTCTATGTACAGGTTCCTCTTAAGCACAATTGTTCTGGAATTCCCATTCTTCACAATGTTATCCATAATTTGTTATGATCCACACAGTCAAATGCCTTTGCATAGTGAATAAACATAGGTAAATATCTAATATTCTTTGTTTTCAGCCAAGATTCACCTGAGATCAGCAATATTCCTTGATGTGTTCTGAACACCCTTTTCTGATGCCAGCTTGAATTTCTAGAATTTCCCTGCCAAGAAACTACTGCAACCATTTCTGAATGATCTTCAGCAAAATTTTATTTGTGTGTGATATTAAGGATACTGTCTGGAAATTTCTGC
>NW_006921706.1:3320988-3324877 GCF_000298275.1 Orycteropus afer afer
TGACCATACTTTTTTCTTCAGTTCTTTCAGCTTGAGAGATACTGAACATGTTCTTCCCTTTTGACTTCCTAATTCCAGGTCTTTGCACATTTCATTACAGAACTTTACTGTTTTCTCAAGCTGCCCTTTGAAATCTTCTATCTGGTTCTTTTATTTCATCATGTCTTCCCTTCGGTTTAGCTACTCTCAGTTCAAGAGCAAATTTCAGAGTCTCTTCTGACATGCATTTTGGTCTTTTGTCCCTTTCCTGTTTTTTTAATGACCTTTTGCTATCTTCATGTATGTTGCAAGTAAGAGTAGATACCAAATAATTCTAAACAGAATTGTTTACTAATATAAATAGCATTCTCCTAAATTACTGTTATTTCAATTCTTCATAGTACTGGAGTCCATTGTTATTTAATACCATGATTAATTACTTACTGTTTATTAAGCCCCTAAATAATCAATAATTGACTAAAGTAGGCAAACAAAAGTAAATTTATAGATGATGTACCTGCTTATACTTTAAAAATGAATCAGTATGTGAAAATTACATTAAGGAAGGAATTACAAAGAAAAAGTAAGACTGTCTCCAGGGAAAACCTTCAAATTCAGTACCTGCATCTATTATTTTTACTTCCAAAAGAACAGTAATTAGCCTTGCTATTCCAATTATGGATCCTGAGCCAGAAGCAGTAGCATCTTCTGTTGTTGTTGTTGTTATGTGCCGTCAAGTCATCTTTGAGTCATAGCGACCTTATGTACAACAGAACGAAACACTGCCCCGTCTTGTGCCAGCCTCACAATCCCTACTATGCCGAGCCCATTGCTGCAGCCATCAGGTCAATCCATCTTATTGAGGGCCTTCCCCTCTTTCGTTGACCCTCCACTTTACCAAGCATGACATCTTTCTCCAGAGAATGGTCCCCTTTGACAACATGACAAAAGTAGGTGAGATGAAGTCTGGCCCTTCTCACTTCCAAGGAACATTCTGGCTTCACTGCTTCCAGGACAGATTTGTTAGTTGTTTCAGCAGTCCACAGTACGTTCAGCATTCTTCCCCAACACCACAACTCAAAAGCATCAATTCCTCTTCAGTCTTCCTTATTCACTGTCCAGCTCTCACATGCATTTGAGGTGACTGAAAATACCATGGTTTGGGTTGTTATGTGCTGTTGAGTCGGGCCCGACTCATAGCGACCCCTCCTTGGGTTTCCAAGATGGTATCACTATGTAAGTAGATTGCCCAATCTTCCTTCCGAGGACCGGCTGATGGGTTTGCACCGCCAGCCTTCTGGTTAGCAGTCAACTGCCTTAGGCACTACACCACCAGAGCTCCTATGACTTGGGTTAGGCACATCTTAGTCTTCAAGAAGATATCTTTGCTCCAGCACTTGAAAGAGGTCTTTTGCAACAGATTTGCCCAATGCAATATGTCTTTTGATGTCTTGACTGTTGCTTCCATTGGTGTTGATTCTAGGACCAAGTAATATGAAGTCTTTGACAACTTCAATCTTTTCTCCATTTACTGTGATGCAACTTATTGGTCCAGTCATGAGGAGTTTTGTTTTCATATTGCAGTGAAATCCATACTGCCATACTGCAGACTGTAGTCTTTAATCTTCATCAGTAAGTGCTCCAAGTCATCCTCACTTTCAGCAAGCAAAGTTGTGTCATCTGCATATCTCAGGTTGTTAATGAGCCTTCCTCCAATCCTGATGTCACATTCTTCTTCACATAGTTCAGCTTCTCATATTATATGCTTAGCATACAGATTCAATAAGTACGGTGAAAGGATACGACCCTGACACACTCCCTTCCTGATTTTAAACCATGCAGTACCCCTCTTGTTCTGTTTGAAAGAGAGCCTCCTTGTCTATGTACAGGTTCCTCAGGAGTACAATGAAGTGTTCTGGAATTCCCGTTTTTCTCAATGTTATCCACAATTTGATCCACACAATCAAATGCCTTTGCATAGTCAGTAAAACACAAGTAAACATCTTTCTGGTATTCTCTGCTTTCAGCCAAGATCTATATGACATCAGCTATGATATTCCTCACTCCACATCCTCTTCTGAATCCAGCTTGCAATTCTGGAAATTCTCTGTCAATATATAGCTGCAACCATTTTTGAGTTATCTTCATTAAGATTTTACTTGCATGTGATATCAATGATATTGTTAGATAATTTCCACATTCTGTGGGATCACC
Source organism: Orycteropus afer afer (assembly GCF_000298275.1). NCBI lineage: Eukaryota > Metazoa > Chordata > Mammalia > Tubulidentata > Orycteropodidae > Orycteropus > Orycteropus afer. The sequence continues at coordinate 3,323,182 of NW_006921706.1, forward strand.
TTTTCTTGAAATGGGTACAGATATGGATCTCTTCCAGTCAGTTGGCCAGGTAGCTGTCTTCCAAATCCCTTGGCACAGCCCAGTGAGTGCCTCAAGCACAGCATTCATGTGTTGAAACATCTAAATGAGTATTCCGTCAATTCCCAGAGCCCTGTTTTTCTCCAATTCTTCAGTGCAGCTTTGACTTCTTCCTTCAAACCATTGTTTTTTGATCATATGCCACCTCCTGAAATGAATGATCATCTACCAATTTCTTTTTGGTGTAGTGACTGTGTGTATTCCTTCCATCTTCTTTTAATGTTTCCTGCATCATTCAACATATTGCCCACGGAATCTTTCAATATTGCAATTTGAGGCTTAAATTTTTTTCCCAGTTCTTTCAGCTTGAGAAATGCTGAGCATGTTCTTCCCTTTTGGTTTTCTAACTCCAGGTCTTTGTACATTTCATTATAATTGACCTTGTCTTTTGGGATTGTTTAAAAAGTAGAATCTCAGGCCCACTCTGAAATACTGAATTAGAATCTTCTTTTAAATAGGATTCCCAAGTTAGTCAGATATATGTTAAAGTTTGAGATAACCAGAGCAGAAGAGTTCTTAATATCAACAACACTTTCCAAAGTTTTAACTGTAGTGTTAAGTCTAGCTCTTTCTATATTTACATCTTTCCTTTTTGTACATTCTTGCCCTTTTCTACTTCAATGTCTATCGCCTGAAATAATTCTTCCCAAAATTGATAAGGACATCATAGTCATTTTCCTAGCCCCAATAAAACTCAACACAATGCTTATTATATGAAGGCTCAACAAAATGTGTTTTAATAGAATAAGTATTGCCAAAAATAGTGTGATAGATACATTTGTGACAATAATAAAAAATAAATAAATAAGCGTAGCTACTGATGTGCAACCAAACACCTCTTGGTACTTAGTTCCTTGAAGGTTAGGGTAATGGTTTTGTGGGACATTCCAGATAACTGGCCTAAAAACATGTTTAGTGTTTCTGTTCTACCTCCTAGTTTGCTGTGTAGTGCCTGGAGTAAACCTTGCAAGAAGTCATTCAAGGCATGATAATTGTTCTCTTTTTGTCTGGAACAATAGAAGAAGAAACGGAGTTAGGAACAGAAGAATATGGAATGTGTGGCTAATTGCTTCCATGAATAACTGCCAACTTTATCATAAGACCAGAAGACCTTTATGGTGCCCAGCTACCATTACTGAATATTTTGATCAAGAATTCTATAGAGGAATTCTGATTAAAAGGGGGAAAATATAGAACTTCAAATTCTCATGGACTCCATACTTCCTGGAGCCACGGAGTCTGGATGAACCTCTAAACCAAATGTTGTGAAATAATTTAAACCTTAATCCAAAAATATCCTCTACAGTCTTATTAAAACCGAACAGTAGCTTAGCTTAGCTAGTAAAAAATGTTTGTCTTGAGTGTTATGTTCTTTTAAGAACTATCTACAGTACATGGAATCAAATTGACAATAGCAACTTAAAAGACTATTCTCTTCATTCAACCCATTTTTCAGCTTATGGAATACCAAATATAACATTTAGCCTTGAATTAATTTTTCACATATATATTAATGCTCCAAATTCATTTATTTAATTTTTTTGAAAATATGCAATACTTTAATATTTTTCATAATGCTTTTAAGCCTCAAACACCTGAGGAGTTCACCAATTGGAAC
>NW_006921706.1:3325517-3327430 GCF_000298275.1 Orycteropus afer afer
TCTGGATGAGGAAAGACCCATCACTGCATCTAGATGGCCGCTTGCAAGCTTTTAAGATCCCAGTCAATACTAGCCAAAGTAGGACATGGAACAATGTTTTTGTGTAGTATGTTATGCCAATTGAGCTTGACATTTCCTGTGACCGTGATCCCAAGCCTACAGGTCCAACTACTTGCTCCCTCTGGGTAGCTGGCTGTGGGCAAGAAGTGACTACAACCTTGTCTCTTGTCAGCTTTACTATGTACCTGGAAATTCTTACAGAACATACACTGTCTGCCAGCCCTATACATGGTCATGGGCACACGCTCCCCTGCATAGACATACCTCATTGTTCAGCCTGTCCACCCAGATATCACACTTCTTAATTTAGTGATTTTTCTTGCAAGTCAAATCCAAGTTTAATAATTTAATTCCAAATAGAGATGAGCAAAATTAGCAAGAGAAAGCAAATCTCTTATTCTAATTTGAATACTTTAACTATAACATCTTGATGTCCATAAGAAGATTTCTTATATTATAAAACAAATAAATTAGAGAATTATACCCTATGGAGAAGAGACTCAAATTGCCACTATATCCTACCCAGTTTCCTGTAAAGTATAATGACTAATATGATTTATTACCAGATTTATCATGAGCTTGTTTAACACTTATCACATTACTAATAGTTACAGAAATAAAAAAATAAAAGTGATTTAGTCCAAACACAACTATTCACAATTTCAAGTCTTCCAAGCAAGAAAAGGTTGAGAGTGGTGGGTTTATTTCTAAATAAACTTCTAGTGAAGTGTCAAGAAGCTCTGGTAGTGTAATGGTTAAAGCATTTGGCTGCTAACCAAAAGGTTAGTGGTTTGAATCCACCAGCCACTCTGCAGAAGAAACTTTGAGGTAATCTGCTTCCATAAAGACTTAAAGCCTTGGAAATCCAGTGAGGATTTTGATCAAGAATTGATCAATGAGTCAGAACTGACCCAATGACAGTGAGTAAGTTCTGGAGTAAAAGAGTAACAACTGTAACCATGACAATTCATAAATGTCTAAGAGCATGACAGAAAGATATCTTAAACATGGTTGTCCCTGAACGAATCAAAAAGAGTAAGGAAAGTGAAAAAGAGGGGAAAATGATTAAAAAAAACAAACAAAAACCAAGTTTGTCTCACCCAACATATTTCAACTAACAAGGAGCTTGCCCCATCTCCGATTTGTAGAAGTTTTCAAACTCGGTCATTTTTTGGCATATGTGGATGTTGACATGAATTATTTTAGAAACAAAATTAATGAAGTAGCAGGGTGAAATTAATATGTGGACAAAGGGAGAATTTTATTTAACAAGTGTATGTTTTAGAACTGAATACAGATACATATCTACAAGTCTTAAACAATCAACAATTAACCAATTAAGGGTTTAATTCCAAACAGTACTTCATTTTGGATTTATTAAGCTATTAAAAGTAAATGAAGGCTTGAAACTCACTCCAAATCTTGAAACATTCCTATTTTCTCTTGTTGTTTTTTAAGAACTATATTTGCCTAGGAAAAAATGATAATCTGAGCTGGTTACACCAACTGGCTCTTAATCTCTCTATGGAATATCTACTTGAAGAGAGGAGGTACAAAAATACCTACAGAAGAAATGGCATGATATTGTAGAAAACGCATCAAAATTGAAAAGAATAAAATTATTTTAGCTACAAGGCTTCATTCTAACAGTATATGCATCTGAAACATAACTAAATGTTTCAATAACTTCAGTCACGTTTGTACTAGACTTGTAATGAATTTTAATTCGTTAGAGCTAGAAAAAACCCACTGCCATCGAGTTGGATCCGACTCACAGCGACCCCTCCTTGGGTTTCCAAAGCGGTATCACTACTGAAGTAGATTGCCTACCCTTCCTTCCGAAGAGTGGCTGG
>NW_006921706.1:3328212-3330521 GCF_000298275.1 Orycteropus afer afer
CAAACTGTCACAATAAAGTGAGTCACATGAATTTTTTGGTTTTCCAATGCACATAAATGTTATGTTTATGCTATACTGTAGTCTATTAAGTGTGTAATCGCATTATGAGAATTACCAAAATGTGACACAGAGACAAGAAGCACATGCTGTTGGCAAAATGAACTGCCAGACTCGCTTGATAAGGGGTTACCACAAATCTTCCATTTTTACAAAATTCAGTATCTGTGAAGTACAATAAAGCAAATCCAATAAACCAAGGTATGCTTGTATAAGAAAGATGAAATATTTATGAGCAAAATTTCAAATTCAATGTTAATTAGGATAATTAAGTCAAACCCTGAAAACTTCAGTTAAATTAAGTATCTTCAGATTTAGGCTAGCAAATAAATGAGTACTATTGAGTACTCTGGTAGCTGTTCAAAGGGCTTCAATATAAAGTTTATCCCAATATATACATAATTCTTAAAAAATCAATTTTTCAATTATGAAATAATATATTGAACACAAATCACAAACTAACGTGCACAAAATATTCAAACACACACACACATAATCTCCAAATGACCAATAAAGGGTTCAATTCCAAACTGCTTCATTTTGAAAATAATTATTAAGCTATTAAAAGGAAATGAAAGTTTGAAATTCACTCCAAATCTTAACACATTCCTATTCTCTCTCTCTCTCTCTATATATATATATATATATGAACAAGGTGTGAACAAAGTGCCATCTTTTTCTATTGGCTATCAGCACACAACAGATGGAACAATGATCACCAAAAGTGAGTATTTTCCCTTCTTGTCAACTGGCTGTAGACTTTATTTTTATCTAATTTAATTTATATTAATAGGATTTAGTAAAATGCATGAAGGGGAAAAAAATCATGACTAATGTGGCTTAATAATATATGAAAATAACCACAGGTCTAAAGATACAAAATAAAATATATGTTTTACATGATAAAAAAAAGTTATTCTATAAAACCCTTCTCATATATAAAATAAGTAAAAACCCTGAAGCTCTACCTGTTCGTCATTCTCTTGAGTGCATACTCCTGGAAATAAACAAAAACAATGGATTTCTCAGAGGCAAAAAAAAGCACAAGAGGTACCTTTAGGTTCTGCATAAACTCATTTGTGCTAAAGACATAACCACAAATCAATTCCAAGAGGCCATAGTGAGTTAAGTATGGTCCAACCAACTCACCACAGAAATGTTATGCCAGGGTGTTTTCTAAAGGTCTACGATAGAAAGAGGTTTTATCATTTGTCTACTGCTTCAGAGATATCTTTTGTTGTCATTAGGTCCCGTCAAGTTGGTTTCAACTGATAGCAACACTACATACAACAGAATGAAAAAATGTCCGGTCCTGCATCCTCACAATCGTTGTCATGCTTGAGCCTACTGTCACAGCCACTATCACTATGTCAGTCCACATCATTGAGTATCTTGCCCTTTCTCGCTCACTTTCTACTTCACCTAGAACAATATCCTTCTCCAATGACTGGTCCCTCTGACAACATAACCGAAGGATGAGAGACGAATTCTGGCTATTCTTACTTCTAAGGAGCATTCTGGCTGTACTTTCTCCAAAACAGTTTTGCTCATTCTTCTGGCAGTCCATGATATAATCAATATTCTTCATGAACACTAGAAAACACATGCAGCAACTTTTCTTTAGTCTTCCTTATTCAGTGTCCAACTTTCAAATGCATATGAGATGACTGAAATATCATGGCTCAGGTCAGGCACACCTTAGTCTTCAAAATGACACCTTGGCTCTTCAACACCTTAAAGAGGTCTTTTGCAGCACATGTGCCCAATGCATTATGTCATTTGATTTCTTGACTGTTGCTTCCATGGGTATTGATTCTGGATTCAAGTTAAATGAAATCCTTGCAACTTCAATTTTTTCTCCTCCTGATGTTGCCTATTGATCTAATTGTGAGAATTTTTGTTTCCTTTATGTTGAGGTGTAATCCATACTAAAGGCTGTAATATTTGATCTTCACAGATATAAAGCCCCCATAACAGCCCTTCCCAGAATATAGTAACTTAATTCAAATAGTTAGTATTATAAAGTCAAAGAACAACTTAAGACAGACACATGCATAGAAACTTTTAGTCAGTTCATAAAGCTGGAAGCAAATATTTCAACATTTTCCTAAACTGACATCAAAAAAAAAATAAAAGAAAAAATTATATTTTAGGCAGTGGAGGCGGGGCAAGATGGCGGACTAGGCAGAAGGATTGCACAGACCCTCTTCAACAAAGAAAAGGGAAACCAATTAACACAGACACAGAAGATA
>NW_006921706.1:3339171-3387008 GCF_000298275.1 Orycteropus afer afer
AAAACACAACAGAAACTTTTAAGTCAGGAAGAAAGAGTTGAGAACTTCAAAGAGAGTAGAGGATGATGCATGTGTGTAAAAGACTATGCAAAGCTAGGTTCCAGCAAGTCCTCTTGGCACTTGTTTAAAAGATGAAAAGTCACTAGATGATAGAGTATATAGAAAATGAGAAGAAAATCTGAAAGCTTTCATGTTACATTAAAGTTATTAGAAAATATGCCAAAAAGTACAAACATCAATTTTAAAATAACTTCAAAAGGGACATGGATAAGCTAATTTGCATTTTCTTCAAAAGTAAGTTCCATGCTTTAAAGTATGTAAAAACTTTCCACATTGAAAAAAAAAAAAAAAATCTACAATGATTTAAATTAAAATATCCCAGACTGCCTTTTCAGTAATTCTATAGCTCTGCTGATGAAATGATAAATAAACAAGCAGAATGGGACAATTCTCTTACTAACAAAAGACTCTTCCAAAGCACAGTGATTTCAGATGCATGGCTATAATGGAAGATGGAAAAGAACTCCTTTGCTAATACTCACTGAGCACCTACTGTTAATCAAACCCTGTAATATATAAACAAAACCAAACCTGCTGCCTTGAGTCCATTCTGACTTAAAGTGACCCTACAGGACATAGTAACACTGCCCCACACGATTTCCAAGGGTATAAACCTTTACAGAAGCAGACTACCACATTTTTTTCCCGTAGAGCAACTGGTGAATTTGAACTGCCGACCTTTCGATTAGCAGCTGAATGCCACCAGGGCTCCTAAAGTAATTATCAAAAAAAAAAAATTTTTTTTTAAATGTTATAAATCATTTTTCCATTTCAGCTTTAAATGTTAAAAGAAATGTAGAAGTCACTCTATGTGTTAGTTTGCTATCACTGCCTAACAAATTATGACAAATTGGTGGCTTTACACCAATATATCTTAAATTCTATAGGTCAGAAGTCTGACACAGGTCACAATGAACTAAAATCAAGGTGTTAGCAGGGCTACATTCCTTTCTGGATTCTCTAAGGAGGAGAATCAGTTCACTTGACTTTTCTTGACTCATGGCCCCTTTCCTCTATCCTCAAAGCCAGAAAATTGCATCTCTCTGATCCAATGACTACAGTCTTATTTCACTCTTTATTAACTAAAGCCACAACAGGCTTTAGTTAAAGGATTTGTGGTTAGATTGGGTCCAAGTAGATAATCCCCATAATCTCTTTATTTCAAGGTCCATAACCTTGAAAATGTCTGCAAAGTTCCTTTTGCCATGTTAGATGACATATTCAGGTTTCAGAGATTAGGACATGGACATCTTTGAGGGGCCATTATTCTGCCTACCAGATTATAGGCATCAAATGTTTAAACTAAATGAGTTCAGCAAAGATATCTTATAGATCGATAGGGCATGTAACAGTGATTGATTACTTGAAAACAAACAAGTAATATTTGAAAAATCTCTAGGTATACAACAATCACACAAACTAATATAAATAAGATTTCTACAACTATTACAACAAAACATAATTTTAGGCTAAAATTAAGTAACAGCAGTATAAGGGATTTGACTCTTTCCCTTTGCTGTCAAAAGACTATCCCTCTCCTACAGGACATAAGAGCATATTCTCTGGAGAAAAATTAGCCAGGCAAAAGTAAATGAAGTAAAAAACTGGAACCAGAAAGCTTAAATGTAGTTCTGCTTTCTAAACTGTTGTTGTTGTTGTTACGTCCCATCGAGTCGGCCCCCACTCATAGCGACCCCTCCTTGGGTTTCTGAGGTAGTATCACTACGAAAGTAGGATTGCCCAACCTTCCTTCCAAGGAGTGGCTGGTGGGTTTGAACCACCAGCCTTCTGGTTAGCAGTCAAATGCCTTAGGCACTATGCTACCAGAGCTCCTAAGAACCTCTTAAATCACTGTAATGCAAAGCCAATACACAAGTAATCAGAATTTCCTTAGCACAGAAATAATTTAAAGAGAAATGAGTGTGCTAAAAAAATATATACACCTACTTTTCTGAAAACATAAAATTGATGAAATATAATTTTTCATTAAAAACTTTAATAAGTGCATCTGTATTAAAACTAGATAATTAAGATTTGACCCAATTAACATATTTGAAAATTTTGTCAAGTTAGTAATGCAGAAGGCTGTTTGTTGTCATCAAGATGCCTATCATAAAATGATGTTCTAGTAAGACAGAAATAAGTATTATGACACCTAAACATAATTAAATTTTTCACAGTAGACAAATGATAAAAAAAAGAAAGGGTGTCACTTTAAGGACAAAGATACGCTTGACCCAAGCCATGGTATTTTCAATTGCCTCCTGCATGTATAAAAGCTGAACAGTGAATAAGGAAGACCAAGGAAGAATCGATTCATTTGCATTATGGTGTTGTCAAAGAATATTGAATATATCATGGACTGCCAGAAGAATGAACTAATCTGCCTTGGAAGAACAGCCAGAATGCTCCGTGGAAGCAAGGATGACAAAGCTACCAGCTGCTCCATGGAAGGAAGATGGGGCAATCTACTTCCATAAGATTTACTGCCTCGGAAACCCAATGGGGGATGCTGTAAGTCAGAATTAACTCGATGGCAATGAGTTTGGTTTTTGGTTTTGGAAGTAAAGTTAAGGCCATTTTTCTCAGGAGGTCGTGGCAGTCAGATGCTTGGCTTCTTCAGATGCTGCGGCTTTGCAGATTGTTCCATTAGCTCGCACTTCACACTCATGGCAGGCTTTGGAGACTTTCTACTGAACTACCATTTTTCTACCTGCTCATCAGTGCTGAGATCACCACCATCAAGTTCTCTGACCTAAAGTCAGTGTCCACCATCTGCTCAGTGCTTCAGAGTAAGATATTCACTATTAATTTCTCTAATGTTTACTAAAAGGACTAACAAATCTGTACTGGAAGAAGTGCAGCCAGAATGCTCCTTGGAAGTGAGAATGGCCAGACTTCATCTCAACGGTTATGGTGATGTTACAAGGAACCATTCCTTGGAGAAGGGTATTATGCTTCATAAGGCAGAGGGTCAACGAAAAAGGGGAAGGCCCTCAGCAAGATGGATTGACACAGTGGCTGCAACAACGGGCTCAGGCATAGCAAGGATCGTGAGGCTGGCACAGGACTGAGCAGTGTTTTGTTTTGTTGTACACAGGGTCATTGTGTGTCGGAGACAACTCAACGGCACCTAACAGCAATAACATTTGCTACAGCTCCTCTGACCTGTGGTGGCAGCTTTCTTGAAGTCTATGCCCCCAAGTTATGCCAACAATGGTATAAACCATATTTCTTATTAACATGGCTTCCATTTTCCTAATTAACTCCTTACAGATATAGTCACTAAGCTGCTACAACTGTAGGAAGTCTGTATTTTAGTCCATGGAGACATTCTTGGAATAGCAGCAATCTTGTTTAGAAAGGTAGCATCATGAATTAGTTAAAAGTATGCACTCAGTCGACTGGTACACCATGCGATCCTCAGCCTATACAACTATGAGACCAGAAGAACTAGATGGTGCTCAGCTACCACTGTCAACCACTCAGAGGGGGATCTATGTAGGCGATCCTGGATACAGAGGGAGAACAATGTGGAACAAAACTCAAAATCATTTGGGGAAAAAATGAAAAGGGAGACCAGGTTTGCTGGTCTGATAGAGCCTGGTGGAACCACTGAGACTATGGTCCCTAGCTGCCCTTCAGGTCTGGAATTGACCCCATACCTATGCTTCTAGCCAAATAAAAGACAGGCATAAGAGTTGAACATGACCTGAGGTAGATACATCCCTTGGAGAGAACAATCATGGGAGAAAGAAGGGCTGTTTATGCATAAGGAGACAGTTCAGGGGGCAGGGGTGCATGGAGGGATGGACACAGGGAAGAGGTAACTATCAGAAGGAAGTGGGAGGGGAGGTGTTGCATTGAGGTAAACTGTCAATGTCATCAGACAATGTGTATGTGAACTGCTGTAAGGAAAATGAATTTGCTCTGTAAACTTTCACTGAAATCACAATAAAAAAAAAATGTAGTAGTAAAGAAAAAAGAGGGAAAAAAAAAAAAGTATGCTGTCAGGAGCTATCTAAGTTTGAATCTTAGTTCTACCATTCATAAGCTTTATGACCTTGGGAAAGTTACTTAAATTTTGTCTGTTTCTCATCTGTAAAATGGTAATGATGTTAATAACTATTTCACAGTATCTCTACTGAAGTAGCTTGTCCAATCTTCCTTCCGAGGAGTGGCTGCTGGGTTTGAACCACCAGCCTTCCGGTTAGTAGTCAAATACCTCAGACACCACGCCACCCGAGCTCCTAACTGTGATTAAGTCATTGAAGTAACTAGAGATGGACCATTTACAGAGCCAGTATCAGATGTTACAAAATCAAATCTCTGCATAGCCAGAGAAGATATATGAAGAAATTTCTAAAACCAAATTATTTCTTTTACTTATTAATACCTGAATATTTCTATTTTTGTTGACTGTTCCTGAACTATTTTTCCGTATCTCACACTGATGACTTTTTTTTCTTATGTTTTTTGGTATATAAACCAAAATGTCAGATATTCAAAGTTTAAAACACAGGTAGCCCCCAACTTAGAACATATTCGAGTTATGACAAACTGTACTTATGATTATCTGTTCTATCTTATCCTTAGAAAGATGTACTATATACAATGTTGCAATGCGTAATTTGCTGATGTTATCATTCTCAAATGTAAAGTTTCCAACCTCCAAAGACAAAGATTATATTTATAAAGGTCCTGATAATAAAAGACAGTAATAATGAAAACTAAAAAAAAAAAAACCCAAAGTATTCGTCTTATGTCAGAACCAACTTATGACAGGTTAGTCACTGGAACAGAACCCTGTAATAAATCACAGACCTCCTGAATGTACCACTTGTAATAAAGGAAGGTTCATGGCTTGTGAGATGAGGTGAAAAAGGGAATGTTGGTAAGACAGTCAAAGGAGACATCCTCTTTACTGATACTGTTAGATTTCTCATAACAAAAAGTACTCAAATAATTAGTTTTTTATTGTGGGGAAAAAATATATGTATAACAAAAGATTTCCCAAATTAACCACTTTTACATGCACAACTCAATGACATTATGTTTATCATGTTATGAGACCATCATCACTATCGTCTTCCAAATTATCCCACCACCATTAACAAAAACTCAGTGCTTCCTAAGCAATGACTCCCCCGTTCCTCCCTTTGGTAACCACTAATAAACTTTGGTCTCTATACATTCACCTTTTTCAGATAAGAAAAATCATGTAATATTTATCTTTTCTGTGACTGACTTCTTTCATGCATCATGATATCTGCAAGGTTCATCACTTTGTAGCATGTATCAGGACCTCACTTCTTTTTATGGCTGGGTAATAGTCCATTATATGTACATACCATATTTTGTTTATCTAATCTTCTGCTGATAGACATTTAAGTTGTTTCTGCCTTTTGGCTATTAGGAATACCGTATTTTTATACAAATAACACATATATTCACATTTTTTGGCCAACCATGCCCTTCCTGTGCAAGGTATTTTTCTAAGTGCACTATGCCACTATTTTTTCATGTTGCTATACAAAGAGCAGCTCTGGTGGCATAGTGCCTAAGACATTTGACTGCTAACCAGAAGGTTGTCAGTTCAAACCCACCAGCAACTTCTCAGAAGGAAGATTGGACAATCTACTTCCATAGAGATATCGCCTCGAAACCCAAGAAGGGGTCACTATGAGTTGGACTCGACTCAACTTGCTGGCAGTGAGTTTGGTTTTTGGATTGGGTATAAAAATTAGCATAGCATGCTTATGAAAATACCTTGTGGAGAGGGCATAGTGGGCAAACAAGTGCAGAATGAATGTTATTTGCTTAAAAATATAATAGTGCTATGATGAACATTAGTGGGTTTCTGTCTGTGTTCTTGCTTTCACTTCTTTCGGGTTTATACCTAGTGTCTTAGTTATCTAGTGCTATCATACCATAAACGCCACAAATGGACAGCAAGCAAACATTTATTATCTCACAGTTTAGGAGCTGGAAGTCTGAATTCAGAGTACTGGCTCGAGGAGAAGACTTTCTTTCTCTGTGTCTCTTGGTCCTAGGAGGATTATAGTACAGAGGTTCTGGGTCCAAAGGACATGCTTTGCTCCCAGATCTTACCTGGTGGTAGTAGATTCCCCCAATATCTACTGCCTTCTCTCTCATCTCTTATAAGATAAAAGGTGTTATAGACCACACACCAAGGAAGCTTTCCTTACATTTTGATCACTGTTGTAATGGGACTGAGAGTGTTGCATCCCACCCTTAATCCTCTTACACCTAATTGGTATATCACATCAGATTCCATCTTGGGGTATCATTATATATCTGTCACATTACATCATTACATAACTGCTAAACCACTGAGAAGCACAGCCAAGTCAAGTTGACCCAAATTCTGTGAGGACAGAATTCAGTCCATGATACCTAGGATTGGGATTAGGAGTCTGCATTTAAGACAGAGACAGAATCTCTCATTCTTACATTATGGAACAGACCTTTAGCCAGTACCTGACACCAAGTGAATGTGCTCATCAAAGGTTTTCTGAATTGCCATATGGGTTGATGGAGGGAAGGGAAGGAAGAAGGGGAAAAGGAAAGACAATAATCATAAATGTTTTCTACAGTTATTTTCAAATGTTAGCATGCATAAGAATAGCATCTAAGAAATTTAAAAATTAGATTACCATGCCCAAACCCATAGATTCAAATTCATTAGATCTAAGATGGGTGCAACAATATGAATTCCTACAAACACCCCAGATGATCCTGAATCAAATAATCCATGGCCTCACAATCATTTCCAAACCTGGTGCCATATAGTACTCTGTGCTGCAACAAAAATATATATTGAAAAAATTGTTCTTTGATAAAATAAGTTAGGAAAACAACATGAATAAACAAAGTAATCATGTTGCTACACAGAATTTTTCAGAGATTTAAAATGTATTAAAATTCTACCAGATAAGAAAATAACCATACCGCATATCTTAAAATTACTGGATATTGAATCTTTTCTTAGTGTTTCACTCACCAACATCTGTAAGAACTTTTAAACTCTTAAACAAACAAAAAAAAAAAAACTAGAGACAAAGAATAAAATAAAAGGAATTGGACTAAACTAGAAAATTTTAAAGCTTTCTCATAATCCTAGGCTAAAATAGCAGAGAGGAAAATAAAAAAAATAAATAAGAGAATCCTTTAAGTTATTAAAGGGTCATCTTTTTTCTTACATAATACTCAGCTATGGTCACATAAATATCAAAATAACAGATAATTTCCCTTTTTATCATAACTTCAAAATTAAAGATGATAATAGTGGCCATAAGGAATTATTTAAACAAAAAAGAAACAAGAAAAGAATTTTTCATAAGACGATATTCTTTGTAGAAGATGACATAAGAAATAATAGCTTTCCTGTAAGATCTTAGGAATAGCCACTGATATCAAACAGAAAATATTTTAGAAATAAAAATTAGTAGACTTATTCAAAGAAGGAAAACTCTCTCTAGTGAATGTATAAACAAGATACCTAAAAAAATATTTTAAACTAATAGTGACTACAAATAAAACTATTTCAAGTTGATCTATTTAAAGCAGCCAAAATAAACTACTTCAGTTAACTAAGAGTTAACATTCCAGATTTGCCTGCTCAATGGGGCATAACACAAAACCAAATAAAATAATCTAAGTGATTTCTCTTAAATAAGATCCCTTAAGTTATTATAATGTAAGCGGTTACTAGAATCCAAAAAAAAAAAAAAAAAAATTAGAAAACTGTTACTTTAAGGAAAAACAAAAACAAAAACAAAAACAAATTATGACAACTAACCTGCTAAAATATCTTTATATCTCCTTTGGTAGGCAGATAGGTTTGTGAAAAGTGATTACCTGGGATCAATGCAGAAAGCAAAAAATATTTCCTCCTGAGAATTCATACCTACAAGCCAATGCTTATGGGTTCGGAACGAACAGTTATACTACTCATTTAACAGATGATGCATAAACCAAACTTATTTAAAATGTTCTCAGGTGGTAGTCCCCAGGCACCTGGTAATAGCAAATGAAAATGCTTTAGGAAGAAATTCTTTAAGCCCAAATTTTAAGAAATTTTTAATGAGAAAAATACTAGTATCCTGAAACAAAAACTGGAGAAAATTTACATATATACATTTACAAAAAAAAAGACATACTTCTAGCCAAAAAATATCAATATCAAATATCAGTATCAATAAATGTCCGAAGTTATCAGTTATTCAGGAAAATGCAAAATAAAATGACAAGGTACTATTTTACATATACCATACTGAAAAAATATTAAAACTTTAGATGAAACAAGTTTATGAAGCAAAAGAAATTCTTAAGCACCATTGCTGTTATGAGTATAAACTGATTTGGAAAACAATTGTCTTTATTGAGCAAAACTGAAGATGCAGATATCCTACAGCTCTGCAAAGCCATGCCTTGTTATATTATTCCCTTACTCTTGCTCCAAGAGACATTATTATGCTCCAAAAGACATTCACAAGAATGTTCAAAACAACAAAGTGGCACCGAGGAAGAGGAAAATACAGAGAGGTACACAAGAGGTACAGACAACAAAGAAAAACCTCCTTATATACTTACATACTGTGCTGTCAGTGATAACAAACACTAACCTACAGGTGAATACATGGGTAGACATGCTGAATGATCAGGATCGTCTAGGGGAAAGGGAATATACCCTTTGGCAGATTATATTTCGACATATGTATTTGTATGTCCTGTAAAAATGTCTAAATATGTAACACAGCTAACAAGGGGCAAAGTTATGATAACTTCTTGGCCACAGCCAACCACCCTGAGAAGTGAATAGTTGGATCTGTGGGCTCAGGACAATGGTCACAGGGGACATCAAGCTCAACTGGCATAACATACTACACAAAAACACTGTTCTACAATCTACTTTGGTTGGTGAGTGGCATCTGGGGTTTTAAAAGCCTTCAATCAGCCATCTAAATGCAACAATGGGTCTCTCCTCGTCAGAGCAAAGAAGAATGAAGAAAACCAAAGATGCATGATAATGATTAGTCCATGGGACTAACAAACCATGCGATCCTTAGCCTATATGACCTTGAGACCAGAATAACCAGATGGTGCCCGGCTATCACTGTCAACCACTTGGAAAAGGATCAATATAGGAGATTGTGGATAGAGTGGAAAAACAATGTGGAACAAAACTCAAAATCATTAAAAAGACCAGGTTTGCTGGTATAATAGAGCCAGGTGAGACCCCTGAGACTACGGCCCCATAGCCTCCCTTCAGGTCTGGAATTGAACTTACTCCTATGGCTTCCAGCCAAACAATAGACAGGCATACGGGGTGAACATTTATATCACATAAGTCCACTACTTGGAGCCATCAATCAAGGGAGAACAGAAGGGCAGTGTTTGTACAGGTTGATAACGTGAAGCAGGAATGCACAGGAGGGAAGGACACACGGAAGAGTTAACTACAGGGAGGAAGTAGGAAGAGAGCTGTTACACTGTGGGGAATTGCAGTCAATATTATGAGGCAAAATGTGTATGAACTGCTGTATGAAAAATGAATTTGCTCTGTAAACTTTCACCCAAATCACAATTAAAAAAAAAAAAATCTTGAAAACAAAATTCTTTATAATTTTAAAAAGATGGAAACAACCAAACTGTCCATCAACAAAACTAAAGAAAAACTAAATAATGATATATTCTGTCAATGGAAAACTACACATTAGTCAAAATGAATGAGCTACAGCTACATAGATCAGCATATATGAATCTCTTCATCATAATGTTGGTCAAAATAGCAAGTTAAAAGGAAAAAAAAGTTTTAATCAATTTACACCAAATTCATACCCTACAAAACTAAATAATATATCATTCACAAATAGATACATTTGCAATGTATTATAAAGAGAGAAACAAGAATGAGAAATATAAAGTTGAGTAAACAGTTTATCTCTGGGCAAGACAGTTGGGAATATGAATGCAATGGGGTTCTCAGAGGATTTAAAAGACTTGGGTAATGCTCTCTTTTTTAAGTTGGAAGGTATATACCTTGAGTGTTCATTATTACTATACTTTAAATTGGTCATAAAGACTATAAACTCTCAGATATGTAAGTATGTATGTATATTCCATAAAGTAAAATAATAAAATTTTTAAAAAATAACCAGTAGCAAAATATACATTTCTTTCTTTCATGTTGTCTCTTTCTCTTTATCACCATCTTAAATTTTGGCCTCAAACTATTATGATGATTCTGATAAACAAAGGAGCTCTGGTGGTGGAATGTTAAGCTCTACAGCTAAATTAAAAGTCAGTTGTTCGAATCCACCAGCTGTTCTGTGGAAGAAAGATGTGGCAGTCTACTTCCATGAAGATCACAGCCTTGGAAACATTATGGGCAGTTCTATTCTGTCCTATTGGGTTGCTATGAGTTGGAATCGACTCAACAGCAATGGGTATGATAAATAAGGAATACATTACCGTGTTTCTTATTGGAATCTTCTTGGGTTCTGGTGGCACATCCTGTGGAACAAATTTCACTGGTTCCTTAATTTGTCTCCTTGATCGTTTGGTCCCATCTGGTAAGGTTTCCATGGCCATGTCTGCTTCCATGTCACTGCTCCCTGCCTGATCACATTCTGAGCATTGCCTACATAAAGGGGGAAAAAACAAGAAGAATGTTAAATTCATATACTTATTTTTACCTTCGAGCTTCAGCTAGGTGCTCTGGTGGCATAGTGACACGTGACTGCTAACGAGAAGGCTGGTGGCTCAAACCCACTCCTCGGAAGGAAGACTGGGCAATCAACTTCCATAGAGATACCGCCTTGGAAACCCAAGGAGGGTTGCTGAGTTGGAACTGACTCGACGGCAGTGAGTTTTTTTTTTTTTTTTTGGTTTAGCTTCAGCTAAAGTTTCTACAAACACAAAATCCAGGTATATGTGAAGAATATAAAAATACACACAAGTAGATATGACCACAGGATACATAGTGATTGAATACAGGAATGCACACACATTTTTCTAAGAATGATGACCAGTAATACAATATGTAAAGCAATTTAATGTATTACTTCATGTATCATAAGAACATGTTGTATTACTTTATGTATCATAAGAACACAAGCAACATGTATATTTAAGTGAACAATAGATAAAAGCAATTCAATACTGATAATAAAGATAGTTTTCCTTTGGAAATCATGACTTTTCCTTAAGTGACATACAGTATGATCCTGAAAATCAAAATCATTCATAGACGTGACTCTATTCCTTGCTACAGTTTTCATTTCTTTTAATCTTAGTTAATAATGGGCTGTGATCAACATCTTACCAAAAGAAGCCTACAGAAATGGACTCTAAAAGGACTGGAAAATAAAGGGGTCATTTTAATTGATGGCCCACTGTCGTCGTTGTCATTTGCAACTGAGCTGATCCCAATTCATGGTGATCCCATGAGTAGAACTGAACTCCATAGGGTTTTTGGTGACATACAGCATAACCCTAAAAATCAAAATCATTCATACACTCGACTCTACTCCTTGCTACAGCTTTCATTAGTTTTACTCTTAGTTAATAACAGGTTGTAATCAACGTCCTACCTAAGGAAACATATAACAACCATATAATCTACTACACTGGGAATGAAAAATTGAAGAGGAGTGGCTAGCATTCATCATTACAAAGAATGTTTCAAGATTTGTCCTGAAGTACAATGCTGTCAGTGATAGGATAATATCCACACGCCTACAAGGGAAACCAGTTAATACAACTACTATTCAAATTTACACATCAACCACCAAAGCCAAAGATGAGGAAATTGACAATTTCTTACCAACTTCTGCAGTCTGAAGTTGATCAAACATACAATCAGGATGTGATTATTGCTGGTGATTGGAATGAAAAAGTTGGAAACCAAGAAGAATCACCAGTAGTTGGAAAATTTGGCCTGGGTGATAAAAATGATGCTGTAGATCACATGATGGAATTCTACAAGACCAATGACTTATTCATTGCAAATGCCTTTCTCAACAACACAAATGGAGACTACACACGTGGACTTCATCAGATAGAGTACACAGGAATCAGATCAACTACATCTGTGGCAAGAGGCGATGGAAAAGCTCAATGTCTTTAGCCAAAATAAGGCCAGGAGCTGATTATGGAACAGACCATCAACTACTCATACGCAAGTTCAACTTGAAGTTGAAGACAATTAAAACAAGTCCACAAGAGCCAAAATATGACCTTGAATCTACCCCTCCTGAATCTGGAGACTGTCAAAAGTATAGATTCTATGCATTGAAAACTAACAACTGAAAACCAGAAGAATTATGGGATGACATAAAGAATATCATCCATGAAGAAAGCAAAAGGTAATTAAAAACACAGGAAAGGAAGAAAAGACCAAAATGGATGTCAGAAGAGACTATGAAACTTGTCCTTGAGTGGAGAGTAGCAAAAGCAAATGGAAAAAATGACAAGATAAAACAGCTGAAGAAAAGATTTCAAAGAGTAGCTCAAGAAGACAAAGTCAATTATTACAATGAAATATGCAAAGACCTCGAGTTAGAAAACCAAAAGGGAAAAACAGGCTTGGCAATTCTTAAGCTGAAAGAACTAAAGAAAAACGTCAAGCCTTGAGTTGCAAAATTGAAAGAGTCTATGGGTAAAATATTGAATGATGCGGGAAACACCAAAGGACAGAAGGAATATACAGAGTCACTGCACCAAAAAGAATTGTTTGATGTTCATCTATTTCAGGAGGTGGATTTCAGGGACCTAAGAATAGGCTCTGTTTGCCAAAGTCGGCAGGGACATACCAGAGGCTGAAACAGGAAAGGAGATAGGTGGTGAATATATAAGTGCTGTCAACTAGCGAACAGAGGTGAACAGTACACTGCTTGCGTCAATAACATATAAACAAAACAAATGAAAATCGTGGGCAAGTCATTCCCACATATAACCACCAATGAAATATAAACACAAAAACGTCACAATGCCTCAGAGACAACAGAGCATCACAGTCCACACAAAGAAGCAAGATAAAGCAGGAAAAACAGGGGACCAAGATACAGACTCAAAATACATCCCTGAGGAAGATGCAGCATTAGAACTCCCTGATAAGGAATTCAAAAGAACTGTACTTATGCATCTTCAACAGATTGAGAGACAGATGAAGGAAAACACAGAGAAAACTCTAGAACAATTTCAAAGGACAATACAAGAAGAAAATGACAAAATAAATGAAAAATTAGAAATGATACAAAATCTACATACAGAAATCCAGAAGATTAATACTAAATTTTCAAAAATAGACAAGACATTCAAAGGGCAAAGGAACAGAATTGAATCAATGGAAGTCAGAATTACGGAGACTGAAGGCAAATACCTGAACCCTTTTTCAGAAAGGGATCAATCAGAAAAAAGATCAAAACAAAATGAAGAAAGCCTAAGGTTCATGTGGGATATCACCAAAAGGAATAACCTACGTGTAACTGGAATTCCAGAATAGGAAGAGACAAATAAAAGTACAGAGAGAATTGTCGAATATTTGTTGGAAAAGAATTTTCCTGATATGATGAAAGATGAGAATATATCCATTCAAGAAGTCCAACGAAGCCCAAACAGGATAGACCCCAAAAGAAAATCACCAAGATATATCATCATCAAACTCACCAAAACCAAAGACAAAGAAAAAATCCTGAAAGCAGCAAGGGAAAAACAAAAAGTTACCTACAAGGGGCAACCAATAAGACTAAGCTCGGATTTCTCAACAGAAACCATGCCGGCAAGAAGACAATGGGATGGGATATATAAAACCCTGAAAGGGAAAAATTTCCAACCAAGAATTATGTATTCAGCAAAACTGTCCTTCAAATACAATAGTGAAATTAGATTTCCAGATAAGCAGAAACTAAGGGAATTTGTTAAAACCAGACCAACCTTACAAGAGATGCTAAAGGGAGCCCTTTGGACAGAGAAGCAACAAACGCCAACAACAACTGATCATTAACACATATGGTGATATAACCTAGAAACCAAACTACCTGTGGAAGTATCCAAAGCAAGTAAGCCTACAAGATCATAAACAGGGAACCAGAGACATCAATTGACAAATGAGGACAACTACAAACCAAAAAGACGGAAAAAACTGTGTCGTTAAAAAACTTCTAGATGGTAGGGAAGTCAAGACAACTAGTAAGATAGAAGAGACTATTCTAAACTTGGGAAGAAAAAATTACAGGATAACCTCAAAGAAAAATGATAAATCTTCACATCAAAAAAGAGGACCTGCATAAATATTCAGCAAATACTAAAACAATAGCAATAAAGGAAGTGATAACATGATTCATAGACAAAACAAGCTCAACACAGAAAATTGTATGGAACAAAGAAATCGACATCACGAAAAAGCACATAACAAAAATGACAGCAACAAATTCTTATTTGCCAATAATTACATATCCAGAAAGGGACTTATATGGAATGCTATGCAGCACTAAAGAATAATGTAGAGTCTGCAAAATACCGCATAATATGGATGAAACTGGAGGACATTATGCTGAGTGACATAAGTCAATCACAGGACAAATATAGTATTAGTTTGTTGTTATGGAGGGTAAAGGAAAGGTTTACATATGGAGGGAAACTTTCTTTGTTGGTTGCCAAGGGTGGGAGGGGAAGGGAAGGAACACTGCCAAAAAAAAAAGCATTGACCCATGTCACTTTAATTTCATGTATTTCACTGTACATAAATTATATTTCAATAAAATTTAAAAATAAAGCTGTTAAAAAGAATAAGGGAAAAACTGCTTTCCACATTCAAGGCAAACTTGATTAAAAATAAAAAATGAAAGGAAAAAATAATTCTTTTATAATAAAAAATTTTTTCTTGAGTAACAGACAAAAATAATTTTCTAAAACTTGCTCACTCCAAAATTAATACACCGAATAGTTATCCAAAATTAAAGTGATTTTAAAGACCAAAAAAAGAAAAAAAGACTAATCCCACTGCCATCAAGTTGATTCTGACTCATAACGACCCCCTATTGGGTTTCCGAGGTGGTAGATCTTAACGGAAGTACATTGCCCCATCTTCCTTCTATGGAGCAACTGGTGGGTTTGAACCACCAGCCTTCTGGTTAGCAGTCAAATCCCTTAGGCACTGTGCCACCAGAGCTCCCCAAGAGGCCAAAAGAAATCTAATTACTAGAAACCTTAAGAAATTAAAGGATTCACTACTCTGCAATATTAGCTTCTACTTTTACTTAAAACATTATAATCAATGAATAGGACCAAAGTGGTTTAGTCCATTTCAGAATGCTTTCACCCTAAAGACTATCCACTTTCATTGGAAGTTCTTCCAGAAACTTTCATAAAACTAGAAACCTGATCTCTGCAAGTAGAAATATTAGAAAAATCCATAACTTCATTTGAGGAGAAAATTGCACATCTCTATGCCCAGAATCATGATAAAATATCCTGGCCTTAATAACTGCCAAGGAGCTGTGGCAGCACAGTGACTAAGGCATCTGACTGCTAACCAGAAGGTTGGTGGTTCAAACTCACCACCCACTCTGCGGAAGTAAGACCGGGCAATCTACTTCCATAAAGATTTATTGCCTCCAAAACCCAATGGGGGTCGCTATGAGTTGGAATTGACTTGATGGCAGAGGG
Organism: Orycteropus afer afer; assembly: GCF_000298275.1. Lineage (NCBI taxonomy): Eukaryota > Metazoa > Chordata > Mammalia > Tubulidentata > Orycteropodidae > Orycteropus > Orycteropus afer. The sequence continues at coordinate 3,354,928 of NW_006921706.1, forward strand.
TTGGTTTGGGCTTTATTAGAGATTGTCAAGCTAGCTTTTGATTTAGAAACCCATGTAGAATACTTAGTAACACTGTGGGCATTCCAATATGCTATAGCAGTTTCTTCTTAAATTCTGCAAGTGTCAAATACACATAGGTATTAAAAGAAATACCCTTTACTATGTTTGAAAAGAACAGACCAGTAAGAACATCTCAAAACAAATGAACATAAAAATACTACTAAAATGCAATCCTGTGAATATGGTGAAAGGATTTAATCTTCCTAAGAAACTGAGCAAAGGTAACTTTAGTAGGTAAAACAATGTGCTTAATGGTCTGAGGAACACACATGACCTTCTCTATAGTTACCATTTAAGAATTTGGGATTCACTCTTTTCTAAAACTTAGAAAGGTAAATTATCTGAAAAGAATCTCGTGTCCATTCCAAAGCTTTCAATTTCCTAAATGCGCTTTCCTATAAGGATTGAGTATAAAATTTGAACATCTGTCTCTCCCTTGGACTAAAATTAAGAAAAGGGTAAAACTCATTATAGATATCATAAGCATTATTAAACATCTGTAGTGATTCAATATGCCTAAGTTAATGAAAAATACAATTCAGAAACATATGTCAAATGTTCCTAGATTTTCAAAGAATCAATGATCTTAAATATAACTAACACAAACAACAAATACCAGAAGTAAACCCTTAGCTGTCACTAATAGAGAAATAAAATATTAAATTACAAGTAAAAGCATGAATATCTTTGATGATTTTATTTAATTTCAAAATAAAAATAAAGCATTTAGGAAATTCTTAGAATAAAGCAAAAGAGAATTATAAACACATTGGATAGAATTCATGACTAAAGTAAGAATCCATTCCTAAGATACCACACTAGACTCAATTAACTGGAAATTCATTTCTCAGGAACACTGTAACAGTTTTATTCATATTGTACTATGTTAAATATTTATGGAAATATCTGTTTTTAAAATGTGCTAAATGCTTTATTGTGAATCAATATGATATAAAGTTTTATCTTACACTTTTGAAACTAAAAGCAAAGAAGTTTTAACATCCAAATTCCTTCCATTTTACTTACCAATAGCTGTTTTTGGTCTTTCTTGGCATCCGTGTTAAAGGGGGGTCCAGACATCCAAGATGGTAATGGAGTTTGCAGGTATCACATAACAAAAGAAGATGCTGATCATGGTTCTTCTTACAAATTCCACAACTTTGAATGAAAGTGGCAAATAAAAGATCAGAATAATAATCATAGGAAAACAAAGTTTATGGAATATATTTTAATTTTTAAAATTTCACCACTGAATCAATCTTCCGTTCAAACACTTAATATTTATTCTGTTAAAAATCAAATTTTTTCTTAACACATATTTTTTTAAAATGTCATTAACTGATTATTCTACACTTTTTTGAGTGTAAGAAGTTTTACTTGCCATATTGCCATATGTACTTTATTCCACTGCTTCTAGATACCATATAATATTTAAAAGGAGACATTCAATACATTTAATATTTCCATTGCTCCAGGGATAGCCACCTAGATTGTCCAGAATTCCATGTTACCAAATTTTCTAGCTTCAAATTTTCTTTTGTCACTTTTTAAAAATTTCTTTAAGAACATTATTTTATGGCTTTCTGGTATCTAGTGTTGTTTTGAAAAGTTTTGTATTAATTTTATTTTGTTCCATTGTAAGTGAGCTGCTATCTCATCCTGGGAACTTTTCAAATTTTTTTTTTTCCTTTGGTCTTCATGATTTCAACTTTTTCTATAATGTGTACAGATGTTTTTTCCTGGAAAAAAAAATATTGTTATTTCTTCAACTATATTATCTCCATTTGATTTTTCTACTTAATGGTATTGTTTTTAGCAATTTATTTGCATTCCCCATCTCTTAGTTTAATTTCACATTTTCTCTTTTTATCCTTTTCTGTGGTTCTCTGAAAAAATTCCTCAATCTGACAGCCTGGTTTTTAATTAATTCTTCAGTTGTAACCATGTATTATTAACTGTCTGTATCTACTTAAACTATCTACTGTTATATTTATTCCAATAATTATGTATTTTCCATAACTATTATTTAATCTTTTTTTAATGATTTCTGATTTTAATATTGTTAATGCATTCCATTCTCTTTTCGAGGTTCATTGTAATGTATATTTTAAATTATTGTGTTGTACATTCCAATATGTTTAATTAAGGTGGCATATGTGTTCACTGTGCTAACTTTCATTTACGGTCATTATGAACCTCAGACATGTAATTATTTAGACTGGGAGTTCATGCTGTCCTGGAGATGTTGGCTATCTTCCTTGTGATTCATATGAAGGGAGAGCTGCAGGAACAGCCCTAGTTTATATCTTCTGTGTCAGTTTAAGGAGTTCTGGTGATTGAGTGGTGAAGTCATGAGCTGCTAATCAAAGGGTTGGCAGATCAAACCCACCAGCCACTCTGTGGGAGAAACATGAGGCAGTCTGCTTCTGTATGGATTTACAGCCTTCAAAACCCTACTGGGGAAGTTATATTCTATCCTTAGAATTGCTATGAATCAGAATCAACTCAATGAAAGTAGATTTGATCTTTGGTTTGGGTCTTTTTTTTTTTTTGGCCGTAAACTCTCAATGCTATACTTTTTTTTGTTTTTTAAATTGTGATTTGGGTGAAAGTTTACAGAGCAAACTCACTTTCCATACAGCAGCTCACATACAAGTTGTCTCATGACATTGACTGTAATTTCCCACAATACAACAGCTCTCCTCCCACTTCCTTCTCATAGTTACCTCTTCCTTATGTCCTTCCCTCCATGCACTCCTGCCCCGAGCTATCTCCCTGTGCATATGTTGTTGTTGTTGTTGTTGTTCTGTGCCATCGAGTCAGCCCCGACTCATAGCGACCCCTCCTTCGGTTTCCGAGGCAGTATCACTACGGAAGTAGGATGCCCTGTCTTCCTTCCAAGGAGTGGCTGGTGGGTTTGAACCGCCAGCCTTCTGGTTAGCAGTCAAGTGCTTTAGCCACTATGCTACCAGAGCTCCTCCCCTTAATACAGGTTCTTCAGATTTTCTTTTTTTTAATTGTGATTTGGGTGAAGATTTACAGAGCAAATTCACTTTCCATACAGCAGTTCACATATACTTTGTCGCATGTCATTGACCACAGTTTACCACAATGCAACAGCTCCCCTCCCACTTCCTCCCCATAGTTACCTCTTCCCAGTGTCCATCCCTCCATACACTCCTGCCCCCTGAGCTGTCTCCCTGTGCATAAGCAGCCCTTCTTTCTCCCATGATTGTTCTCTCCAGGGCGTGTGTCTACTTGAGGTAAATATATAGCCCTTCTATTCTCCCATGATTGTTTCTTCCAAGGAGTCTATCTACCTAATGTGGATGAACTTGAAGGACATTATGCTGAGTGAAACAAGTCAATCACAGAAGGACAAATATTCTATTAGTCCATTATCATAAAAAGTCAAGGAAAGGTTTATATATGGAAGCAAATTTCCTTTGTTGGTTACCAGGAGTGGGGAGGGGAAAACACTGTTAGATAGGTAAAAACAAGTATTGATTTGGGAGAAGAGAAGGGCAATGCACCAAATGTGAGTGATCATCACGGTGGCACTGAGGAAGAGGAAAACATAGAAAAGTGCATGGGAGGTACAGACAACAAAGATGAACCCTTTTGCACATACAGTACTGTGTAGTCAGTGAAGGCAAACATGGATATAAGGGTAGATAGATGGGTGAACAGGTTGAACTATTAGGTATGTCTATGAAGAGGAGAGTGTGCCCAAGAACATGTATTGGCAGACAATGTTTCTAGAAGAGTATTTGTATTTTCTGTAAGAATTCCCAGGTATACAGTAGGCCTGATAAGGGACAAGGTTGTAGTCACTTCTTGGGCATAACCACCTACCCAGAGGAAGCAAGTAGTTGGGCCTGTGGGCTCAGGACCATAGTTGCAGGGGACATCAAGATCAATTGGCATTAGTGAACTCCTGTATGGAAAGTGAATTTGTTCTGTAAATCTTCACCCAAATCACACACACACACACACACACACACACACACACAAGCTCAACTGGCAATAAATACTACACAAAAACATTGTTCCACATCCTACTTGGGTGAGTAGCGACTAGGATCTTAAAAGCTTGCAAGCAGCCATCTAGATGCAACGATGAGTCTCTCCTCATCCAGAGCAAAAAAGAATGAAGAAAGCCAAAGACGCATGGAAACAGTTAGTCCAAGCGACTGGTACACCACGCGATCATCAGCCTATATGACTATGAGATCTGAAGAACTAGATGGTGCACAGCTACCATTGTCAACCACTCAGAGGGGGATCTATACAGGAGATCCTCAACGAGTGGGAGAACAATGTGGAACAAAACTCAAAATCATTTTTAAAAAGGGGGAGGCAGGTTTGCTGGTCTGATAGAGCCTGAGGGAACCACTGAGACTATAGCCTCTAGCTGACCTTTAGGTCTGGAATTGAACCCACTCCTGTGGCTTCCAGCCAAACAAAAGACAGGCATATGAGCTGATTATTCTACACACTTTTGAGAATTTCTTGTATAAATTTAAATATTAATAGAGTCAAACCTTTCAAGGAAGGTCTAGGTGAGATGTTTATTCCCAACATCCTGTTTGTTTTCATTTAAATTACCACTTAATGGCCACTTAAAATTAGCTCAATTTTTCTCTAAAAAGGTACATTATTAAACAAAACAATTAGCCAATTTTCTAAAAGTACAAGTTATTTTTATTGAAGAAACCAGCGCGTTTATTTTCTGACATTAATTATAAACATTTTAAAAATCTTTCAATACAGAAATAAACTGCATATATAAGTCTTTAAAATCACCAGACTTAAAATACCAATTGATAACTACTGCAAAGATCACAAAGTTTTGTTACTGTTGTTATTGTTATTTTGGATTTTTTTGGTCTGTTTTGAAGAAATCAAGCTGTTCCTGTACAAAAATGCAACTCAGCTAACTCCTGAGGACACAAGCACCATGATCTGAAAATCTAGGGTCTATTTTGCTAGGAATGCACAGATGGAAGGAAAAGTAGTTAAGAACCTAAAAAAGCCATCCAAGTACACAGACAATGATGTTTGGATTTTTAAAAAACTTTAGAAAAGAAGAGCACAGAAAATAGCAATCTGTACCTAGTCTTAAAGTTGCTCAGAGTTAAAAAAAGAAAACCACTTAACATATATTCTGAAACAAAAATGAGTAGCAGCCATAAAAGTCAACAGCGTAAAGATATGCCTGATGGTGGCAAAAGCTGGAATAAGGATGTGCTAGTCTTCTCACTCACTGTACATTAAGATAACAGTGGGCCTTTCCTACATTTCAATGGTATTATTTGTGTTACCTATGGAGGGAGCCTCCAACAAAAAACAGATGTACAGAGATGAGTACTATTGTTATTGCTGCTGTTTCTGAGAAAGGAAGAAGTTGTGGGTTGAATATTAATGAAATACAGGCCTGTGTGTGTGTGTGTGTATGCATGAATATATGCATATATGCATACACACACACCACTGTTTTCTAAACTTCTCTCATTTAGTCAATATAATGTTACATGAAAAAAAGGGAGGTTCTAACCTATCTGGATATGGAAAGAAGTCTGACAATATAAAATTAGTATAATGGTGAACACTGTAAGAATATTGAGCCAAAAAGTAAAGAATGAAAGTACTTCTGGAAACAGAATTAGTACAACTGAGTACAGGTGGGAAAAAAAAAATGTAAAAACAGACAAATTAAACCTTATCTTCTTTGCCCACTACTGTACAAAAAGGCACTAGATTTAGACTGTATTACACACAATATCCATCACTACCTAAAAACACAGATAAAACTCTGAACTGAGTCAAGTAAAAATAAAATATAAATGTGTATTTGCCTATTATATCAAAAAACAAAAATGAAAAATTAAAACAACAACAACACTGCCGTTGAGTCCATTCCAACTCATAGTGACCCTGAAGGACAGAGTAGAACTGCCCCAAAGAGTTTCCAAGGCTGTAAATCTTACAGAAGCTGACTGTCTCATCTTTCTCCCAGGAAGTGGTGTTTGGTTTCCAGTGGCCAACCTTTTGGTAAGCAGACCAATACTTTAACCACCAGAGTGCCTTTGCCTATTATAAAGTTACATTATTTATGAGAATAATCATCTATATTATTTAAAGTGACTCTCCAATTCCCCAAAAGGGACTGTTCATTTCCATGGAGCTCATGCAGACATGTTCTATTACTTAAAGAATACAAAAAGTCATTTATCTTATTAAAAGAGATACAAAAAGGACTTCTATCATTCAATCAGGAGCTCTGGTGGCATAGTGCCTAAGGCATTTGACTGCTAACCAGAAGGCTGGCAGTTCAAACCCACCAGCCACTCCTCAGAAGGAAAACTGGGCAATATATTTCCACAGAGATACTGCCTTGGAAACCCAAGGAGGGATCACTGAGTCGGAACCAACTCAATGGCAATGAGTTTGAGTTATCATTTAATATGGAAAACATCTTTAATAAAAGTATTAATATAGTCAACTTCAAATGTATTTAACTTAAATTCTAGTATAGATATAATTGATTCTGAAATATTAAAGTATCTTCTTATTTTCAACTATTAGTTAAAAATACACATTATCATTATTCATAATATTATTATTCATTACTTGCCTGTAAAGTACTGCTGGAAGAGTAGATGTCTTTTGTGTGCCTCCCTCTTTTTTACTCGGCTTTCTTTCTTTTGGTGCTCGCAAAATTGCCGGTATGTTCAACTTCTATTGATTTGAACAAACGCAGTTCATATTGTTTTAAGGAAGAAATGTAAAATAACATTTTCCCCTATTTGCCATTTAAGCCAACTAAATATGCTAGGATTCTGAGGGAAACATCTATTTTACCAGCTATTACACTAGCAAAAATTATTTTAATGAATTTTTTAATCTCGTAATTACTTCTATTAGAAACTTTTAATTCCATACTTTCGCCAATTTTCAATGGAACATTAAAACATTATGAAAATGAAAGTTCTACTTTAGCTTTAAAAAGTCAAAGACAGGGACAAGCACTTCGGTGGTTTAAGAAAAAAAAAAAAAGAAGAATAGCACAGTACACTTAACAAAAGAATATTGAGGCCGTTTATTTTCCTAAACATCCCAGCTATGTTGGTGCTCCCTGGGTTAATTAGAAAAATTATCTTATTGGACTAAGCTTTCCACAAAGCACACAGATTCTCTTTGGGCTTCTACTAATCTGTAGTATGCTAGCTTCTCAGACAGTGACCATCTATCAAAGTCATTTCTCAGTAGCCCTGTCGGCCAGCATCTGTTCAATGAACTAGAAAAAAATGTCATGAGAGCAGTACCAATGAATTCTATCTCTGCTGTGTATTTTACATTTGCACAAGGAAATCATGAACCTCTGTTAAAAGTTATTAAATGAACGAAAATGCTCTTTTATTGCAGCTAATGTTTTATACTAAATAGGAGATATGAGAAACACTTGCAACCAAGCCAAAAAATAATGTTGGCTTGGTAAATAAACTAATAGGCTTGAACTCAACATTAAGTATTCTAAACATAAAATATAAAATACTATATTGTTCCAAAATTCCAACAACCCCCTGGCAAAAGGAGCAAAGGTCAATTCTTCCATAGCTGACTATTCATTCTTACCTTTTAAAATTCACTATAATTTAAGGCATATACACCCTTGTTCACAAAAGAAGTATCTTCAAAGCTAGCATGGCACAATACAAATCAGTATGTATTACTTCCTAAAATTATATATACACATGAGTTATATGATTAATTCCATTCTGTAAACCTCTGAAACAAGCACAAAGAAAAATATCTGTACTTTTAAAAGCTTCCCTTATAAATTAAACCAGTTTGTAGTGAAAGGACTACAAACAGTGGATCTCCATCATTCTTAAACATGTAACTAACATTATTTGAGTATATTCTCAACTTATCAATTATAAACATAGTATGCTAAAAAAAGAGCATTGAAAGAAATCCATTTTGCAATAATTGTTTTCAATCAAAAATTTTAACATGGTAAAAATGTTTAAGGATAAAATGATTTTTTCATACCTACAATAAATAGCTACTGCTGAAGGAGAAAAACTACACTTGAACACTAAGATTTCAAAAACTTTCTCTTCCACAGTTTAATACAAAATCAACATGAAAATGAATCTCTCCAGTTTGGCTTTTTAAATTTTAAATTTCACATCCAAATAAAAAAGAACTAAGTATAGCACAAGAACAGGACAGAAAAAAGTGTGGCAAGGTATCTAAAACTGCTATATTAAAGAAGAATGCAGTAAGAGTAACTCATGCTTCATACATTAACTTCATCACACATGACAGGTCAATCAGTCAGAGCAAATGAAAAATTTTGCAAACAAGATAGCTGTTAAAATAACCAAATTAAGCTACAGGTCCTCAGTAGGCTGCTTACAATGCTCTAGATATATTTCAGGCAGAGATCATTATTCCCAGAGGATTAGTTGGCCCCAATCAAACAGAATTCTTTAGTTAGCAAAGCAATAGTTTTATCAGGAATGTGGTCTTTGAAAATTATATGGAGAGCAAGAATAGAAGGAGATAGCTATTGGAAAGAAACTAACCTGCCCTGTGATTCTGCCTAGCAAGGCCCATATTCCTTGCCCTTCACTTCGAAGTTTTCCATTCAGATTCTGTAGTTCTTCTAAAGACTCACATAGCTAAAAAGTAAGTAAGTCACATTAGTTAACTTCATTAAAATGTGTGGTAAACTATGTGAAAATTTAAATAATTTATCAATAATTGTTCAAAAGTTTCTATATTTATATTCTATATATCTATAATACATTCAACTCACAACAGTACTGAGAAGACTATACAATTATTTAGCAGCACCAATAAAATGTAAGCTGTTGCCTGTTTCATGTTAGTATTTTTACTAATTATTAACGATAATGATACATTTATATATCCCTTTATCATCTGCTATATAATTTTATATACATTCTGTTAATTAACTTTTTTGACCCTTGAAGCTACACTTCCATAATTCTCATAACGAGAAAACTAGAGTTTTTATGAATGGACCAAGATCACAGAACTAGGAAGTACTGAATCTAGTTCCAGGACTCTTCTCACTAAAACGTAGCTGATTATAGAAACATCCAAAACAAAAAAAAACAAACTCTCTGCCGTTGAGTCGAATCCAACTCATAGTAACCCCTCCGTGGGTTTCCGAGACAGTATCTATGGAAGTGGATTGTCCAACCTTCCTTCCAATATAGAAACCTATTTCCTACTAATTTTTTTTTATCACTTAAAATGTTTTCTAATAATAAGTCAACATCAGTGTTACATGCTCACATCATTTATTACTGATATTTTAGCCACATCTTTCTTTTATATATTCTTATCTCAACCCTCATTATTAGAATAAAGCAATACAATGCAAATTTAAATTGAGAATTATTATTTTTCCTTTTTTTAATCAAAAGTAACATTACTATTCAAGATTAAAACAATAGTTTAAAAATAAATTTTCAAGTTTCTTACAAATATAGAAGGATAAGTTCTATCATACTACATATTGATTAGAAATAAAGACTACCATTAAGACTACTTGGCTTAAAACTCAAGGTCTATGACTTGGCCACCTATGTGAGTCTTGGCAAATTATTTAATCTTTTTAGGGCTCAGGTTCCTTCTCTAAAAATGAGGGACTCTTAACTTATGTTGTAAAGTTGAAGTGAAATTTAACTGAGGAGGTATACTTAAAATGCGCAGAGTTCTATCTGGCATATAGAAAATGCTCAGTGGTAGTGAAAGCAATGAAGATAATGGAGGATAATTGTTGTAGGGAAGGGTCTAAAACCTCTAAAAGAATTTCAAAATGAAACACAGAAATTTCATGAAATCACAAAAGAAATAACCAATAGCATCTGTTATATCATATTGTTTTGTTTTATACTTAACTCACCTTGTTATATTCCACGTGAAGTTTTTCTTGTTCATTCTCTAATTTATCCTTTATATTCTTTTGTTCAGCCATATTTTCCTGAATTTGAATCATGCGCATGTTTCGCTCTATTTAAATTAAATACCCAATTTTATTTTACTACAAAATAAAAGCTAATACACAAATTACATAAAGGAAGAAGCTAGCCACAGAGATTACTATATATAAAAACCTACACTGTTTCAAACACTTACGTCTATTTACAAATACATGAACTTAGCGTTGATAATAGCCCACAACTTATTAGGAAAATAAATATACTTTTACTTGATAAATATGGCACAGCTAATAAATTTCTAAAAATTAGCAGCTATCAAATACTTTCATTAAATAATTATTCTAAATGAAAATGTATATTTATGAGTATTTATACTGACCAAAATAATAATTCACAAAATCAGCAGTGAGAGCTGGTTGCTTATGCTTTCTCCTTCCATCCACACTAGAACTAGTATCTGAATTGTCCACTGGGAAGATATCTGTACTGATACCCATTAGCTCTGCTTTCCGCATCAGCTTACGAATGGCTGAAGCACTACTAGTGAGTGGTCTGGGCAGTTTTTCCCTTGGAACCCAGGCCTGTGGCCTAGTAGATCGAGCTAGCTCTGCTTTGGCACGATATTGTTGAAGCCGGGCATTAATCCTCGCCTACAAAAAGAAACGTATACAAATTTTTAAGACATTAGTAGAGCACACATCTTCTCATAATTTTTACTTCCAATCTCAGAGACAGTAAAGATAGCCAAAATTTTGTATAATTAAGGCAAATTATATCTATCCACATTCCTTAAGGTATATTGTATAATTCCTGAGTTATAAGAAACTAAGTAACAATTGTCCTAATCTATGATTACAATTCTGAGAAACTAATTTGATTAACTTCAAGTTTTCCGTACTGCACGAGTTTCCATAAATTTACATATGTTACACAAAATATTTTAAATAACAGTCAGAATGATTAAATCCATTGCATTAACGAACATTAGACAAGATTGGAAAAAAAGGTGAGGTCAACCTACTGCACTCATAGAATAATTCCTCTAAGTGATATTTTTTTAATGTATTTGAAAATATACTTTATAAATGTCTACTATATTACCTAGATGAAGAGTATTATATTCAGCCACAAACTATACTCTTCATCTACCTTAAGGACAGTTTATTTTCTGGGTAACTAACTTAATTACACTTTGCATGTCATTGACAAAACACTAGGATTCTGAAATGCATAATCTGAAGAGAAAAAAACAAATGTTTGTATATGAGTCCCATACCTGTGCTTCTGGTGATAGTTGTTTCTCTCTCTCTTGCAAAGACATTTTACAATAGGATTGCAGAGCCAAGTAATTTTTCCTCTTCCATTTTCTGTCTAACCTATCTGCATGTTGCTTACAATAAGCAAAAAATGGATCTGCTATATCCTGTAGCAAAAAAAAGGGGGGCGGGGAGTAAGTGAACATTTCTGTTCTAAAGGGTCATAATAAACCTAACAAAAAATAATAACATTTCTTTTTGAGGAATTTCCTGCAAGGTTATTTATTTCTATAATAAATTTTAAAGATAACTTTTATGCATGAAGACTGATGGCTGTTTTAGAAATTTAACCTGTTATACCTAACTCAAATTAGAAACATCCAAATAAAAATAATTTATTTTTTTCTTTAGAAGGCTTTCTGGATTTAAGATAATAAAATAAATTCTTTTGCATTATTTACATGTAATTGTGTATTATCATACTCTATGAAAACAAGTAATTGATGAAGATGTAGGAGTCCCTGGGTAGTACAAATGGTTAAGCCCTCAACTACTTGCCTTAAGGCTGCCCATTCAAACCCACCCAGAAGTGTCTTGAAAGAAAAGCATGGCAATCTGCCACCGTAAGTTCATAGCCTTGAAAACCTAAGGCTTTTTAGCACTTCTACTCTACACAGATGGGGTTGCCCGAGTTGGAAAATATACACGGCAAACATAAATATAGTAAAAAAGTAATCTGCAATGTAATTACCAACCAAATGACAGATAGTCCATTCTTTAGGTATGTCCTAAAGAGGAAAAATAAAGTATCCATACTGTTCTTATATGAGATATGTTAAAAGGATTTCTTAGGTGGGATTCTGAAACCCAAAGAGAAATGGTCAAACAAACAAGATGGGACAGATGATAAAGAACAGAGAGAAACAGTTAAAAAATAAATAAATAAAAAGAAGAATCTAATGTGTCCTTAACAATAAAAAAAATGCATATGAGGCAATTATTTAGTGTAATATCCACAGATGTCACAGTATAGCACTATGAATAAGATTATATAACTGAGAGATATAAAATTTAGATATAAATCTTGGGTCCACCATTTATTAGCTGTATGAGTTTGTTACCTCATTAGTAAACTGAAGTTTAATAACATCTTCACATGATTATAAGGAATGAATACGAAAACAGAGATAGGTATCAAACTATTTGAGAATATAGAAAAGGCGGGAATACTCTCAAACTCATTCTATGAACCAAGTATAACCCTGACACCAAAACCAGGCAAAGACATCACTGAAAAAGAAAATTACAGACCAATATCCCTCACAAACATTGACACAAAAATTGTTAACAAAATACTAACCAATAGAATTCAACAACATATCAAAAAATAATACCTCATGACCAAGTGGGATTCATAGTGGGTATGCAAGGATGGCTCAATTAGAAAAATTATCAACGTAATCCACAACATAAATATAACAAAGGAAAAGGACCACATAATCATATTAACAGAAAAGGTATTTACAAAATCTAATATCCATTATTGATAAAAATGCCTAGCAAAATGAGAATAGAAAGGAAATTCCTCAACATAATTAAGGGCATATACACAAAACCAACGGTCAACATTATTCTCAATGGAGAGAGACTGAAAACATTCCCCTTGCAAATAAGAACCAGACAAGGATGCCCTTTATCACCAGTCCTATTCAATACTGTATTAAAAGTTCTAGCCAAAGCAATAAGTCAAGGAAAGGAGATAAAAGGCATCCAGATTGGCAAAGAGGAAGTAAATCTGTATCTATTTGCAGATAATATGATCGTATACATAGAAAATCCTAGAGCCTCAACAAGAAAACTATTGGAACTAATAGATCAACAAAGTGGCAGGGTATATAAGATCAACACACAAAAAATCAGTTGGATACCTTTACCCTAACAAAGAGAACTCTGAAAAGGAAATCAGGCATTTACAATAGCCACCCAAAAGATAAAAGTGCTTAGGAATAAATCTAACAAGGGACACAAAAGATTTATACAAAGAAAATAACAAAATACCACCACAAGAAACCAAACAAAAAGGCCTATGTAAATAAAAGAACATATCAAGTTCTTGAATACAAAGACTTAACACTGTAAAAATGTCAATACTACCCAAAGCAATCTACTGATATAATACTACAATCCCGATCCAGATTTCATTATCATTCTTTAAAGAGATAGAAAAACTGATTGCCAACCTTATACAAAAAGGAAAGAAACCTTGGATAAGCAAAGCACTATTAAAGAAGAACAAAAAAGCAGGAAGTTTCATAGTCCCTGATCTCAAAACCTACTATACAGATACAGTAGTCAAAACTGTCTGGTATTAGTACAGAACCGAGAACCCAGAAGTAAAGCTATCCACCTATAGACAGGCGATCTTTGAAAAAGGGCCAAAACTTATTAAATAGGCAAGAGACAGTCTCTTTAACAAATGACACTGGCAAAACTGCACATCCATTTGCAGAAAAATGAAACAGGATCCATATGTCACACCATATACAAAAACTAACTCAGGATGGATCAGAGATCTTAATGTAAAGCCTAAAATCAAGAAGATCTTCAGAGAAAAAATAGGGGCAAACTTAGGAGGCCCTAATATACACATGAATACAACATCAAACATAGCTAAAAACACACATATAGCTAAAAACACACACACAGTTGAAGACAAACTAGACAACTGGGGCCTCCTAAAAATTAAACATTCATGCACATCAAAAGACTTCACCAAAAGAATAAAACAAGAACCCACAGACTGGGAAAAAATATTTCGCAACAACATATCAGACAACGGACTGATTTCTAAAATTTATATAAAACTTTAACACCTCAACAACAAAAATACAAACAATCCAATTAAAAAATGAGCAGAGGACATGAACAGACACTTCACCAAAGAAGACATTCAGGCAGCTAACAAACACATGAAGAAATGTTCACGATTATTAGCCATTACAGAGATGCAAATCAAAATAACAATGAGGTATTATCTCACCCACCATTAAGAGCAAAGTTCAAAAACCAGCAAACAACAAGTGCTGGTGAGGGTATGGAGAGACTAGAACCCTCATACACTGCTGGCAGGATTGTAAAATGGTACAACCACTGTAGAAAGCAGTATGATCCAGCAATCCCACTACTAGCTATATATCCTGAAGAAATAAGAGCCATGATATACAGATAACATGTATACTCACATTTGTCTCAGCATTATTCACAACAAAAAAATGGGAACAACCTAACCGTTCATCAATGGATGGATGGATAAACAAACTATGGTACATATACACAACAGAATACTATGAAACATCAAAGAATAACAATGATTCTGCAAAATGCCTCATAACATGAATGAACCTAGAAGAGTGAAATTGTCAATCACAACAGGGCAATTACTACATGAGACCACTACTGCAAAAAGTTAAAAGGTTTATGCACAGAATCATTCTTTAAACTTTACCAGGGGAGGGAAGGAAAGGAAGAGTAAATCACTAACTAGAGGGTAGACATGCATTAACTTGGGGGAAGGGAAAGACAATACACAATATGAGGGAGTTCAGCACAAAATAATCAAGGCAGTGGAAAGAACAGTGAAGGCCACAAAAGTTAAAGGTAAAAAAGGTTACTATTACACAGTTCTGCAATAACAGTAGTAATAATCTGAATGGATATACAGATAGACACTCAAGCTGAACAGGGGTAGGAAGGTGAAAAGAAAATATAGGTAGCAGATTACAATAACACACACACACACACATACAGCTGCCTTCTTGGGACGTGTTCTCAATCTTGAGAAGATGCCAAGTAAGAATAAAAATTACATTGAATTTTAAAATAACCAGTTTAGATCATTACTCAATTGTTTTAAAAGTAGGTGAGTTGAAATTAAGTTATGAGATATAGAATTTATGTTTGCAGAAGTGAGCTAAGTATTAGGACCAGGGCCCTACTTAGGAACTCCATACAAGCTACAATATGGATGAACCTTGAAAAATGAACATGCTGTGAATAAAGTAAGTCAGGCACAGAAGGACAAACAGAATATGTCCCACTTACATGAAATATCCAGAACTGCCAAATGAATAAAACCCAAAATTTATCAGGGCTTACCAGGGGCATGTGGGAGGATAGAATGAGTTATTGCTTATGGGTTACTGAGTTTCATTTGTTGTTGCTGGGTGCCACTGAGTTGTCTCTGACTCATAGCGATTCTATGGACAGCACAATGAAACTCCGCTTGGCCCCACACCAGCTCCACCAATCCCTGCTATACTTGAGTCCATCGCAGCAGTCACTGTGTCAATCCATCTCATTCAGGGCCTTCCCCTCCTTCGTCGACCCTTCCCCTTACCAAGCATGACATCCTTCTCCAGGGAATGGTCCCTTCTGACAACATGATCAAAGTAGGTGAGACTAAGCATTCTGGCTGCACTTCCTCCAGGACAGATTTGTTAGTTCTTTTAGCAATCCATGGTACTTTCAGTATTCTTCTCCAACACCACATCTCAAAAGCATCAATTCTTCTTCAGTCTTCTTTACTCATTATCCAGCTCTCACATGTATATGGGGTGATTGAAAATATCATGGCTTGTGTCAGGCACACCTTAGTCCTCAAGGAGACATCTTTGCTCCTCAGCACTTGAAAGAGGTCCTTTACAACCAATTTGCCCAGTGCTATACATGGTCCATGTCCTGACTGCTGTCTCCATTGGCATCAACCATAGAACCAAGCAATGTGAAGTCTTTGACAATTACTATCTTTTCTCCATTCATTGTGATGTTGCTTTCAGATCCAGTTGTGAGAATTTTTGTTTTCTTTATGTTGAGATGTAATCCATACTGCAGACTGTATTCTTCAATCTTCGTCAGTAAGTGCTTCAAGTCATCCTCACTTTCAGCAAGCAAAGTTGTGTTGTCAGCATATTGCAGGTTGTTAACGAGCCTTCCTCCAATCCTGATGCCATGTTCTTCTTCATAAAGCCCAGCTTCTCAGATTATTTGCTCAGCATATAGATTGAGTCAGTATGGTGAAAGGATACAACCCTGATCACTCCCTTCTTGATTTCAAACCACGCAGTGTCCCCTTGTTCAGTTCGAACGTCAACCTCCTGGTCTATGCACAGGTTCCCCATGAGTACAATTAAGTGTTCTGGAATTCCCACTCTTCTCAATGTTATCTACAATTTGTTATGATCCACACAATCAAATGTTTCTGCACAATCAAAAAAAAAAAACACAAGTAAACATCTTTCTGGTATTCTTTGCTTTCAGCCAAGATCCATCTGACATCAGCAATGATATCACTTGTTCTATGTCCTCTGCTGAATCCAGCCTACACTTCTGGAAGTTCTCTGTCAATATACTGCTGCAGCTGTTTTTGAATTATCTTCAGTAAGATTTTACTTGTGTGTGATATTAATGATACTGTTCGATAAGTTCCACATTCTGTTGGATCACCACTCTGGGATGGGCACAAATATGGATCTCTTCCAGTCAGTTGGCCAGGTAGCTGTCTTCCAAATCTCTTGGCATAACTGAGTGAGTGCCTCCACTGGAACATCCGTTTGTTGAAACATCTCAGTGGGCATTCCATCAATTCCTGAAGCCTTGTTCTTCACCAATTCCTTCAGTTCAGCTCCGACTTCTTCCTTCAGTACCAATGGTTCTTGATCATATGTCACCTCCTGAAATGGATGAACGTTGACCAGTTCTTTTTGGTACAGTGACTATGTGTGTTCCTTCCATCTTCTTTTGATGCTTCCTGCATCATTCAATATTTTGCCCATAGAATCTTTCAATATTTTAACTCAAGGCTTAAATTTTTCCTTGGTTTTTCAGCTTGAGAAATTCTGAGCATGGTCTTCCCTTTGGTTTTCTAACTCCAGGTCTCTGCACATTTCATTATAGTAATTGTCTTTGTCTGTTCTAGCTGCTTTTTGAAATCTTCTGTTCAGCTCTTTTATCTTGCCATTTCTTCCACTGGCTTTAGCTACTCTCCATTCAAGGGCAAGTTTCAGAGTGTCTTCTGACATCCATTTTGATATTTTCTTCTTTTCTCATCTTTTTAATGACCTCTTGCTTTCTTCATGGACAATGTTCTTAATGTCATCCCACAATTCTGGTTTTCAGTCCCTGGTGTTCAATGCATCAAATCTATTCCTTAGATGGTCTCTAAACTCAGAAGGGATATATTCCAGGTCAAAATTTGGCTCCTGTGGACTTGTTTTAACTGTCTTCAACTTCAAGTTGAACTTGCATATGAGCAATTGATAGTCTGTTCCACAATCAGCTCCTCGCCTTGTTTTGGCTAAAGATATTGAGCTTTTCCATCACCTCTTGCCACAGATGTGGTCAATCTGATTCCTGTGTACTCCATGGCAAAGTCCATGTGTATAGCCGCCGTTTGTGTTATTAAGAAAAGGTATTTTCAATGAATAAGTTGTTGGTCTAGCAAAATTCTATTATGTGATCTCCAGTATTATTTCTGTCACCAATGCCAAATTTTCCAACCACCAGTGATTCTTCTTTGTTTCCAACTTTTGCATTCCAGTCACCAGTGATAATTAACACATCCTGATTGCACATTCGGTCAATTTCAGACTGCAGAAGTTGATAAAACTTTTCAATTTCCTCATCTTTGGCTTTGGTGGTTGGTGCATAAATTTGAGTAATAGTCTTATTAACTGGTCTTCCTTGTAGCTGTATGGATATTATTCTATCACTGACAGCATTGTGCTTTAGGACAGATCTTGAAACATCCTTTGTGACGATGAATGTCATGTCATTCCTCTTCAAATTGTCATTCCCGACATAGTAGATCATATGGTTATCTGATTCAGAATGGCCAAAACCAGTCCATTTCAGTTCACTAATGCCTAGGATATCAATCTTTATGCGTTCCATTTCATTTTTGACAACTTTCAATTTTCCTAGATTCATACTTCCTATATTCCATGTTCCTATTATCAATGGATATTTGCAGCTCTTTCTCCTCAATTTGAGTTGTGGCACGCAGCAAATGGAGGTCTTGAAAGCTTTACTTTATCCATATCAGTAAGGTTGGTCCTACTTTGATGATGCAGCTCTTTCCTAGTTGTATTTTGAAAGCCTTCTGACCTAAGGAGCTCATTCTCCTGCACTGTATCAGATAATGTTTCCGGGCTATACATAAAGTTGCACAGTAATGTATCAGACAGTGTTTCTCTACTATTCATAAGGTTTTCCCTGGCCAATTCTTTGAGCAGTGGATGGCCTCTTCCTTCTTCCTAGTCTGTCTCAGTCTGTAAGCTGCACTGAAACCTGTGCAATAGTACAATATTACAACAAACTCACAGACAAGTTTGCCTCGCTTAGCTGTTCAAAAGCTCTCTGCCCTCCTCTTACCTGGATTCCTGGCGCTGCTCTGCTCTGTCATCCCTTTGGCTTCTCTTTCCCCCACTTTCCTGGCTCGTGGGTGTTGGGCCTGGGTCCCTCCCCCTACCCAGATCCCTGGCTGCTGCTCTGCTCTGTTGTCCCCTCTGGCTTCTTTTTCCCCTGGTGTCCTGGCTGGTGCGGATGCGGCCTGAGTCGCTCCCCTTACCTGGATCCCTGGCTGCTGCTCTGCTCTGTCATCCCCTCTGGGTTCACTTTCCCTGGCTTTTCTGGCTGGTGGGGGTGAAGCCTGGTTCCCTCCCCTTACCTGCTTCCCTGGCTGTTGCTCTATTCTGGAAACATGTTTTTCCTGGCTGGTGGGGGTAAGGCCTTTCCCCTGCTTTCCTCGCTGGTGGGGGTGTTTTTCCCTTTCCACTGGGAGTAGTACCTTGAAAGTCCTTCCTATGTTCTTTCAGGTATTACATGATGTGGCCCTCTGCTACACCTATTATTTCCTTCCTCCCCTCCCAGTGGTCCAAGTCCCTCATTCTGCCCCAGGCCCACTGGTCTCCCCTACCTCAGGGTACATGCTGTTTCTTTTAAGGGTGATGAAAAAATGTGGATACAGATAGTGGTGATGTTGTCCTAATTAGCACACTGGTTGATCTGGAATATCCCTTTGACCTGCTTAGAGATATTGTGATAGACAGTGTTAGGTGTGAACTTGTCTAGGTCATGATTATCAGTGGTTTAACAGATATTACACAATCTTTCTCCATTTTGTGATCTGATAGGAGCTGCCAATCAGTTGGAAGGGGAGTTTTCTTGGGGCTGTGGCCTACAGTCAATATATATGGATGCTCTCTCATTCTCTCTCTCTCTCTCACTCTGTCTGTCTCGCATTCATCTCATCATCCTCTGACCTCACATTTTTGGGATATAAGCCAGCAGCCTGACCTATAGATTTTGGGTTTTTAAGCCCCTGCAACCACATGAGTCAGGAGAAGCCTCCAGCCTGCTTGGATTTGGGACCTGCCAGCCTCCACAATTGTGTGAGCAATTTCCCTTAAATTAATCTCTCTCTTTATATATATTATATACATTTATTTCCCTGGTTTTGCATTTCTACCCAGCCTAAGACAGAAGTGGAGCTGTACTAGTGCTAGTACTCTTTCTCAAGGCATTTGTATTTAAAACCCCTGTCTTATATCTACATGAATCATAATCTCTGAAGTTAAGACTAGCTTCATAAATATTTGGAAAACTCTTTAAACGAATCTGATGATAGTCAGGTAGAAGTTGAAAAGATAGATCTTACTAAGATGTCGGGTCAGCAACTTACCCTCTCTGGTTTTAAATTTTCTACCTATGAAATTGATATTAAAATAACAGAATCCATTCTTTTTGTGGTAAAATATCAGAAATTACCTTAAGAGTAGGAGTTACAAAGATAGTATGTAAAAAGCCCTAGCACAATGCCTAGCACATGGGAGATACTCAAAAAAATGCTTTTCCCTTCCCAACTGGGAGAAGTATCTTGAAAGTCCTTCCTATGTTCTTCCAGGTATTACATGATGTGGCCCTCTGCTACCCCTATTATTTCCTTCCTCCCCTCCGGCTGGCCCAAGTCCCTCACTCTGTCCCAAGCCCACTGGTCTCCCCTACCTCAGGGCACATGCTGTTCACTCTGCCTATAATGCCCTCCCCTAAAATATCTACATGATCTCTCACCACTTCCTTCACTTACATTAAAAAATGTTAACTTATTAGAGAGCCCTCTCTGACCTCCTCATATAAAATAACGTTATCTTGTCTCTAACCCTCCCTAAACACTTTATACTGCTCTACATTTCTTCACAGTACTAATGATATATTTCTTTGTTTACTTTTTCATTCTCTGGCCCTTGCTCATGTATCACTAACTTTAGCTCCCTTAAGAACATATAATGTGTCTGTTTTGGTCAGTGCTCTATCTATAGTGTCTATAACAATGCCTAACACATAGTAGAACAATAAATACCTGCTGAGTAAACATGTTGAATGAATGAATGACATGAAAACACATTAATACACAATGCTGAAATAGTTAAAGGTAAAACAGATAAGCTAAGAAGGACCAGCTGAAGTTTCTGACTCTTCCAGGGAATCTTCTTCATTATGTTATATATTATTCCCTATCCTGTACTAGACATTTGTGACATCTTTTAATGCCATCTTGTACAGTAATTTAGTGTGTCTTTGTTTTTACTGTGTTTCCCCACTATGGTGGATAAACGAAACAAATGCAACACACTGCCATCGAGTCAGATGCCAGATCTGACTCACAGCGACCCCTCCTTGGGCTTCTGAGGCGGTTTGAACCAC
Organism: Orycteropus afer afer; assembly: GCF_000298275.1. Classification (NCBI taxonomy): domain Eukaryota; kingdom Metazoa; phylum Chordata; class Mammalia; order Tubulidentata; family Orycteropodidae; genus Orycteropus; species Orycteropus afer. The sequence continues at coordinate 3,375,989 of NW_006921706.1, forward strand.
CAGCCTTCTGGTTAGCAGTCAAATGCCTTTGGCACTCTGCCACCAGAGCTCCTACCATGGTGGATACTGGGCCTTAAAACTATTTTTATGCTGTCTAACAAACTCCTCCAACCTAATACTTAGCTTTATGCTTTGCATGTGTGCATATGCCCTCAATCTTAAAGACTGACTGATTTCACTGAGTATTATGAAGCTTCTTTGGAATATATATTTCATTGCTTGCAAAACAAATTTTAGGTCATCCTTAACACAACTTGACTGCGTTTTAAAATATGATCAATAGTGACTGCTCCATAAATGCCTGCCAAGTCATACTTCTATCACTACTCAACTTCAGTGCTTTGCAGACATTCTACAATTAACTTAAATCCTAAGTTGTAGTTTAGTGAGTCCTGTATTCAATAAAAAACTTCCAGATAATGAAAAATAAATAAATAAATAAATTTGAATAAGAACTGGTAATTTCTTTAGCAAATACTTAAAATTTTATAGAGAGAAGGTCAGAGAAATAATGTGGAGATAGATCAGGTAGGGTATCTGATAGGATCTGGTAACAGATTAGATGTGTTGTACAAGAGAAAGTGGTCTAAGTAACTGGCATAAAGATCATCCAGGATAATTTGAAAAACAAACTGTGGTACCAAATGAGTAACATGGCCATAAAAAGCTCTTATATAAAATGTCTAACCAATGTAACTTATTGATGAACTCATTAAAAGGTATTTGATCCATCAAGTCTTGATCCATCAAGACTCCATTGTTATCAATACTGGTTCTCCCAGCAATAGTAATACACCTAATCAATAGCAAGATAATTTTATTCTTTAAAGGATTTTAGTTCATTAAGTCAATAGTTATGGAAAAAACAATAAAATTTATAAACAATATTGTTTCAAAGAAAAATTTTCACATGGCTACAATAGTAGCAAAATTATAGTTTTATCACAGGAAAATAACCTTATGGATTAGATGAAATATATATAATCTTAGGCTAATTATTTGATGTGAACTATAAAAGCAGAAATTTCAATTAACTTAACTGAACCTGTGCTATCACTTAGTTTTAATAAGACTTACTACGTCATAATCCAGTTTGAATATTTTTCTAAAGTGAGCAGGAATTTTCACAAAGTACCATAGCAAAAAGAATAGAAATTTCAAACGCATCCTCTCCAATAAGATAAAGAGGCCACTATTTTAGGAGCTCATAATGGACTGCATTGTGTCCCCCCAAAACAGGTGTCAACTTGGCTGGGCCATGATTCTCTATGGTTTGACAGTTATGTAATGATGTAATCTGGCAGTGATATAATGATGCAATCATCCCCATGATGTGATCTCATGTGATCAACCAATAAGCTGTAAGGGGATTAGGGTGGGATGCTACACCCTTACTCAGGTCACAGCCCTGATTTGATGTAAGGGGAATTACCCTGTGCTCTGGCCTGCACCACCTTTTATCTTATGAAAGATAATAGGATAGAGAAGTGATCAGAGAGAGTGGGACCTGACTACCACCAAAAAAGAAAAGCTGAGAGTGCAGCATGTCATTTTGATTCAATGTCCCTGAGCTGAGAACCTCCCAGATCTAGAGGAAGACTGATGCAAGACACATGGAGATATCCAAGGAATGCTGTGCCTACAGATGCTAAAAGGAGATAAGGACCTTCCTCCAGAACTGACAGAGAAAGCCTTCCCCTTGAGCCAGCACTCTGAATTTAGACTTCTAACCTTCTAAACTGCGAAAGAATAAATTTCTGTTTGTCAAAGCCATTTCTTGGCACTTCTGTTATAGCAGCACTAGATAACTAAGACAAAGTTCCTAAGACATATGGTAAGGTTTGATGCCACTGAACTAGAATGAAGTGCTTATTCTCTTTCTCTCGCTCTCATTATTTCCCAACCTTTCTTTTATTGTCTGGATAAAATGGCCACTGAGAAGAAATCTTTAATAAATTCAAATTTCTTAAATTTATTTTTAATAAATTTAAATTTCTTAAATTTATTTTTAATAAATTTGTCATTAAAAAAAGCTTTCTAAAGTGTCATATAACACTGAAACAGAAGACAAGATACACTCACAAAACACTACATCTATATTAATTTAGTTTTCTTTTTAATTAATATGCTATTAGGATACATGAATCCTAATCTACAGAAGTATGACCATGCAGGAATAGCTAAGACATTCATTTTAACAGAATGGTTACTGCAAAAAGCAAACCTCATTGATACTGACTCATGTAAAGTCTTGAGTTTTGAAAGATTATTTACAAACCTTACAATTTTCCAATTCTATAAATGTTTATAAAAGAAACCAAAAGTATACATACATTTTTAAACACACACACACACACACACACACACATACCCCTCCCCAAAAAAAGTACTTAGCAAGGCAGTAAGCAGGGAGAAAACTCATATTTTATTATTCCAACACCTAGGATTTGTAACTAATCAATCAAGGAAGCCAGCAAGGCAAGGAAGAAGCCTCAGGTCTAATTTTCACATCCTGATTTATTTTAGGGTCCCCTGAAAATTTCCTGAAATGAGCTCATAGACTACAGATTATAAAATATTTATATAGCCACACTTTCTGTTTTATTTGTTCAATTTCAATTTACATGTTTTTATTGTACAGATGCACTGTCCAAATCACTACAGACCCCATTACACTTCACTATCCCATACCTGGATACTTCAAACATTTTCATTAATTAACTAACTACTGTCTACCCAAAAAGGACAAAGCTATGGAAAAGGACCCAAACTACCATAGCATAAAAGGTAAAGAGCTCAACAAATTCTAAAAGTAGTAACTGCAAAGGACCCTTCCTGACTGCAATCAAAATTTTCCAAAAGTAGAGTATTACCCTATAGATTCCCTGATCCAGGCATTCATCCAGGATTTACTTGTTTGTCTGAGTCTTACTTGAACTGTCCCTCTGCACCTCTGCTCACCATCTGAGTTGTCATCATGACTAATCCTCATAACCCAACTGGATGATTATACTCCTATGTCTACCCAATAGCTGTGGAAATGCTCAGTGCTCATCCAATACCCTGTATAAACTAATCAAAATACAGCTCCTACTCCCAGCGACTGGTACACCATCCGATCTGCAGCCTGTATAACTATGAAACCAGAAGAACTAGATGGTGCTCGGCTATCACTGTCATCCGCTTGGAAGAGGATCTATGTAGGAGATCCTGGATAGAGAAGGAGAACAATGTGGAACAAAATTCAAAATCATTTGGATGAAAAAAAAAGAGGTAGGGACCAGGTTTGCTGGTCCAATAGAACCTGGTGGAACCACTGAGACTATGGCCTCTAGCTGCCCTTCAGGTCTGGAATTGAACCCACACCTGTGGGTTCCAGTCAAACAAAGTACAGGCATATGAGTTAAACATTTACCTCAAGTAGATACACGCCTTGGAGGGAACAATCATGGGAGAAGGAAGGGCTGCTTATGCACAGGGAGACAGCTTAGGGGGCAGGAGAGTATGGAGGGATGGATACTGGGAAGAGGTAACTATGGTGAGGAAGTGGGAGGGGAGCTGTTGCACTGTGGTAAACTGTGGTCAATGGCATGAGACAAAGTATATGTGAACTGCTGTATGGAAAGTGAATTTGCTCTGTAAATCTTTACCTAAATCATAATAAAAAAATTAAAAAAAAAAAAATACAGCTCCTCAGAATCAGAAACTAGAACAAAAACACACATTTTTCAAAAATGCCACTGCTATAAGGTCCATTTAATCTTAATATCCCTCAAGTTTCACTCAACAAATGTCCTTTATCAGATTTTCTATTTCCTGCTTTCCTTGGCTATAAGAGACATGGGATAAGATAAAAAGCCCAATTAATACACTTTTCTAAATATGACATTGAAGATTATGTAATAAACAAAGGGACATAATAAGAAGAAGCTCAGATATTACCATAAAACCATCACAAATGTACAGTAAAAATTACTGAGTAAATATTCACTTATCCAAGTATGTGAAGAGCTTAAAAATCAACTAAACCAGAAGCTATTCTCAACTTTTTGGTCTCAGGATGCCTTAACACCTTTATTGAAAACCCATTAGGGAATGAATTAAAAAATAATAATAACTCACTGCTGTCGAGTTGGATCTGACTCATAGCGACCCCTCCTTGGGTTTCCGAGGTAGTATCTCCGCAGAAGTAGATTGCCCCATCTTCCTTCCAAGGTGGGTTTGAACCACCAATCTTCTGGTTAGCAGTCAAATGCCTTAAGCACTAAGCCACCAGAGCTCCTAGGGATTGAATTGTGTCCCCCAAAATATATGTAGAAATCCTAACCCCTGTAATTTGTAAATATGACCCTGTTTGGAAATAGGATTTTCTTTTGTTATGTTACTAAAGTTAACCAGAGTAGAGCAGGTACTAAACCTAATCACTTCTGAGTATAAAAAAGAGAAGAACAGAACAGAGACATGCACAAGGGGAGGAAGAAGACAGACAACAAAGACAGATGTACCTACAAGCATTAGCTCAGGAACACGAAGGATTCCTGGCAGCTACTAGAAGTTGAAATAGACACACCCTAAATTTGGACTTCTAGCCTCCTGAACTGTGAGAAAAACAATTTATGTTCTTTAATGCCCCAACCTGTAGCCTTTCTGTTAGGGCGGCACTAAGTAACTAAGACAGCCCCAAAGGTTCACGTTTCTGTGGGTTACATTTAGAGCTACCATAATAGATATTCAAGCAGAAAAGTTTAAATATTCATTAATTTTAAAAATAACAATAATAAACTCATTATGTTAATATAAAGAACATTTTTTAAAATATAATTTTCACACAAAAAAATTAATGACCAGATTAGTACTGTTTTACATTTTTGCAAATATTTTTAATATCTCTACATCTGACATAAAAAATAGCTGGATTCTTAAAACTATTTCTATATTCATATGCTGTACTGTAATCTCTAGAAAACTTTGTTTTTATTCATGAGAAAAGACTGAACAAAATAACTATGTTTTTGTTTTATGAATATAATGAGCCCTGGTGGCATAATGATTAAGCATTCAGAAGCTAACACCTGAATTGGCAATTCGAACCCACCCACCTGCGCCACAGGAGAAAGCCCTGGCAATCTGCCCTCATAAATATTACAACCTAAAAAACCCTATGTAGTAGTTCTATGTGATCACAAGTCACATAGGGTTGCTATGAGTCAAAATTGACTGGCAGCCCCTAACAACAACATTATGAAAATATTTAGCCTTACAGACCCCCTGAAAAAGTTTTAAGGGGTCATTAAAACACATTGAAAACCATTGATTGCTTAACCTAAAACAATGACCCCTAGAGGGAAAATTACACAGTTAAAAATAATGTTAAACGATGGCACAATGATGTAGATGTTGAAGGTAGGATAATGATTTTATATAGGGAGAAATAGAGCAAGGTTACTCAAACACAATTTCAGAATCTCATATAAAATATGCTGATATTTTAGTGCTTTAAAATACTTTGAATTATGCTTATTTTATGTATTAGATCTCATTACAATAATCTTAACCTATTGTCCAAATGTCTGATTAGCTTTAATACTGATAAAACTCATTGCCTGATATTGCTTACTCTTGAAGTTTAAGCCAGTGATCCAGCTAAAGACTTTAAAATAAATTTTAATTTCATTTATAATACATACCTGCTGCAGGACATAACAAAGGCATAAGAAGGATTCTGAACATGTTCATCACCTCTGGGTTTAAATAAACCTACCTCTTCTGCTGCTGCTTCTGAAAGCAGACCTTCCTTCTGGGCACAGGTCACATGAAAATAGGCTCTGCACATCCCTGCATCACAGCTAATGCAAACTCCAGTTCTAGCAAAACGAGGGTCTTCACAAAAGCTACACTCCTACAACAGAGTAACAAGAAAACTCATCAGAGCAAAAATACTTCCACTACTCTCATACAAGGCATACAGAAAATATTATGATGGGGCATTTACTAGTAATCTTTTCTATTTGAAGTGCTAAAGAAATGTTCCTGAAGCAAAAGATGAAGAAGAGTCAGGAATAGATGGAAAATATGGAATACGTAAAGGAGCGCTGGTGGCAAAGTGCTTAAAGTATTTGGTTGCTAATCAAAAGGTTGGCAGTTTGAACCCACCAGCCACTCCAAAGGAGAAAGATGAGGCAGTCTGCTTCCATAAAGATTTACAACCTTCAAAACCCTATGAAGCATTTCTACTCTGTCCTAAAAGGTCACTATGAGTCAGAAATGACTCAATGGCAGTGGGTTTATGAGATGTGTAGCTAAGTATCTCCATGAACAACTACTTCCTATGCCATAAGACCAGAACTGGTCTTAATGATGTCTGACTACAATTACTGAACATATGAAACAAAGATTCTACAGAAGAATTCTAATCAAAAGGGAAAAATGCAGAATAGAGTTTCAAATTCTTATGGATTCCAAATTTTCTGGAGCCATGGGGGCTGGAAGATACTATTGCTCTGAGATAAACTTTACTCCTTAAATCAAACATATTCTCTTAAATCTTCTTAAAATTAATAATAGTTTAGCTTAATTGGTATAAAATGTCTGCCTTAAGCATTATGCTCTTTTAAGAACTATCTATATGGGATCAAAGTGACAATAGCAACTCAAAAGATTAGACATGAAGCTAGAAGGCAGTGAATTTATATTAATTAGAGAGAATAACTCAGAAAAGGAGGTAAGACTGGTTACACAACTCAAAGAATATAATCAATGTCACTGAATTGTACTTGTAGAAATGGCCAAATTGGTATATGCTATGTTTGTGTATATTCTCAACAACAAAATAAATTTTAAAAATAAATAAAGTGCTAAATAAGTACCAATAGTGAACTAATAGTGTACCGATGCAAACAAGTCATAGTTTATATGAAAAAAAGGTAATGTCTCTATACTATTCTAATAAGTCAATGTCACTGATATGATAATAATAATATTAAGTATTATGGAGTACTTACAATGTGCCAGCCACTTCTCTAAGCACTTTACATGCATTATTATCTATGTAATAATTTAATACTCACACCTATGTGGAAGGTCCTATAATTATCCTCATTTTAAGGTGAGAAAACTAAAGTGAAGTCAGGTTAAATAACCTGCTCAAAATAAAACAGAAAGTAACTTGCAGTCAGGATTCAATTCCTACAAATCTTACTTCAAAACCTATGCTGTTAACCATAAAGCTATACTGGCTCTTGAGCACTATAAAACTGTTTAGAAAATAAATAACAAGCTAAAGAAAACTCACCAAAATATCTAGGCATTGCGGTCAAACAAATCATCATATTTTATTTTTAAAATCTCTTTAAGAAACTGAAAGCAATCTTAACTAAACAATGTGGTGGAATCAGTAGTGGAACACAATAGCCAATTACATACATTCTTTTTTTAAAAAAAGGGAATAAATAAATAACAATCCAAAGTATAAACTGCTGATATTAAAATCTATCCTGAAAAGTGATTTTTTATATCATTTTAATTATCGTAAAAGAAAAATACAATGTCTCAAAATATAAACTGCTCTGGCAATAGGAATCTTCATAAAAGGAAAGACTTAAATTCTGAAGACTGCCATTGGTTAATAACGGGAAGAACTTTTGGTAAATATGTTCTAAGTAAAAAAATACTACAAGGGAAGTATATTAGGAAGAAAATTTAAAAAGGTTTAATACATTAAAAATATAGTTTTTATATTACATTTAAGTGACTACCTAACCGGGTAGACAGCAGCAGCCTAGACGTCAGCAATAAATGGAAACAGCAAGAACAGGACTCTGGGTACAGATGTGAAAAGGCTCCCAAACCAGGGGTGGGAGGGGAAGGGAAGGAACACTGCAAAAATAAAATGAAATAAATAAAAAGAAAAGGCTCGCAAATCCTGATACCCCACTCTCTAGCTAAGGGTCTTTTTCCAATAGGGTAAATGTGTTTGGTATAAAATATCAACAAATAGCAAAATAAACACAATCAAAAGAGAGAGAGAGACTGAATAATACAGAGAAACAGAAAGAGGGTGAGAGAAAGGGAGAGAAATCAAATTATTTTAAGGAAGTCAACACCATGAAAGAGACAAATTTTTTTGGATAGTTCCCTGAGTGGGCAATTTAATGTAATATGATGAAATTGAACAAGGGATTTCAAAGTGAATATAAGGAAACATTTCCTGACAATAAAGTCTATTAGACTATAGAATAATCTATCAAAGAAAATAGAATCTTCCTTGTTGTCTGAAAGCATTTAAAATGCTAGTGAACTGAGCAATGGGGGGAGTAAACAGTCAGAATTGGGAAATGTGTAGGAAATGTGATCTGTAACAGCTGTTCCAGCTACAATTAACAACACTGTTTGGTTTCTCCGGAAGGAAGACTGGGCAATCTACTTCCATAGAGATGCCGCATCGGAAACCCAAGAAGGGGTCACTATGAGTCAGATTTGACTCAACGGTAGTGAGAGTTTGGTTTCTCAGATGATCTAGAGACTGTATAATTTTCAACTCCATTTCTCAATACTACTTCAAAACAAAAGCAGGTAATAATGAAAAAATGAGCTGACAATTGCACATTTAATGACTTTTTTAGTTCATTGCTGCCTTCATTTATATGAAGCAACATCTGATCTGTTTTTTTAATTGTTTCTTGACTTATATTTATGGCAATAATATGTGCCTATTATAAATGATGTACATTAATCCCTCCTAGATTCTGTGTAGGTGAATTACAAAGCTGCTATTAAAAAAAAAAAAAAAGAAAGAAAGAAAAGTAGGAACCTCCAATAATACTAGACAAGGTAATTTGTAACAATGACCCTCAACTACAAAATTTGGGTAATTTTTCTTTCTTTCTTTTTTTTTTTTTGTAACTACTACTTAAAGCCATCAGAGAGGTAACAAGTTAATGGAGAATTACCTGAACATCAGGAAGATAAATTCAGTGTTGGGCCTGCTTCTGCCTTGGAAGCTTTAGCTGAGAGGCTGAATGATACTCCTGACAGTAGATATAAGAAATGGAATTTAGAACCCACAAAGGTGAGTAAGGATGGACAAGTAAACCCATGCTTTGGGTCCAGACTACAAAGGTCTGGAAAACAAGAGTAAGGTAAATCAGAATTAGAGAGATCTTCACAGGGACTACAAGTCACCTTCTATTTATCTGTAACTATAGACTGCTCGAGCTGCCAAAAATCCCACAATAACAAATGTAAATCAACTGGTAGGGAAAGGGGTGGGGAGTGGGGGAATCATCCTACGTAGGCCTCAAATTATTTCTAAAACTAAAAAAGGCACACAAGAAGACAAGATAACATGAATAATAATCAGTAGAAAAACACCACACAACATTTGAAAATAGTGTTATCAGGTATGTTAAAACAACTAATGTGAACTATGTTAAGGAAATCATAGGAAAAATATTTAGAATTTAACAGAAACTTGAAATCATAACATAAAATTAAATGGAAATTCTATAGAGAGGAAATACAGTAACTAAAATTAAGAATTAATAGAAAAGTTTAACTTTAACAGCACATTAAACAATGCTGGAAACAAATGGTAAACTAAATACAGATTAGAAGAAAATATCTGGAATGAAGTACAGAGAACACAGAAAATACATAAAAGTAGGAAGCAGAGGACACAGAGTGAAAAAATCTAACATATATGCAATTGGAGGACCCCAAAATAAAACAAAACAGGCAGAAACAGTAATTGAAACACCACTGGCTAAGAATTTTCCAAAACTGATGAAAAACATCAAGCCAAAGTTTAAGAAGCAAATGAGTCTAAAGGAAATTTAAAGGAAAAAAAACTAACTGAAAATAAGTTGTTGTTGCTATTGTTAGCTGCCATCAAGTCGATTCTGAATCACAGTGACCCCAGTGCAGTGTAAAGCTGCTCTGTAAACGTTTAAGACTGTGACCTTTCAGAATGGATCACCAGGCCTGTCTTCCAGGTGCTCTGGGTAGTTTGAACCACCAACCTGAAGATATGTAGTCAAGCACTTCAACATTTATGTCATACAGGAAATGAAAATAAGTAAAAGTGATGAAAAAGAAAAATAAGGGTGAAACAAAAGACTTTTTAAATAACTGAAAATTAGAAATGTATATCATTAGCATACCTTAACTAAAGGTATGTGAAGTGAAGAATGTTTTCCTGGTGAGTATCAATGAACACTGCTGTGTGAAATGGTAATAATCATAAACTAAAAACACAGAAACAACTGTATATAAGTCAAAAGGTATGATAAATGGAATCAGGCTGTTCTAAAGTCCTTGCACTCTCTAAGAATCAATACTGATAATTGACTACAAAAAAATCAAGGATTCTCCAGGTACAGAAATTAGTTTCTATTTGCCTGAAGCAACAAAGGAAGAAGGAAAGTCAGGAAAGGAGGAGGAAATGAAATGTGTGGCTAATTACCTCCAAGAAAAACTGCATCTTCTGTCAGGAGACCAGAAGTACTGGATGGTACCGGGCTACCATTACTGAACATTTTGATGAAAGAGTCTATAGAAGAATAATGACCAAAAAGGGAGCAATGCAGAACAGAATTTCAAATCTCATGGACTCAAGACTTTCTCGACCATGGAGTCTGGATAAACCCATGAAACTATTACACTAAGATAATCTTTAAACCTTAAATCAAAAATATCCTCTGAAGTCTTCTTAAAACCAAACAAAAGTTTAGCTTACCTAGTAAAGAATGTCTGTCTCAAGTATTGGGCTCTTCTAAGGTTTATCTATATGGGATCCAACTGACAACAGCAACTTGAAAGATTAGATAGGAAATTAGAGGATGGTAGGTTTATGTTAATGGGGGAGGAACAACTGGGAAAAGGAGGATGAGAATGGATGTAACTCAAAGAATGTAATCAATGTCACTGAATGTAATCAGTGTTGAATTGGTATATGTTATGCTGTCTTTATTCTCAATAACAACAAAAATAAAATAAATTATATATACATATATATACATATATA
>NW_006921706.1:3387108-3402784 GCF_000298275.1 Orycteropus afer afer
TGTAGTCAAGCACTTCAACATTTATGTCATACAGGAAATGAAAATAAGTAAAAGTGATGAAAAAGAAAAATAAGGGTGAAACAAAAGACTTTTTAAATAACTGAAAATTAGAAATGTATATCATTAGCATACCTTAACTAAAGGTATGTGAAGTGAAGAATGTTTTCCTGGTGAGTATCAATGAACACTGCTGTGTGAAATGGTAATAATCATAAACTAAAAACACAGAAACAACTGTATATAAGTCAAAAGGTATGATAAATGGAATCAGGCTGTTCTAAAGTCCTTGCACTCTCTAAGAATCAATACTGATAATTGACTACAAAAAAATCAAGGATTCTCCAGGTACAGAAATTAGTTTCTATTTGCCTGAAGCAACAAAGGAAGAAGGAAAGTCAGGAAAGGAGGAGGAAATGAAATGTGTGGCTAATTACCTCCAAGAAAAACTGCATCTTCTGTCAGGAGACCAGAAGTACTGGATGGTACCGGGCTACCATTACTGAACATTTTGATGAAAGAGTCTATAGAAGAATAATGACCAAAAAGGGAGCAATGCAGAACAGAATTTCAAATCTCATGGACTCAAGACTTTCTCGACCATGGAGTCTGGATAAACCCATGAAACTATTACACTAAGATAATCTTTAAACCTTAAATCAAAAATATCCTCTGAAGTCTTCTTAAAACCAAACAAAAGTTTAGCTTACCTAGTAAAGAATGTCTGTCTCAAGTATTGGGCTCTTCTAAGGTTTATCTATATGGGATCCAACTGACAACAGCAACTTGAAAGATTAGATAGGAAATTAGAGGATGGTAGGTTTATGTTAATGGGGGAGGAACAACTGGGAAAAGGAGGATGAGAATGGATGTAACTCAAAGAATGTAATCAATGTCACTGAATGTAATCAGTGTTGAATTGGTATATGTTATGCTGTCTTTATTCTCAATAACAACAAAAATAAAATAAATTATATATACATATATATACATATATATATATGTATCAAGGATAGATGTTGTTCTGGTTACCTAGTGCTGCTCTAACAGGAACATACTACCAAAGGGATGGCCTTAACAAACAGGAGTTTATTCTTACAATTTGGAGACTATAAGTCCAAGTTCAAAATGCTAGGCTCTAGGAGCTGGGTGAAAGCCCCTCAACCTTGAGGTTCGGCTCTGCCTCCTGCTCCCGGCCCACTGGAGCTAGAGGCTTTTCTTCACTCAGCTGCTGGCTGCTGAGACTGACAAACCCAGGTTAGCAAGTAAAAAGGCACAGTCACGATGTTACCAAACCACATGGCAGGCCATTAATTCAAGTCCACCATAAGTCCCAAGGGCGGCAGAGCATGGTAGGCTGCTGAACAGCGACACAACTACGTGCCATAAGCTAGAGACCAGTCCCAAAGCTGCTGCTTATATACAGGAAGCAGACCACATCTCTAAAGCAGCCACTCAGCTGCTTGTGGTAGATCTCACCATGGAGTTGACTGCCAGTCTCATCTTGGGGAATAACTACCACCAGCTGCCCAGCCACTCAATCAGGCCCAACCAAGTTGACATACAACTTTAACTACCACAGACGTTACAATCTCTTGAATAACCTCCGAACAATATGAAAAGAGGGTACAACTTTTGAACAAGTAGAAAAGAAGGAAAAAACAAAAACCAGTGTATCTAGGTAAAAGAAATCAAGAAAGAAAAGGAAGACTACAGAACAGATGAAACAAACAGAAAGCATTTGGTTCAGATGGTACAGCCCAAACTGTATCAACTGTTACATCTAATTATAAACGGACTAAATTATCAATAAGCTATAGAAGAAGAAATCACAAAGTAAATTAGAAAATATTTTGAAGTAAACAATGACAAAAATACAAAATAAAAAATATAAGACAGTTTCTACTTAGGAGATAGAAAGTTGGAAAGTGCATTGTTCCCATCCTTACAACAAAAATAACAAAAGCTCCTATCTCACAAACTCACAACTTTTCTTGAACCCACCAGAAAGCTAACAGTGTAGGGTAACCAAATAACCACACCTGCTAGAAAAAGGTACAAAACCCCTCCGACCAGCTGTAAGTGTCTCCCCTGCTAACTCTCCATCCCATAACTATTTCCCACCACCACCCTAGCAAAAGTCCTAAGCTGGGAGAAGGGTAATAAACCCTGATGCCTGTCTACAATAGTGGGTGAGGGGAGGGGACACTCTACTTCTGGAAGAGGGACAGGAAATGTCTTCAGATTCCCTACCACTAGGGCAGGAAGAGGATACCTGAGAAAGCACCACACCCAGGAGCCAAGGTTATAGAATCTGCCTAAGAATGAAGCTGAACCACCAGGCTGTTTTGGGAAGAATAATATATACATTTATTGAATGTTATCAGAAATCTTTTAACTTATTAAAAAATAAATAAATAAGTGGTGGGACCAAGAAGCATATTCTGGATACAATATCAGAAACTGTCAAATTTATGAACTGTCAATATTAGAATTTTCCAAAATATAACACTTTATAAACTTCCTCAAAAAATCTTATTGTCATCAAGTTGATTCTGACTCACAGCGACCCCCATTGGGTTTCCAAGGCGGTAGATCTTTAAGGAAGTAGATTGCCAGTCTTCCTTCCTCTATAAACTCCCTGTCCTACCTTTTAATTGATTCCCAATCCTGTTCAAGAGACTCCCTTTCCCAATATCCCAACAGATAGTAAAGGAAAGAGAATTCATCAGTGCCTAATTAGTTCTGATATTCCAGGGATGTTGGTAGTAATTATACGCTTCGGTCTAAATTAATATGTGTTTTTATAGCTTACAATCCTAAAGTTCAATCACTGAAAATCAATTTAAGACTCTCAAGGCTGAGAGTCATTTGCTAGACTGAAAATTACAATCTCATGAAGACAAAAGGACTCCTAGAAACCTGAGTAAAATATAGGGTGCTTCTTGTACTTGTTTCCATAATTTTGATAAATTCTACTTTTAAAGGAAAATCAGAAAACTATATTTTTATTGATCCAACTCATTATAAATAACAATTTACTCTGAAAGCTCACTATGTGCCAAGCAACATGTTAAGTGCCAGTGAACTAATTTTTCTCCACAGGTTATTCTAAATTAAGATATGTGGAAGAATTTATATATGATTGGCTTTCAGAGAAAATTACTGACAAGAATAAATGATTCTATACACTAACTACTCTATAAACAGCATGATTACCAGTAAGCATTTTATAGTTAATGGTGTTAAGAAAAGCCACATAAACTACTAAATAAAATCTCTTTCAGATAATAAAAAAAACTTTGTCTTACCTTGGCACCGTATTTGGAATAATTCATTTCTGTCAGTGTCACTGGACGTAATTTGTCAATATCTCCAAAGGCTACTCCAGGAACATACAGGGCACAAACAATGTGAACCCATCTACAAAGAGAAAAGACAGGATTTTGCTATCAAACCCTTTTATGAAATTCCCACATGGAAAATAAAGATACAAAATATGTGCCATATCAAAATACTACTGAAAGAATGCTATGGTTAGATCTTAAAAATCTCACTGACATATCACTAAATAATATGAAACACCAATAGAATAACACCATTTAGCCACAGAAAAAAGAGAGAATGCAACACACATCACTTCTCCAGCACCTTAGCCACAACTGAATTAACTGTAATTGCCTTTCACTGAACATTTAGTGCACTTTGCACTTATCTATTATTCTTAAATATTTGCCCAACACTACTATTCACATGAAACAAAACATAATCCGCATATCCACAGAAAGGCATTCATATTCATTATTTTAAGCACTTTGAAAATTAAGGATCCAATTTAAGAACTGTAAAGCTGTTACTCTGCAATAATTAGGCAAAACTCTTTCTTGTTCTTTTATAAAGGCTGTTGGGCAATCCCTAAGGACTATTTTAAAGCAAAATTTTGGTGTGCAGTTTGACTTACTTTCCTTCCAGGTAAAAAAAGACTACTAAAAGACTGTACAGAAAAAAAAAAACTATAATGTAAGGAACGTTTCATTCATCTCATCTGTTCATCATACAGAAGCTCTGGTAGTGTAGTGCCTAAGGCATTTGAGTGCTAACCAGAAGACTGGCGGTTCAAACCCACCAGCCATTCCTTGGAAGGAAGATTGGGCAATCTACTTCCGTAGTGATACTGCCTCAGAAACCTAAGGAGGGGTCTCTGTGAGTCTGATCCGACTCCACGGCAGTGAGTTTGGTGTTTTTGGTTCATCATACAACCTATAACTAATATGCCACATGTATAAATATTTTGTAAAGTCTGAATGATGCTAAACAAAGACTACTCAGAGCTTCAGTGCACCAAAAAAAAAAAAAAAAAGAGAGAGAGTTGGTTTGAATTTCTTATTTTTTGTTTTTTTTATACAGGTCTGAACCTTTTTTACAATATTAGTTACACTTCTGCTGGCTGACAACCAAGCAAAAATCAAGATCACTGGCTTTGCAATTTAAACAGATCTGTATCATTTCAATAAGAAAGGGGAAAAAATGAGGTGGCAAATATCTCTTAAGTTAAATATATTAACAACAAATTCTGCTTTACAACAGCTAAAGAGGATGTGTGAATGCTATATTGTTCTATTTTGTGATGCACCACGGGAGTTTTAAAGAAGTACGACTAATAATCATTTTCTAGTGGTACCGGGGAAAATTGTTACATTATTTTTAAAAATTATCTCTATTCAAAAGAAAAGAAAAGAAAAAAGGCTCTCTCTATAGAGTTTCTTGATAGAACGTTTCAATTCAAGCTCCCAAATGCATCTTGTAAAGTTCAATATAAAGATACACATCTCCAACAAGCAGCTGCTTTCTCAATTTAACTTGCACAGTTTTTTCATGCACCACTGCTGTATTAAATGCCATTATACTTCGTAGGGGTTTATCTTTGATAAGCCCAACAGTGGCTGTTTGATTCATACTGACCTTCAAACGTTTTAGTACATGGTCACACAAGTACTATAAATTTAAATTGACATTTCACTGTAATGGGCACACAACTCTATCATGACCCCCAACTACTTACATAAGGATGCCAACCTTAGTCTTTATTAAAATACTATCAAAGTGAGAGAAAATCACAGTAGAAACAACTTTGGTCTTTTCTAATACCAGATCTAAATAATTTTCTGTTCATTTGTTTAGCTGCACATACTTTAGAAGTTTGTAATTAAGACAAATCGGGTAATCAAAAAAGAATAATCATCCTTGTTACTTTACCATACGTTTTGCTTGCAGCTATGATGACAGATGTTGATTAGGGAAAGGAGCAGAAAACAAGCACCATATAAAATCATCAAAAAACAGAAAGAATTGTCATCTAGCACAGAAACTATTAGATTTCTGAGATTCACATATTTTAATAAAGCAGATAAAGTAGAAAAATACTTCTCAAAAGACTCTAATAAGAGAATGGAAACTATTAATCAATCAAATTTGATTTTGAAATGCCTTGTATTTGTAGTGCCTTTTACAACATATAAAACAAATTCATTTCCAGTATGTACGTCACTCCTTCATTTATTCACTGAAAAATCAACTTATAAGTGTCTATCATGCACCAAGTACCACATAGGCAGTTTGGAAATTATAAAGTACTTATAGCATAGTGTCTAGCACTCTGTCTTCACTCAAGAAATACTGACTCTAAAAGCTTCCTCTGAGTGCAAGATTGTTATTCTCATTTTGCACATAAAGAAATGGACTCAGATGGAATAAATGATTTCCAAAGATAATAAAAGTTAGCAAGTGATAGAAGACTTAAAAGAATTCAATGTTCTCTTCTATTGCACAATAATGTTTATTTTAAAAATTAAGGAATTTAGCTCATAGCCATATTTCATTTCACAACAGAATTGAGGACAACAAAGAACATAAGAAAGGAGAGTATGTCTAACACTTCCCCACATCAGCTTTATAAGATAACTTGTTGTTGTTATTTGCTGTCGAGTCAGCCCCGACTCATAGCGACCCCTCCTTGGGTTTCCGAGGCAGTATCACTATGAAAGTAGGATTGCCCAACCTTCCGAGGAGTGGCTGGTGGGTTTGAACCGCCAGCCTTCTGGTTAGCAGTCAAGTGCCTTAGGCACTATGCTAAATTAGGGCAAGGTAAAATATTCCCCCTAAAAAATGAAATAAAAATTCAGTGACAAAATGTACTGATAGTTTTCTCATATTAAATCACATAATTTTCTATGAGGAATTTCTGGCTCCCATCAGCAACCATGAGGAAAACATATAATTAATCAACTTATTTGACAGAAGTCAAAAACAAAAATCTTCTTTTCATTTGCTAGATAAATTACTCTTTTCCTCTATTTTCCATTTGAAATTAGAATGTTAAATGGTGTGGCAGTTAAGGTTGTATGTCAACTTGGCAGGGCCTAGTTGAGTGGCTGGGCAGCTAGATGTAGTTATTCCCCATAGTGAAATTGGTAATTAACTCCATGGTGGAGTCTACTGGAGCGGCTGAGTTGCTTTAGGAATGTGGGCCACTTCTAGTATACAAGAAGCAACTTTAAGGAAGGTCTCCAGCTTATGGTACACTAGAACCCTGCATGTACCCAAGTTGCTGTTCAACAGTCTGCCATGCCCTGCCAATCTTGAGACTTCTGGAGTTGAATTAGTGTCCTGCTGTGTTGGTTGGTAACACTGAAACTGTGCCTTTCTACTTGTTGACCTTGGGCTTCTCAGCCTCAGCAGCCAGCAGCTGCCTGAATGAAGAAAAGCCTGTAGCTTCAGTGGGCCGTGAGCAGGAGGCAGAGCTGATGCCCAAGGTTGAGGGACTTTCACCAAGCCCCTAGAGCCTGGCACTTTGAACTTGGACTTCTAGCCTCCAAGGCTATAAGAGAATAAACTCCTGTTTGTTAAAGCCACTCATTTATGGTCTCTTCTGTTAGAGGAGCACTGTTGTTGTTGTTATGTGCCGTCGAGTCTGCCCCGACTCATAGCCAGCCTTCTGGTTAGCAGTCAAGTGCTTTAGCCACTATGCTACCAGAGCTCCTAGAGGAGCACTAGGTAACCAAAAAAAATAGTTTGTCAAATCTTCGCTTTTGCTACCTTGAAATCAAGCTAGAATTAGATCCTTCAAAATATACCAAGGACTAAAATTTCTGCGACAGTCTATAAATATGCACATAACACAAATAAAATGTTCAAACAATATAAAAGAATTTTTGCATCATCAAAGACGGTGTCTATAAACATAATATCCACAGCAGCCAATACAAACATCTCTCAACAATTATCTAAAAGGATAAAGAGGCCTCCTTTTTTCTCACTTAGGAACAACTTTATATAATTTTTTTTGTGGATTGTGATAGCATGAAGAGACAGCTTCTTTACTGTTTCTCAATAGAGCTTTTAAGTAAGTAAATAAATAAACAAACAAACAAAATAAACAAGCAAAAAAGAAAAACAAAATTTCTTCCCTAATAAGTAAGCTGTGTTTTCAGAAGTAGCCTTACTTACTCACATAATTTACCATCAAAAATTTCAACCATCGGGCATTAAGAGTTAACAGAAGGAATTTATGCAAGTTGTACTCTGTAATTACCTGGTTAAATTACTAGAATGATAATGCTAATAAGAAAGTACTAATAGAAGCAACAGGAGTAATAGTAGAAGTAAGAACACATTCATTAAGCACTTATTTTATTCCTGAATCCATGCTCACTGTTTCCCATGAATCATCTCATTCAATCCTCTCAGCAGTGCTAAGGGAACTGAAGGACAAGGTTAAATTACTTGTCCAAAATCCCTAAGAGAAGTTCAGCAGTCCAGTTTAAAAGCACACACTTTTAACTCTATACTAAACTCATTAATTCTAGGTAAAGTCGGTCAAAATATAAAATATTGCCCATGTCTGTTATGTATATCATGAATTCTTATCATGAAGTCATTTGTTATGTATTTATTCTATTTTAGAGATGAACAATGAGAAAGGAGGGGTAAGATTTTTAGCTATTTTCCCCAGATACTACTAGCACACTGAGTTCTCTAAGATTCTGAGGAAGATTCTGTCATGCCATTAATCTTGTATAGCAACACTGCTCAAGGGCCTGTCCATAAGTTGAGGCAAAATTGAGAGGAATACTATTTACTTCACTACAGTAAAATTTATTACATTTGAAAGCCTATTTTTTATTCTTTTGGAATAAAATATTGCCTATCTTTCTAAATGTAAAAATTTGGGAAATAATTGTGCTAATTTATATAGGTTGTATTGTTGTCATTCTTGTTAAAAGATTAAACACATGTTTAATAGAAATACTAAAATATTCTTAGGTAGCAAAATAAAAAATTGAACACCTCTTATATTAGAGAAGAAGGGATAAGAGATTAGTGACTCTCAAAGTTAGAACCTATTTTGTTCACCACCTTAGATGGTAGTCTCCTGGTTGGGGAAAAAAGCAAAGAAAGTGAAAGAACTACAAGATGAATGTAAATAAACTGAAACGAACATAGATCTTTGTGCTACTTATCAAATTATTGCCTCTTGGCTCCAGATTTAGTCTTCAATATCTACTCTTCAAAAATTGGGTAGAATTTCTTTTGCATTTCTCCTTTTGAGTGAGCATATTAATCTTTCTCAGTATAGAGTAGTGGAGGGACATTATAGGAAGAAGGGTGCTTCTCAGCAGGTTTAGGGGAAGGAAATCTACCAGTGCTCTGCTGGGGCCACAGATACCATCCCTCAATAACCTGGCCCCTGGCCCAGTCTGGTGGTCACTTTTCTTGGCCCTATCAATACCAACACTGCATTCCTGAGGCTTCACACAAGCACCCCAACTACTACTGCATGTGCACAGCCAGCCATCCACTTGCCAAGAACTGACTCATACAAACTTCTCAGCCATCAAGTGGCATGTGATTATACTTTCTCTGATCCCCAGCCTTGGAGAGGGAGTCATCCTTCCAAGTCTGTCCTTCCTTGGATATTCTCCCTCAGTCCTAGGGTATCCTTTGGGATCCTTTAAATATGATTACTTTTTTGTCACAGCTTCTGAATACTCTTTTATATTTTAAACTTTCCTTTCCTAAATTTTTTATGGTTTTTCGTCTCCTGATTACACCTGATACACTCCTTAAGTCACACAGAACTGGTTCAAATTTGACTATTCACCAGCTTGTGGCCTTGAACAAATTATATAAATGACATGAGAGCCTCAGGTACTATATTTATGCAATGGAGATCACAGATATCAGCATATGGTCATTATTATGATTAAATAGAATTATGGATGTAAAAGCAAAATAGATATTCAGTGAATGGTCTTTCCTTTCCTCCACCTATGAATATCTGCTTATACCAAGAAGATACAAAGAAGCAATAAAATGAAAGTATGTAACTAAGAAAAACATAATTAGAAGAATACTGTAGTGAAAAGCAGACACATTATAAATCAAGCATATAAATGAAACATGTTATAAAACAGAATTATGACATCAACCTTCCAGCATCTGTCTCCTTGAAAATTCCATCCTGATTGGGGCATAGTTCGCAACTAGGGGAAACACCACATTTACAGGCATCACAAAACCAAGGTTCAGTGGAGTTTTCAGAAGCTGAACTCATAATAGAGTCACTCTCTCCATCAACTCCATAGCAACCTAAAAAAGAAAAAAAAAAAGGTCAATTAATATTTTTTTAACTCACATATATAAAATCATGAAAGAAAAAAGTAGAGAATAATTCTGAATAACCAAAGTTTACACGAGTGATAATAATAAAGTCAAAACACAGAAATGAAATCATTTTATAAAATTACGTCTTCACCTAGGAACTCTGGTAGCATAATGCCTAAGGCACTTGACTGCTAACCAGAAGGCTGGCAGTTCAAACCCGCCAGCTACTCCTCGGAAGGAAGGTTGGGCAATCTACTTCTGTAGTAATCCTGCTTCGGAAACCCAAGGAGGGGTTGCTACAAGTCGGTGCTGACTCGATGGCACATAACAACAACACTTCTTCACCTAACATGGTATATGCTATGAAATAAGTGACCTATTTTAAATGGTTTTAGTCCTATTTGAAAATTATTACAGGAAGAAAAAAATAAAATATGACTTGTTATTTAAAAAAAAAATCAAAGTAATAATGGTGTTGTTGTTGTTGTTGTTGTTATTTGCCATCGAGTCAGCCCCGACTCATAGCGACCCCTCCTTGGGTTTCCAAGGCAGTATCACTACGGAAGTAGGAATGCTTAACCTTCCTTCCGAGGAGTGGCTGGTGGGTTTGAACTGCCAGCCTTCTGATGAGCAGTCAAGTGCCTTAGGCACTATGCTACCAGAGCTCCCAGTAATAATGGTAGGACATACTAATTAATAAATATTAATTGAGCTCCCTTTGTACCTATCCATTGCTGTTGAGTCAATTCTGACTCATAGTTAATTCTGACCTTAGAACACCTTAGGACACCTTAGAACTGCTCCATAAGGGTTCCAAAGCTGTAAATCTTTACAAATCAGACTGCCTCATCTTTCTCACACAGAGTGGCTGGTGGGTTCAAACCACCAACCTCTGGTTAGCAGCCAAATGCTTTAACCACTATGCCACCAGAGCCCATTCCCTTTGTGTCAGGCACTGTTACATTACTTTTATACATAAAAGATTAAATTCATGCAAAGAAATAAAACAAAAAATCTCCCATCTACTTTGGAGGATTTTTAAAACACAAACTCACAGAACACTAAGGGCTAAGTAAGCATTATTAAATAGAAAATAGTACAGAAACACACACACATACATTAAAACTACAGAATTTAAATAATGCACACTTGTGTTAGACACCACCAGTTGTCTGTCAGTTTGTTGTACTCTGAAGGCTTACATGTTCCTGTGACACTGGTAGTTACGCCACAGTATTTCAAATACTGTATGGCACACAGGTTTCAGTGGAGTTTACAGACTAAGACATCCTTAAAGATGTGGACAGAGTAAAGTTTTCAGGACCTTTACTTGCTGATGTAGCACAACTCAAAATGAGAAGAAAGAACTGCAAACATCCATTAATAATCAAAATGCAGACTGCACAAAGTATGAATCAAGAAAAATTGGAAACTGTCAAGATTGAGGGATTCTATGGTCAACATATTGAACAATGATGCAGAAATCATCATGAGAAGATGGACGAAATACAGAGTCACTGTACCAAAAAGAATTAGTTGATGTTCAATCATTTCAGGAGGTAGCATATGAAAAAGAATCAACTGTACTGAAGGAAGAGATCCAAGCTGCACTGAAGGCACTGGCAAAAACCAAAGGGCTGGGAACTGATGAAATACTAATTGAAATATTTCAAAAACTGGATGCAAGGCAGTAAGTGCTCAAGTCACCTATGCCAACAAATTTAGAAGACAGCTACCTGGCCAACCAACTGCAAGAGATCCATATTTGTGCCCATTCCAAAGAAAGGTGATCCAAGAGAATGTGGAAATTATCAAACAATATCACTAATATTACATGCAAGTAAAAGTTTGCTAAAGATAATTAAAAGTGGTTGCAGCAATATATTGACAAGGAATTGCCAGAAATTCAGGTCAGATTCAGAAGATTCATAGTCTAGCTTTCACATGCATATGAAGTTATTTAAAATACCATGGCTTGAATCAGGCAAAGTGACATCTTTGCTTTTTAAAACCTGAACGAAGTCTTTTACAGCAGATTTGTGCAATGCAATACATTGTTTGATTTCCTGACCAGTGTTTCAGTGGGCGTTACATTGATTGTGGATCCAAGTAAAATGAAATCCTTGACAACTAATATTTTCTCTGTTTATCATGATAATGTGAGAATTTTTGCTTTCTTTGTGTAGAGATGTAATCCATACTGAAGGCTGTAGTCTTTGATCTTCATCAGTAAGTGATCCAAGTCCTCTTCATTTTCAGCAAGAAAGATTGTGCTGCCTGCATTATCCCCAAGCCCCTGCCATTGAGTTGATTCCAACTCATCATGACCTCATTGGGGTTCCAAGGTGGTAAATCTTTATGGAAGTAGATTGTCCTGACTACCTTCAGTGGAGCAGCTGGTGGGTTTGAACCACCAACCTTCTGGTTAGCAGTCAAATGCCTTAGGCACTGCACCACCAGAGCTCCTTACATGCATATCACAGGTTGTTAATAAATCTTCCTCCAATCCTGATGTTGTGTTCTTATTCATATAGTCTAACTTCTCAGATTACTTGCTTAGCATCCAGAGTGAATAAATATGGTAGAAGGATACAACCCTGATGCACACCTTTCCCGATTTTAAACTACACTGTATCCCCTTTTCTGTTAGAATGACTTACTCTTGGTCTTTGTACAGATTCTGCATGAGCACAATTTAGTGTTCTGGAATAGCCATTCTTTGCAATGTTACCCATAATTTGTTATGATTTACACAGCCAAATGCCTTTGCATAGTTAATAGAACGATAGGTAAACACCTTTCTGGTATTCTTTGCTTTCAGCCAAAGTCCATCTAACATCCAAAGTCCATCTAACATCAGTAACGATGTTCCAAATCCTCTCTGAATCTGACCTAATCAAATACTTCTGATTAAGTTAATTCTAAGAGGATAGCTTTAGTTTAAAATTATAAAGGTACCTTTAGTTATCTCCAATAAACTGATATTAGAAAACTCAGGAGCTCTGGTGGTGTAGGGCCTAAGGCATTTGACTCATCTCTCAAAAAGTTGACTATATAGGTAAACTTTTATGTATCTAACGTAAGATGTGATTATTGGAATGATACTCAGTAAATGATGGAAAATGATAAGGCCTACACTGGATAAAATCCAAAACCCATTCCTGATGAAAACTCTCAGTAAAATAGAAATAGAAGAGACATTCCTCAACATAACAAAGGGCATATATGCAAAACCAATAGCTAACATTGTCCTCAATGGAGAGAGACTGAAACCATCCCTCTGGTGAACAGGAACCAGACAAGGAATGCCCTCTATCACCACTTCTATTCAACACTGTATTGGAAGTCCTAGCTAGGGCAATAAGGCAAGAAAGGGAAATCAAAGGCATCCAAAATTTAAGAAAGCAGTCAAACTAGCCCTATTTGCTGATGATATAATTCTATTCATAGAAAACCCAAGAGACTCAGTTAAAAAAAAAAAACACTGGAACTAACTGAGAGATTTGGCATAGTGGCAGGATACAAGATGAACACACAAAAATCAGTTGGATTCCTCTACACCAGTAAAGAGACTGCTGAAAAAGAAATAAGGAAATCAGTAACATTTACAATAGCTACCAAAAAAATAAAATACTTGGGAATAAATCTTACCAGGGACACAAAAAGACCTGTAGAAAGAAAACTACAAAAGACTACTTCAAGAAACCATAAGAGATCCACATAAATGGAAGAACATACCATGTCTGTGGATAGGAAGATTGAACATTGGGAAAATGTCAATTCTACCCAAAGCAATCTATACATTCAATGCAATCTCAATCCAGATCCCATTAACATTCTTTAAAGATATGGAAAAACCAATCACTCACTTTATATAGAAAAGAATGAGACCTCAGATAAGCAAAGCACTACTGAAGAAGAAAAACAAAGTAGAAGGTCGCACACTCCTGGATCTCAAAACTTACTATACAGCCACAGTAGTCAAAACAGCCTGGTATCGGTACAATGACAGACACATAGACCAATGGAATAGAATTGAGAACCCAGAGATAGATCAATCAACCTATGGTCAGCTGATCTTTGACAAAGGCCAAAAATACATTCAATGGGGAATAGATAGTCTCTTTCATAAATGATGCTTGCAAAAATGGATGTCCATTTGCAGAAAAATGAAACAAGCTCTGTAACTCACATTATACACAAAAACTAACTCCAGAAGGATCAAAGACTTAAATGTGAAACCTAAAACTATAAAGTTCCTCAAGGAAAAACTAGGGGCAAATTTAGGGGCCCTTATATATGGCATAAATAGACTATCAAGCATAACCCAAAATGTGCAAACAGCAGAGATAAACTAGGTGAATGAGGATCTTCTAAAAATTAAATTTTTATGTGCTTCCAAAGATTTCTCCAAAAGAGTCAAAAGAGAACCTACAGATTGGGAAAAAATATTTGGCAACAACATATCAGACAAGGGACTTATCTCTAAAATTTACAGAAAACTCCAACACCTCAACAACAAAAAGACAAATAATCCAATTTAAAAATGGGCAGAAGACATGAATAGACACTTCACCAAAGAGGATATTCAGGTGGCCAACAAACACATGAAGAAATATTCACAATCATTAGCCATTATAAAGATACAAATCAAAACAAAAATGAGATACCACCTCGCCCAGCACTAATAGCAAAGTTCAACAAGACAGAAAATAACAAATCCTGGTGAGGATGTGGAGAGATTGGGACTCTCATACGTTGCTAGTGGGACTGTCAAATGACACAAACACTGTGGAAAGCAGTATGGTGATTCCTTAAAAAGTTGAAATTAGAAATACCATTAGGCCCAGCCATTCCATTTCTAGGTGTATATATATCCTAAAGAAGTGAGAGCCAAGACAAGAACAGATATATGCACACCCATGTTCATCACAGCACTATTTACAACAGCAAAAAGATGGAAACAACCTAGGTGTCCATCATTTGAAGAATGGATATCCCAACTATGGTACATATACACAATGGAATAATATGCAACCCTAAAGAATAACGTACAATCTGCAAAATACTACATAATATGGATGAACTTGGAGGACTTTATGCTGAGTAAAATACATCAATCACAGAAGGACAAATATTGTATCAGTCCGCTATTGTAAAAAGTCAAGGAAAGGTTGATATAGGGAAGGAAATTTTCTTTGTTGGTTACAAGTGGTGGGAGGGGAAGGAAGGAAACATTGATAGGTAGAGATAAGTATTGATTTGAGTAAAGGGAAGGGCAATGTACCAAATATGAGCGATCAACACAGTGGCACAGAGGAAGACGACGACATAAAGAGGTGCATGGGAGGTACAGACAACAAAGTTGAACCCTTTTGCACATACAGTACCATGTTGTCAGTGATGGTAAACATTGATATAAGGGTGGAGAGAGGGGTGGACAGGTTAAATGATTAGGTATGTCTATGCAGCAGAGAGCGTGCCCATGACCATGTATAAGGTTGGCAGACAATGTTTCTATAAGTCTATTTGTATATTCTGTAAGAATTTCCAGGTATACAGTAGAGCTGACAAGGGATAAGGTCATGGTGACTTCTCGGCCACAGACAGCTATCCAGAGGGAGCAAGTAGTTGGACCTGTGGGCTCATGACTGTAGTCACAGGTGACATCAAGCTCAATTGGCATGACATACTATACAAAAATATTATTCCACATTCTACTTTGGCGTGTAGTAACTGGGATCTTAAAAGCTTGCAAGCAGCCATCTAGATGCAATGATGGGTCTTTCCTCATCCAGAGCAAAGAAGAATGTAGAAAACTAAAGATGCATGGAAACAATTAGTCCAAGCAACTGGTACACCATGTGATCCTCAGCCTATATGACTAAGAGACCAGAAGAACTAGATGGAGCCCACCTACTTCTGTCAACCATTCAGAAGAGGATCTATGTAGGAGATCCTGGATAGAATGGGAGAACAATGTAGAACAAAACTCAAAATCATTTTAAAAAAAGGA
>NW_006921706.1:3404299-3408999 GCF_000298275.1 Orycteropus afer afer
AAAGATATCCAAATTAAAATAAGTAAGTGAATAAACAAATAAATACTGTGTCAGCCAAGCAAATAACCAAGAAGAGGGTCAGGGGAAAACATATACAACCAGTAAATAATTTTAAAATACCAACATTAATTTACTAGATGTCATTAGTAGGTCATGTCAGTAGTCATGTGTAACTATTTATCCACCCAATACTAGTACTTGATATTGATTAAATTAAACTAGCCTAATAATAGGCAAAAAAAAAAAAACCTAAAAAGTTAAGTCATTCTACAACTATGGCTTACTATGTGGAAGGAGGCAATCCTAGTGCAGCCTACCACCTTTCTCTGGGACCCATGAATAAACCTTGTGAACAGAACCAGATTTGTCTGCCTGGTTCTCAGATAAGATAGAATGCAGGCTGAGTCCCCTTCCTGGGCTTCTCAACCCAAAACACACCTCATAGCAGCTGGTAGCCTATTAGTACATCCATCCCTTCTGGTCCTGAATACATGTCTTCATTCCCAGAAGTGCTTAGTTAAACCTGTGTGCTATTCAGCACCTAGCCAACCCACAGTCTATATCCACTCCCAGTGGGGGAACCAACAAGGTCCTTCTGCTGCAGCCCAAGAGCGGTGCATACAGACCAACTTGGCTGTGGATTGAAACTCACTGGCCATAGGAGACTAATACTATTGAGCTTACCTTGCTCTGTCTCTTCTCTGTATTAATAAAAAGTTGTTCCATCCAATATGGATATGAGTGGTGTCTTGCCTGGTACCCTAATACTTGCAAACAATGGAATGGGTTACTATCTTCCATGTGAAAAGAATCCTAACCTGGAAGTGGTAACAAGTGTTACCTACTTGCCAAATAGCCTTAAGCAAATCTATAATTACTGTTATCCTAATGCTATTCAAAGGAGCTCTTGTGGTGTAATGGTTAAGAGAATTGGCTGCTAACCAAAAGTTCAGTGGTTTGAATCCACCAGCTGCTCTACTGGAGAAACATGAGGCAGTCTGCTTCCATAAACATTTATAGTCTTAGAAACCCAATGGGAGTCGCTATGATTAGGAATCGACTTGATGGCAGTGAATTTGGCTTGGTTTTGGTATGCTATTCAAATGCTTCATAGCTGATATGGATTGGTTCATGTCCCCCAAAAAAGATAGAGTGAAATCCTAATTCTTGTACCTATGAATGTGACCGTGTTTGGGAATAGGGCTTCTCTTTTATGATACTGAGATCACAGTAGAACAAGGTAAGTCCTAACCCTACTAGAGTCTGAGTAGTGTCTTATAAGAAAGAAAAACTGATGGGGGAGAACCAGACAAAGGGTAAAATAAAACACAGGGATTTCTTTATAAACCAAGGAATGACAAGAAACATGCAATGAGCCAGAAGCTAAAAGAGACAAGGAATGATCTTCTTCTAGAGTAGACAGAGCATAAGCTCGCTAATCCACTGAATTCTGATTCCTACTCTACAACTTATATGACAAATAAATTCCTGTTCTTTATAGCTACCCACTTGTGATATTTTTGTTATGGCAGCACTAGGAAACTAAGACAATAGTGAACCTAAAAATAATCTGAAAGTCATATAAAAGAATACCAAAGAAAATATTTTAAAGACATTAGACTATAGCACGTAAGATAAGCAAACATTCATTAATTTTTTTAATGTTATTAAATTGTGTTGATAATTATCATCTTCACTACTTCTGTCTGGATACAGATTTTTCAAATGCTGAATGATAAAATTAAAAGAAAATACAATTTTCTTCTTTAGAAAAGTTATTTACTGTTATGAATAAAAGAAAGTTTAACTATAAAAGCAGCAGCAGAAAGCAAAATACTCCAAAAAAGATTCATAAAACAATAAAAAATAGTAAAAATAATCTTTTTGAGTAGTCACATTTTATCAAAAGGCTAAGCAATACCACATGGGAAAAAAAAAATCTATTTTTTAAAACAAAATAATACTCCTTTGAAACACAAATTCTTTCAAACTAGACAGAATCCATATTAACACAAAAGAGGCAATTACCAAGATAAGAAAGCCCCAAGGAGGGTACTCATTTTATTCACTTCATTTAGAAATATTAAGGTATATCACAGCAGTTTTCTTTTTAGAATGAAGCATAATTTGCTATTTTGAAAAATGTACCACACATACATGGCAAACATTTGCACTGTCCTTCCCTGTTATTTCAATGCACAAAGATTAAATCATCTACAAGTAACCTTAGGAATGATTTCTGCATACCTACTATAGGAAACTCCTTTGGTAACCCAGAAGATTATTATCACTTAAGCTCAGAAATAGACCAGCAAATGGGTATTTCTTCTTCAGCTTCAGTGCAGCTAAAAAATGACCCACATTGTTTCACTGCATTTAAAGAGTTTTCTACTTGCCACTTTTTCTGTATTTCTGTGCCTTATCTATTGGGTTTACTAAATTCTGGACCAAAGCCCTAGCACTTTATATCTACTCTAACTCACTAATCAATGACTGACTACATTTTAAAATCTCTCTTTCTTCCATATAAAACAGAATTAAACTACATTAAACAACGCTTATTCTCTAATTCTGTGTATAATTGCAGCAAGTGCATCTTCTACATGAATATGGAAAAAACTTTTTCCATATAGGTTGTTGTTGTTATGTGCCAAAGAGTTGACCCCGACTCACAGCAACCCCTCCTTGGGTTGCCGAGGCAGTATCACTACAGAAGTAGATTGCCCAACCTTCCTTCCTTCCGAGGAGTGGCTGGTGGGTTTGAACCACCAGCCTTCTAGTTAGCAGTCAAGTGCCTTAGGCACTATGCTACCAGAGCTCCTATTTCATATAGGTAGACACTTTAAAATAATATTTTATATGGACATCAAGGGAGCTCTGGTGGCGTAGTACCTACGGCATCTGACTGTTAACCAGAAGGCTGGTGGTTCAAACCCACCAGCCACTCCTCAGAAGGAAGATTGGGCAATCTACTTTCATAGTGATACCACCTTGGAAACCCAAGGAGGGGTGACTATGAGTTGGACCTAACTCAATGGCAGTAAATTTGGTTTTGGTTTGTTTTGATGGATATCTAATTAGGATCAAACTCTAGCAACACAGTGTGTGGTTTATAATTAAGTTTATTCAAAGAATTTGGTCTTTTTTCTAGGTTTCTGAGAGATAACCTCTAAACCCTAGGCATTTCCCATGACTGAAATGTGTCTGATGAGGCCTCAAGACCACTTGAAAGCTTATATTAATGAGGTAATTCAGGTAGAGGCTGCTCATGCCAGAAAGATCCATCTCACATAATATCAGCCAACCGCAGGGGAAGGGAGCATGTCCATCAATTCTGACTAAATGTGGTTGTTATTGTTGTTAGGTGCTATCATGTTGTGCCTGACTCATAACGACCCTATGCACAGCAAAACAAAACATGCCCGGTCCTGCGCTAGCCTCATGATTCTTGCTATAACTGACCCAATCATCGTAGCCACTGTGTCAATCCATCTCATTTAGGGCCTTCCCCTTCTTCATTGACTCTCCACTTTACCAAGCATGATATCCTTCTCCAGGGAATGGTTCCTTCTGACAACATGACCAAAGTATATGAGACTACATAAGAAGTCCTAATAAAGTCCTAATAAAGGACATCGTTACACAAGGGAAAAAGTATTATGACATATGTTTACAATTGTTTAGGATTGTAGGAAGGTTGTGAATAACTCAAATCAGTGTAATTCTCCCCCTATTCAACTCATCATGGGACACCAGAAGGCCTTCTATTTCTAGCTACGTAACTTTGGACAAAATCCCATCTCTGAGGCTTAGTTACTTCATCTGCAATACTGGTTAAATAATATCTATTTTCTATGTAACTGTATTCACATATATTCATATATCTATAATAAAGCACATGGGGGCACAGTTATGAATATTTCTTAGACATGAGAGAGACCTTGTGGGATTGGATTTCCGTGTTTGAAGGATTAGGACCGTAGCCTCATAGGACATCTTGGTCAATGGGCATAACATTATTCATAAAGTTATGTCTTACATTCTAATTTAGCAAGTAGTGTCTAGGGTCCTGAAAGCTTGTAAGTGTCTATGTAAGATACAACTGTTGGTCTCTATTCATCCAGAACAAAATAGAAAGAAAGAAACCAAAGATTCAAAGAAGAAACTAATCTACAAACAGTCTACATGAACCATGGACTCATCTATTCAGAGACCAGAGAATTAGATCGTGTATGGCTACCGATACCAACCATTCTAATCAGGGCCACAATAGATGACAGAATGGGAGAAAAATGTGGAACAGAACCTCAAATTCTTAAAAAAAAAAATTAAAAAAAGAAAGAAAGAAAGAAACAGACCTATGGAACTGGTTGAGACTGGAGGACTCCCTGAGACCTACTGCTCGGAGATACTCTTTAAACCTTGAACCAAACCTAACTCCTGAGTCACCTTGTAGCTAAACGACAAATTGACTCAAAAAATAATGAATATCACCCACAAGTACTATGCTCCTTTAAAAAAACCACCTATATTGAGACCAAACAGTCAACAGTTACTTTAAAACAAAGACAAGAATGTAAGGGGGCAGGAAAGCCAGATTAGCAGACAGAACAACCGTAACAGAGACGATAATGTTCATCCACTACAAAGGACATAACCAATGTCACTCAAGAGCTTACGTAGACACTGCTGAATGAGAT
>NW_006921706.1:3409621-3422715 GCF_000298275.1 Orycteropus afer afer
GCTACCAGAACTCCCTGAATATACTTTACTACCTACTAAAGACTCATGAAGACATATTTTATACATACACTAAGAAATAAAAATGGTCTAGACTAGGCTAATAGTAGACTAAAAAACAAGGAAATAGGATGAAAACACATCTCTTCGTAGAACTTATCACAGTTAACATACAACTAAACCGAAGGGCAATTGCAGGTAAGTGCGCTACCTAACATTCTGTCATGTACTGTAATACACACCTGACATTTCTCTTCAGACAGGCTGCAATCAGTATATCAGGATAACTGACATCACAGTCAGAGGTCCCCTACTATTACAAGTCAGTTACAAGATCCTGGCACATGAGTATTTATAATAAGTGACAGATTGCAGCCCTTTGATTCCAAAAAGAAGAGATTTCTCTACATCTAGATATAGTACTCCAAAAAGAAATTATATGGTTATAAATTTCCTAAGGAGCATTTGAGTATATTTAGCAATTATTATCTACTTAAAAATCTTTTTAAAATTATGGTAACTTGAAGTTAACTATTTTTAAAGAAAGAAAAGATAATTTACCAAAACACTAACTATGGCTATCTGGATATAAGAACTATTAGAAATGTTTTTTTTCTTCTTCTTCTTCTCTCTGTTTTATAGTTTTCACATTTTATTTAATGTTTATGTATTATATCATGATGGGCAAATAGTTTTCTCTACAATAAACCATTTAAGAAGTTCATTTTTAACCATTAGATTTTTAAGAAAAAGTTGTATGGATGAATATAACACGTAGATCAGTCATTTAAGCACCTAACAAAAAACTTAATCCAAATAGATATGACTTGAATATACTTTACAAAAACACTAGCTGCTTCTTATGCTTTAGAAAATTTTCCTTTCCCAAGGTTAATTAATTTTAATAAACATTCAGTTTAGAACTCAAAAAAAGTAGTAGAGAATGATCTACAGATGTCACTATATCAAAAACAGATAAACATTTTAAACAATGAAAATTATGACAAAATTAAAAAGTATAAAATAAGATAGAAAAAAAATATTTGCAAGGATAGAAAATATTTTCAACTCATATAACAGAGAACTAACAATGCAGTGCAGTGAAGTATTTCCTATGATCCTTCTAGCCACAGTCCTCCATTTTGTGATATATTATAAATCCTAGTCTCCATGTCTATGGTTATGGCTTCATGTTAGAGTCATTTGTCCATTATATTAATGAGGCAGGATTAAGATAGGATGTATCTTCCATTTTTTTTAAGCTTTTTATTGTGATTTGGGTGGAATTTTACAAAGTAGATTCATTTTACATTCAACAATTCATACGCATTTTGTTTTCTGACATTGGTTACATTCCCCACAGTTTAACAACTCTCCTCCCACTTCCTCCCTGTGGTCTCCCTTTCCCTGTGTCCTTCCTGCTTATGCATTCCTGCCTCCCTACCTTTCTCTCAGTGCAAATGCTACCCTTCTGATCTCCCATTGTTGACTGTACTAAGTAGTGCATCTCCCTGGTGTAGGTGTTCAATTCACAGTAGACCTGTTTATTGTCTGGCTGAGAGTTAAGCCACAGGAGTAAGTTCAATTCCAGGCCTGCAGAGTGACTCAGGCCATAGTTTCAGGCATTTCACTAGTCTCTATGAGACCAGTAAGTCTGGTCTTTTTAATACTTTTGAGTTTTGTTCCATATTTTTCTCCCACTCTATCCAAGATCTCCAATTTTGATCTCTTTCCCAATGGTTGGCACTGGTCTCACTATTCAATTCTTCTGGTCTCAGGGTCATTTAGGCTGAAGTTCATGGTCCATTAGTCCATTGGACTAACTGTTTCCATGTTGTCTTTGATTTTCTTCACTCTTCTTTGCTCTGGATGAGGAAAGACCAATAGTTGCATCTTAGATGGCCGTTAGCAAGCCTTTAAGTCCCCAGTCAGTATTCACTTAAGTAAGACGAAGAACATTATTTTTGTATACCATATTGTCTCAACTGAGCTTGATGTCCTCCACAACCATGGTCCCCCGTAGGCCAAGCAACCCACTCCTTCAAGGTGCTTAATTGTGGCTAAGAAGTTATCCTAACTTTGCCTCCTGTTATGTTTAAACTGCATATGGACATTTTTATACCACATACAAATACATATGTAGGAATATCATATGTCAAACCTATGTATGATCATTTGCCTATCCACATCTGATCTTCTTACTTACCTACCTATGTATCCACCTGTATAATAGTGTTTGCTGTAACAAACATTACTGTGTATGCAATAGTATTTGCCTTTATTTTCTGTTTAAGGTAGGATGTATCCTGAGATACAGCCTTACTAGAAAATATGACTCAAGTCACTATCCTTAGTTTCCTTGAAGGTATGGTCTACATCTAATATACATGAATTCTCTGGCAAAGTTCTCACTATTGCTCTGGATCCTGCATCTGCTCATTACCCTCTGACCTACATTTGTTGGAACTTGAACCTGCAGCCTGTTGTCTGACCTGACAATTTGAATTCATCAGCCCCTGTAACCACGAGTGAAGAGAATCCTTCAGATTGACATCAATCCCATGGATTTGGGATTTGCCAGCCTCCACAACTGAGTGAGCTATTTCCTTGGTGGTTCATGAGTTCTATGAGAACTTACAGCAAATTATGGAACCCTAATCAGAAGCAACACTACTGAGGGGAGTAATTGATGTTATACATAACAGAGTGGTTCAGCAGTTTGAAAACATTGGACATGTGGGACATCTAACTTAACCTATACCTCATTTGAATCAGTACCATACTGATCCTTCTAAAAGAAATTATGTATGCAAACATCAAAAAAATAAAGAGTGCCAATAAGCCAATGAAAAAATAAATTAATTGTATTTAATATTTGTGTACTGTTTTATGATTATATTTATAATGCTGGTAAGAATATAAGGTAATATTAAAAAAAAAAAAAAAAGCCTCACTGCCATCCAGTCAATCATGACTCATAGTGACCTCCACTGGGTTTCCAAGGCTATAAATCTTAACGGAAATGGACTGCTTCATCTTTCTTCCACAGGGTGGCTGGTGGGTTTGAACCACCAACCTTTTGTTTAGCAGCCAAGTGCTTTAACTACACACCCCCAGAGCTCTGTATAATCTAAAATAGTCTTTTGGAAGTCAATCTGCTAATGTCTTTTAAAAATTGAAATGCACTTATCCTTTGACTGAGCAAATTTGTTTCTAGGATTTTATCTCACAGAAGAAATTACATGAATACATGTAACACATTTGTTAGCACTACATGGAAGTCAAAAGCTAGAAGCAAACAGAAAAATAAATACATTACAGTTGAACTATTCTTTGGGTAACTATGTGCCATTAAAAAGAAAGGTATATCATCCATATATACTGAAGGATGCCTGGTGGTATAACAATTAAACACTTGGCTGCTAACCAAAAGAGTGGCGCTTAAACCTACCCAGAGGCTCTAAGGGAGAAAAGACCGGCAATCTGCTTCTGAAAAGACTACAGCCTAGAAAATCCCTCATGGCAGTTCTACTCTTCTGTATGGTCACTATGAGTGGGACTCTACTCAACAGCACCTAACAACAACGTATGTACTGACCTGAAAAGAATTCTAAGGTTAACAAAGGAGTAAAATAAAACAAGTTGCAGAAACATATCCCATAACATTTATCCCATTTATTTAGAAGAGAAAAAAGACAGAACATATAAAAGCCTTACTTGGATTCATAATCAAGACCCATGGAACCAGCAGTCAAGAAATCAGATGTCATACTGCACTGGGCAAATCTACTTTAAAAGACCTCTTTAAAGTGTTAAGAAGCAAATATGTCACTTTGAAGACTAAGGTGTATCTAACCCAAGCTGAGGTATTTTTAATTGCCTCATAAGCATGTGAAAGCTGGATAATGAATATGTTAATGTTGTTATGTGCCATCGAGTCTGCCCAACTCATAGCGAGCCCGCCATGGGTTTCCGAGGCAGTATCACTACAGGAGTGGATTGACCAACCTTCCTTCCGAAGAGTGGCTGGTGGGTTTAAACCGCCAGCCTTCTGGTTAGCAGTCAAGTGCCTTAGGCACTATGCTATTAGAGTTCTGGATAATGAACAAAGAAGACCAAAAAGGAGTTGATGCCTTTAAATTGTGGTATGGTGAAGAAAATTGCCATGGACTGCCAAAAAACAAATAAATATGTCTTGGAAGATGTGCAGCCAGAATGTTCCTTGGAAGCAAGAATGGCCAGCCTTTGTCTCATCTACTTTGGTTATCTGGTCAGAAGGGACTGTTCACCAGAGAAGGATATCATGACTGAAAAGGTAGAAGGTCAGCAAAAAAGGGGAAGACCCTCAACAGAACAGATTGACACAGTGGCTGCAACCATGGGCTCAAGCATAGCAAGGATTATGAGGATGGTGCACAACTAGACAATGTTTTACTCTGTTGCACATAGATCACTGTGAGTTGGAGTCAACTTGACAGCACCTAACAATAACAACAAAGTGAAAAATATGTATTAGTGTCTATATGTATGTGTACACACATGAGCAAGCAAGAAATGTCTGGAAGAATACACACCAAGTTTTAAGCATGTTTATCTCTAACCTAAAATATCTAAACAGATATGCAAAGACACAACTTTGCTTGCTCAAAGTGAGGATGGCTTGAAGCACTTACTGATGAAGATTAAAAACTAAAGTCTGCAGTATGGATTACACCTCAATATAAAGAGCTTCACAATGGATGGAGAAAAGATTGAAATTGTCAAGGACTTTATATTACTTGATTCTACAATCAACACCAATGGAAGCAGCAGTCAATACATCAGACAACAAATTGCATTGGGCAAATCTGCTGCAAAAGACTAAGGTGTACCTAATCCAAGCCATGGTATTTTCAATCGCCTCTTATGCATGGGACAGCTGGACAACGAATAAGGAAGACCGAAGAAGAGTTGATGCTTTTGAGTTGTGGTGTTGGAGAAGAACGCTAAGAGAAAAACGCTAAGAAGAATGCTGTTGTTTGTTGTTATGTGCTATCAAGTCGGACCCGATTCACAGCGACCCTTCCTTGGGTTTCCAAGACAGTATCACTATGGAAGTAGATTGTCAAACCTTCCTTCCGACGAGTGGCTGGTGGGTTTGAACCTCCAGCCTTCTGGTTAGCAGTCAAGTGCCTTAGGCACTATTCTACCAGAGAATGCTAAGCGCTGCTAAAAGGACTAATAGATCTGTCCTGGAAGAAGTACAGTCGAATGCTCCTTGGAATCAAGAATTGCCAGACTTCGTCTCACCTACTTTGGTCATGTTGTCAGGAGGAATTATTCCCTGGAGAAGAATATCATGCTTGCTAAAGTGGAAAGTCAACAAAGAAGGGGAAGGTCCTCAATGAGATGGATTGACACAGTTGCTGCAACAATGGGCTCAGGTATAGCAAGGACTGTAAGGTTAGCACAGGACCATAATGTTTCATTCTGCTGTGTATAGGGTCACTATGAGTTGGAGACAATTTCATGGCACCTGACAACAACCAAGACCACCAATACACTTCCAAAACCAAAAACCAAACTCACTACCATCAAGTTGGATCTGACTCACAGCAACCCCTCCTTGGATTTCTAAGGCAGTACCACTATGGAAGTAGGTTGCCCAACCTTCCTTCCAAGGAGTGGCTGGTGGGTTTGAACCAGGCTTCTGGTTAGCAGTCAAATGCCTCAGGCACTATGCCACCAGAGCTCCTCCAAAACACTTACTCCTCACTTACTGACGATCTTGTTATCTGACATTCTGCATTTCCAGTAATAGTAAAAAGTCTACCATCCAACTATTTTGCACAATAATGACCTACATCTGACAGTAATGAACACTGAAGCACTAAGCAAGAGTAATGCTGGCTGTAATCATTAAGGTCATGTGTCTACTTGGCTGGGCCATGATTCTCAGCAGTTTGTCAGTCATTTAATGATCTAATTTGGCAGTTACGTAATGATGAAATTTGAGTTATGTAACAATGTAATTTGGCAGTTCTATAATGATTTTTAACCTGTCAAGTTATGTAATAATGTAATTATCCTTCATTTTGTGATCTGATGTGGTCACCCTCCATTTCCCCATAATACCCATTTTCACATAATTACCTGGTCTTTGGAACCTAACTTTGTTAATAACTGAGGAATAGGTATAGTCTCTTTTTAGGTTTACTCTAGTTCATTCTGGTTTTATTCTAAAAGGAAGTACAAATAGAAATCACTTTAAGCTCTGGATACTCAAACTTACTTAAAATTACACATTCTTTTACCATCTTCTTACCCACAGGTCCCCATTCTTTTGAAATTGGTTACTCCTTCACTTAACAACAACAAAAAATTACTTCGCACCTCCCAGTTTACATATGCATACAGTTTTCTCCCATAAGGAATAAAAAAAAAATGTCCTGGTTTAAAACAGAAAATAAATTAACACGACCTTCCATCCCAAGTAAGATATATATACCTTAATGGAAAAAAAGAACCAAAAAAAATTATAACTATCTCAATAATTGTATTGTTAGTAATAATGACGTTGTAATTCTAAACCATATTGCATATTATGTAGCTTTATATTATTTCACAAGGAGCTCTACTGGCATAGTAGGTAAGGCATTTGGCTGTTAACCAGATCAGCAGTGCAAACTCACCAGCCGCTCCGCAGAAGAAAGTTGGGGTAATCTACTTCCATAAAGATTTACAGCCTCAGACACCCGATAGGGGTTGCCATGAGTCAGAATTGACTTGATGGCAGTGAGTTTGGTTTGCTTTGATATATTATTTCATATAACCATATAAAATTTATAGAGATCAATCAAGAAAGCAATTATGTTAATATCATTAGCATTCTAGATTTTCAGCATGAGAGTAAACATCCATCAATATAAAGTCAAGGAAATTAAATTAAACCTCATATTCTTCAAGTTTATTTGAAAATATCAGCATAAACTCATGATATATTTTCACATATAAAAATGTATTTCATGAGATTAAGGTTTTTTATAAAAGAACATGTTACATGTCTCATTTATCCAGATCTTGTTAAATATTCTTCAATAAGATTTCAAAGTCTAACTCAACAAAGTCTTGAATTTTTCTTCCTAAATTTAGAATAGTTTTAAAATTGTTGCAATACTGTGATTAGAATACTTTTTCTAATTCCATTTTTATACATTGATCAATGATTCATCTATCTTGGCAAATTCCCTAGTTTCTCACCACAGACTCAGATTTCTTAGTTTTACAATTATATAAAAAGTGAAAAGATGACTTCCTCATTCTTTCTAATACTTTTATCACTTCTTTCTTATTTTATCTTTTATATTTGCTACATTCTCCAAAATCATGCTGAAAAATAGAAATAACCATCATCTTTGCCTTGGTCTTCACTGTAATGGAAAAGTTTCTAGCTTTCATAATTCAGATTTTTTACTAATATAAACAGTCTTTATCATATTTAAATAGTTTTCTTCTCTTCCTGTTTTATGAGTTACTTAACTATTATCAGATAATTGCTGAAATAATAAATACGGTTATAGATTTCTAAATCTAGAACCATTCTTGCATTTCTGAAATAAATTTCCATAGAAATCATGTCAAAATAAATTTAAATAAAAAAAAGCATATTAAAAAGGTTCAAAAATGATAACAGTAAAAATAAAATTAACAATACATCCCAGAGGCTTCTATTTCAAATTTTAAAATACAAGCTCTACAAATTCTCCTCACAAAATAAAAATTAAAAATTATCCCTATGAAAGAAGAAATTATGATAACAGATTTATAATGTAAGTTTTATACTAATACATCTAGTGGACTAACACACTAGACTTTTGCCTACTTCTGAATTTCATTTAGAAACTAGAAGTAATACCATGAAGGAAAGTATCATAACACTGACCTTTAAAGAAATATTGTGATTTCCATATAATATTTATATATTATTTTTTAAAATGTTTAAGATCTGAAAAATAATATCCATCACAATTTGAGGACTCAGTATGTATAATTTCCATGGAAACACTATGAAATATTATAGAAAAAAATTCAGAAAAGTATAAATGTAAAAGAGTTTATTCTATTTATTTAAAAGCAGTATCAGTCATTTCTAAAAGGTGACAAAACAAAGCAAAATTACCTTCATGGACCGTAATGCCACAATTGTCACACTGAATTATTTCATCAGCATCCTCACTATTATCTCCAAGACAAACACAGCAAATCAGAATATGGTCCATTTTTTGAGAACTCCAGTTTTGACTCTTCTCAAGAATCAGCGAGTCCTGATATTAAAATATTAAAGTATGTCAGAAAATCATGTTTCAATTAGGAAGTAATTTCAATAAATTCTTAACTTTATTTAAAATATTATTTAAGGATTTCTAAAATTATGCCATATTCTCCATTCTTTTAATAAGTTCAAAATCTACTATATTTAGGAAATAAATCTCTTTCCAAGGACCCTCAAAGTACCCTCTCCCAAATTTTTCACTTCTCCACAGGTCCCATCCTCTTTCTCTTCTACTAAATGAGAAAGCAGGCATGCAACCAACAACTCTTTACCTTCAGAATTTCAGAAAAATGAAGATTCAATAGATAGCTCTAATTACCGTATTTTCCTATTTTTCCACATTGTTTTCTCATTAAAAGTATAAATGTCTAAAACATCTCTACATTATTTTCTCTCTAAAATCAGAAAAGACCATAAACTCAAAAAAGAGGCAATGTCATTTCTCTTGAGAATTCTAGTACTTTAAAGTTTTATATTATGCTCTTTGTTTTAAAACCAAACAAAATAGTTTAGGGGCTTTATATACAGCTAGCAAATGAAGGTGAGAAATTCCTTAAAAAGAAAACTTATGTGTCTTATATAACATTAGTATAGTAAGCAAGACAAAATTATGGCCAGAGTTTCATACCATTAGCTATCCTTCAAATGTAACAGCATTTGACTTAAAGTTTAGCATTCTTGGGTTTCATTCCCAACTCTCATTTAATTGCTGCTAAACCTGACAGTACAGCATTCTCATCTGTAAAATGGGGACGATAAAAATAATACCTACCTCATAAAGTTACAATGAAAAGTAACAGGATAATGTATGGAAAGAATGTTTCTGGCACATACTATATACTCAATAAATGTTTGTTCCTTTTCTCCTTCCTCTGTACTTCTTGCAAGTGGCTCAAGAAGATAAACATGAGCAGACCGACCATAATATTATACTGGAGAATTTCACTTAGAACCCCAAAAGAAAAGTTACTAGCTTTGATGAGCACTGCTACTTTAAATAGTTCTCCCATAGAAAGTCTAAAACAAGACTTTTTTCCTTCTAGGTTTTAAAAAGTCAGTATAGAAAAAGGCTTAGCAAATCATCAGTTTTGTGACTGAGAGACCACTCAGGTTCTGCCAACATTTCTCTGGTGTGAAACCAGTATATATTAAGAGTCAGAAAAATGAAGATTCAATAGATAGCTCTAATTACCGTATTTTCCTATTTTTCCATATTGTTTTCTCATTAAAAGTATAAATGTCTAAAACATCTCTACATTATTTTCTCTCTAAAATATTATCATTTAGAGACAGAAAAAAAAAATTAACCTACATTTCAAGTCTTATAATCTCATCATTTGAGACTCTTACAAAAACGTAAAGGTAAGAGAAAAAAGTCAAGGAAAATAAAGCCCTAAAAACATAACCCTAATCAATGTCAGGGAGACATTTCTCAGACAGTGTTTCTATGAGACTATCTAAATAATATACTCACTTGAAAAAATTATAATCCCAGTGCTCCTTAATAGATCAAACATGGGTTTAAGCACATTCGTGAGCAGAAAATAAAAGCCAATTTATAATCATTTTTTGTTAGGCTATTTCTGAAAACTACTATCATCCTTCAAGTTTCTGGAGAAAACATGGAAGCTAAAATTCAATTTTAAAAATATAGTTTTAACATAAAAGTAGAAATTAGGAAAGTAAATTCTGATTGGAAAGAGTACCCACCGAGAAAATAACTTTATTTTTATGGAAAATTACACAGAATCTAATGTAATTATAATATAATTATATGTGGCACTATAGTAATAAATTAATGTCTACTTAGAATATATTATTTCACTTCTTCCTTTGGAAACTAAAATTTACCCCCAAACAGCAGAGTGATAATACTGCCCAATGTTCTTCAGGGCTCCATAGTATGTTTCCTGTTCATTTATACATAGCCTATATAAAATGATTACAAAGGATTATAAATACAAGTTAAATTCTAAATACATTTTTGTTTAATAGAAAGAATTCTAGAACATGTCATGCAAAACCAGAATTAAAATAATCTTATTATTCTGGAAATGAGAAAAAATTAGTACAAGAAATTCAATAAGTAATTATTTTCTCTAAGTTTTTTAATAAGGTTGAATCCTCAAGAATTTCAAGTAAGTTTTGTACAATGTTACAAAACTGATAATTTGTTTTATTTTAAAATGTGTAAAAAGCAATTGATAATAAGCCAAAGACCACAAAAACAGGTACTGTTTATAATAAACTCTGGAAAACTGTTACATTTTTAAAAGCAAAAATTGGGTAACAACTGACATTTCTTAACATGGCAAGACATTTAATCCACTTAACATAAAAAAAGTCTTTTATTTAAAAAAAAAAAAACTTTTTTTCCTACTAAGAATACAAGGATACATGCAAAATAGAGTAATACAAGATTGATTCTACACTGTCTCTATGAGGAAAATAGCAGCTTCTCTTCCTTTTACAAAAAGATAAAAACAAAAAATTGCCATTTGGCAATTTCTGTTTAATTGATTTTCTGTCTTACATGAATTCTTATCCAAAGCTGTAATTTCAAAGTCTTGAAAATGGGAACCATTCTTTGAAAATGCAACCCAACCATCCCCAACCATTTCATCTCAGAAGACAAAAAGACAAGATAACTTTAGCAAAAGCTTCAAGATAAAAGGCTGAAAAAGACATGTAACTACATTCCAAGGGGGTTATTCAGACTAAACTGATATTAAAATATGACAGAAAATAATTGACAAAGGCAAGTGGCCATCTGCGGCTATAAAATACCCAATTCTAGAGCATCAGTTCTCAAGGTATGGTCCAGGAAACCCATAACATCAAGGATATTTTCATAATAATATTATCACAGTATTAATTATACCATAAAATGGTATTTGATTTTTTCACTCTTTTCTCATGGGTGTACAGTGGAATTTACCAGAAGCTATATAAACTATGACATCATTGATCTGACAATTAGTGTGCTTCTACACTCTTGTTTCTGAAATTACTGAGTTTTGACTTCTGAAATGGTAAATATCTATAGATATAACCCACATGGAACAATACTGGGGTCCTCAATATCCTGAGATTAAAAAGTTTGAAAGCCATTGTGCTAGAATGTTTCAGAGCACAGTCAGGCCATTAAGAGCAAGTTAGGATTCAAAATGGAGTCTCGTCAGTAAGCACCACACTATTTCCCTCTAGAATCTAAGTGCTTGAAAAACTAGGTACAGCAGTTTGAATTAGGGATTTTGGTGCTCTGAACAGCTTACTGAATCAGAGTGCACCAAACACAAAAGAACAGAATTAGAGGAAAGGCACAGGGATATTATTTAAGGAAGAGCTACCTGGCAGAGGACGGACAGGAAGCCAAGAGAGGCCACTGGAAACTTCCCTGGGGCAGACACTGACTGGCAGGCAAGGGTGGCCACCTGAGATCCCCGTGACCCAAGAAAGAAGACACCCTATATCAGCATACCAGCGACCACTCCAATATCCCAGTAAGAAGCCCCAAGGATCTGCCTCCAGCACCTGATTTTGTCGGTAATTTGGGTCATCTGAGTGCAGGCAGGCACACACACCACCGCTGAGACTCAAGCGGAGAGCTCACTCTTGCGCCAGGAAAGCAAGCTCCCTCCACTCTCAGTGGGTTACTGAGTGGGCTTGGGTCAGCCTGGGAGACATCATGCTTTTATCTTTATCACATATCGGGGCCAAAGTTTGCTGGCAGGTACTCCCCTGACTCCAATACAGGTGAAATTGCGCACATCTTTGGCGCTGCACGTGGGCGGTATCACAAACTCCAGAGCCATGAACAGTCTGGCGGGATTGCGCCAGCGCCACAGACAGGTGGGACGGGGAGAAAGCGGAAGCCACGGCTGAATGTGGTCCCGGGAATTTGCCCTGGATCAGCTCTTTGGTGCTGAGGAGCTTCGGAAGTGGGATCTTTGAGTGTGCCTGACCCTGGTGGAAAGTTGCGACTCCTCAACAAGGTGAATCTTTCCTGAGATTGAGCCACAGTCTTTTAAATAACTGCGTCATCAATAATAGCCTGCGCAAAGCCATAGAAACCAACCTTAGCAACAGCAAGCTTTCCTTCTTCTGCTCCTACCTTCTCCACCAATAACTTCACTCATTCAACAGAAGAAACTATATTCAACCAATTACCATAAAACCTCCCACTTCGAACTCTAAACCCTCTTTACAACAAACAGAAACACATATCCACATTCTACTTCCAGTAACCCCAAGAACTCTCCAGACCTGCATGACTGAAAAAGTCCTAGTTTACACCTTTCTTTTCCTTTCTTTTTTAGCCCAGTTCCTGATTTAAAAAAAAAAAAAAAAATTTCTTTCTCTTTTTTTTCTCTCATGGTTAACCCCATTCCTTGTTGGGTTCTTTTTTTTTTGCATTTTTCCCATTTTTTTTCTTCACTAATCTCTTTCTATACCTTTTTTATCTTAGTGTCTCTCCCCAGACATTGCAGATTTTCCTGTTTTGTTCTTCTTTTCTCCCCTCTTCTTTTCCTCGGTTACTGTTCCTGTGTGATTTCATGCTCTATTTTTTGTCCATGTGCTTCTAGTTTTTTGATGTTTATTCAATTGTAGTTTTTGCCTAACTTAGTGGGAGACAGCAAAAGTCCCCATAAGATATAAGAACACCCACACCTTCTGCAATTGAACTTACTGAGAAAGAGCCAGCACCTCCTTCTCCACCAACGGGCCAACGATATAAAAACCACCAAGAAGAGCCTGAATCACCATTGGCTGCTCTTCACAAACA
>NW_006921706.1:3431768-3450225 GCF_000298275.1 Orycteropus afer afer
GGGAGGAAGTAGGAGGGGAGATGTTTCATTGTGGTAAATTGTGGTCTATGTCACGAAACAAAGTGTCTGTGAACTGCTGTATGGAAAGTGTATTTGCTCTGTAAATTTTTACCCAAATCACAATAAAAAGAAAAAAAAAAAAGAGCAAGTTACAAAAGGAACCCCTCTTTAAAAAAATAAAATTCTCCTTAGAAACTATATAATTCTGAAAGTTCCTAGGCATCATTAACCTATAAGTGATGCCCAAAATTATGTCCCCACAAATGCAGTTCACACAGTTGCCATGGAAAAAGTTTACCTGCTTATAAAATTAATAAACTATAATTCTGTTATGTATTGCCAGAGCCACAATTTCCAGTATCTCTACTACGAAGTG
This sequence comes from Orycteropus afer afer, assembly GCF_000298275.1. Lineage (NCBI taxonomy): Eukaryota > Metazoa > Chordata > Mammalia > Tubulidentata > Orycteropodidae > Orycteropus > Orycteropus afer. The sequence goes on from NW_006921706.1 coordinate 3,432,145, forward strand.
GTTTGAAAACTTAGTGTAAAGGTAGAGAAAAATAACATTTCAAATATAATCAAATATATACTTATTAACTATCTAATAAATACTTGGCAAGGTATCAATACCTAAATAATCCAGAAGATTAAGACACAATCATTGGCTGCAAAGCAACAAGAATTACCTTTAGTCATCGTTTTACACCTAGATCTCATGAACAGAAAATTTAGAGACATAAGATAAAGTAATAATCTCAATGTATTACTTTCTCATTAAAATTTAATATCTAGCTATAAGAAGTATAATTTAAGTAGAATTAGAATCTTCAAAAAATTGTCAGTTTAACCAACAGCATTTTGGAAAAAAAATTTATCACTTTTATAGGTAGAGTAATATTCTGAGTGAAGATGACTTCCTATAAACTCTTACACATTTCTGCCCAGGGCACAGCAAAAGGAAAATTAACATAAACTTGCGTAACAGGAATTTAATTTAGCTAATACAAAAAGAAACTTCTTGACTTTATCAGGGCACTTATCCAAGATATGCTTTGGAATATCATTCCTAGAACATTTTTTGGGACCATTAACCCAAACATATAATGCAGCCTAAGCCTAATTTACACTGCCTCTATCATTAATCTATTTTTCTGAGTATCAGCCTAATAGAAATGAAGTAAGAAACTGACACTACTAAAGGTAGATACAGAATGAGTGTTAAGTGGTATCAGGTGAATTGGATGCATGCCTAAATCAAATATGAACAACTGTATTTTCCATACCTCTGTTTCCCTAAGTTGGCATCAATAACATAGACCTGCCTGTGTTACATCATTATAAATACTATACTATACTCCAAATGAACATTTCAACTAAGAATAAGGATGGCATTGGAGGTAGGCAATGAAATTAGCTAATGATTTTATAATCTAAAGTGTACACTTCTGTTTCATCTCTACTGACATTCAACCTCTCATAGCCTGCTACACATGCTTTTGAAATCTCCAAATTTATAAATGAAACAAAATTACAATAGATAATCACTCCTATGTAAAACTTTTCAACAGAAGAAATGTGAAGGAACAAATAAAGCAGAGAAAAGATAACTTTTCTACCAGTTTAAACTACTTCAATGAAATGGAAAAAGAAAGAAAATAAAACATAGAATAAGTGTTTGGTAAAGGAGTGAATTTTGGTGACTATAAACGCATTAACAGAAATGTCAGACTTTATTATAGCTCTACATGTGATGTAACAGGTACATCTACATGTAAGGTGACAACTCAGTCTTTCGTTTGAAGAAAAACATATACATAAACACACAAACAAAGAGACACAATGTGTTTGACTGAAGAGTCTTGAATGTTGCATCTCTGGGCCCAATGGATAAACCTAACTTTCAGTAGTAGTACTTCAAGTGGAAGAACTGAGCCATTACTGTAGGTTTATGATAATCAATAGAAATATTTGCTTTCTTATTTCTTTGTAGAAACTTATTTACTAAATGTTTGTAAATACATAGTTCATATTTACTTCCACATATATAAAGCAAAGATCTTGTGATTATTCAGATGAAGGGTGCCACAACTAGAAAGGAAATTTAAATTAAGATTCTAAAAGTTTGAGACAAGCATTAACCAAATTGTTGCTCTAAATTATTCTCAAACTAAGAATTTTTATGTGGATTGGATATAATTAAGTTGAAAAAAAGGAGGCCTTTGTTTTATAATCCACTCAGCACCATTCAGCAGTCCTATGAACAATGGGATGAGGGATGAAAAAGAGAATGGAAAATTCTACCATTTTCCAAGTCTATGAATATAAGAATATTTCTCTAATTCCTCTAAATATATAGACTGTGAGCTCCTTGACGACGGTGATTGTGAGCTCCTTGAGAACGGTGAAAAATAGCAGATGCTCAATAAAGTTTTGCTGGCCAAATGAATAAATGTTACAGTTAGGGCTCTCATTCATTCCCACAGCTGTCTAAAAACAGGGTTTCAAGGAAGCCAAATAATACTAGTAGAGTGATTTAGAGAAGAATTCCCTTTTCCCCAGACAGACAAGATATCATAAAAATTGGGTTGATCTACCTCATTACTCTTGCTTTGAGAAAGTGTCAGGCTATCATTGGTCAGTTCTTCATCATCAGCACTGTTTCTGCTAAGAACTTTACTCTTCTTCTTCTTGCAAACCCCTTCACTAGCAGGGCTGCTATGATCTTCATCATTGCCTTCATCATTCTCATCCTCATCACTCCCACTTCCCTCATCTTCATCATCATCATTGTCACCATCACTTCCCTCTTTCTGTGATGCAGATCTTCCCTTTCTCTTTACTACAGTAGGTCGCCAGTCATTGTCATCCTCACTGTCATAGTCATCCATGTCATTCAGTTCTTCCATGGATACAAAATCCAACAGTGGTCGGTTTCGACGAAGGTTCCACTTTTTTGGCTCACTAACTTGCTCCTCTGTAGTATGTGTCGTACTGGGGACAGAAGGGGATGCATTAACAGCATGAGGACTCATGGCAGGTGTAGTGGCAGCAGCAGAAGCTGCCACATTATCAGATACTGTTGGTTTTTCTTTTTCTCTCTCTTTGTCTTTTTCTTTCTCCTTCTCTTTTTCCTTTTCTTTCTCCTTCTCTTTTTCCTTCTTCTTTCTAGGTCTTTCTCCATTCTCGTCTTCCTCCTTCTTTTCCATTTTAATTAATTGTTTTTCTGACGACAGTATTTCTTCCTCCACAGAATTTTTAACTTGTTCTTCTTTTACTTTAATATCCTCATTCAGTTCTTCCTCTAAAATATTTTCTTCAGAATCACTACAGGAGCCTTCTCCACTGTCCTTTGATGGATCTTCACTTCCATTACCACTCCCTTCAGAATCTGTTGAAAATATGAGAAAAAAAAACCACACATATGTATATACATACACACACACACACAACACGCTGACACAAATGAAACCACCAAAATTTGTGAATAACTTGTAAAATAATATAAAGAAATTTAGGTCAAATAATGGTAGACATTCCCAATCAGATTAAATAATAAATCAATGAAGGTGGTGTAATGGTTTTAGTTCAATATAGCAATAATGAAGATGAATAAATATATAATTCTAAATTAAAATATGCTTTAAAAAGAGGAGAACCATTTTGTGTAATATTGCTCATATTATATTTGGTATCCTAAATGCACTTCTTTTTAAAATTAGGCACTTATTTTTTAACTTAATGATAATGTAATATAGACCAAATTCTCCTTCCCTTACATTGTACTTTTATAACTATTTGGACTTGCAAATATCAAAAGATACACATCCAGAACAAGAAAAATCTTGCCCGAAAAGCTTTTTCCGTTAATTTCACTCTTCACCAAGCAAAAACGAGCATAGATAATTTATGGCAATCAACTTTGACTATATCCCTAATATACCACATGAATATGAGAAGCACCAAGTATGCAGGTGAAATGAAACAATAGCAAAGCCATAGAAAATGGAAGTTTCAAGAGAAGTTATCAATTTTCCTGATTATTAGAATAATGTCCATATCAACAAATGATGAGTTATCTAAACTTAGAAAAATTCTCAGCAGTAATAACCAGAGCCACAAGAATGGAATGAACTAAAACCAAACCAAACCAAACTCACTGCTGTCAAGTCGGATCCATCTCACAGCGACCCCTCCTTGGGTTTCCGAGACGGTATCACTATGGAAGTAGATTGCCCACCCTTCCTTCTGAGGAGTGACTGGTGGGTATGAACCACTAGCCTTCTGGTTAGCAGTCAAATGCCTGAGGCACTACGCCACCAGAGCTCCCTGGAATGAACTAATGGACTGCAAAAGCTAATCTATCTTGCAAACTAGCAGCCACAGTAGCTACTAAAAGGATGGGCTGAGAAGATTAAAGAGTTCATAAGGACTACAAGCTTTCTATCAAATTTCTTCTATTTCTGCCGAGGATAGCCCAGTCCCTTTAAGCCAACATTACTCAGTAACCATCTAATCTTCTTTGCTACCAATCAAATAAATAAAAATCTAAAATATCAGGTTGGGGAGGAAGAGGGAGAGCAGGGGTTAAGAAGAGAGGGGAAGCAGGAGGAGAAAACAGTCATAGCCAACTCTTGGCCAAACACCAATAGTAAAACTCATAATAATTTTTTTTGCACCTAAAACTAAGAAAAGGCAATAATAAGGTAAAAAAAAAAGGAAAAAAAAAAAGCATTTTCACACCATTTTAGTTTCTATTAATTCAAACTACCCTGTAATAACTATAAAAGTAAAACAGCTACTGGGCATTAAATGTAGAGAAAGTTGTCTATAATTAGTATCAGGTCCTATAAAATCATAATTCTGAATCTCATGATTATCATGCAGGCATCCACATCTTACTCAAGACTATTCTAAGGAAAATACTCTCATCCTGAACAATCCAGAACAAGACACAAGAACAGTGTCATGCAGGTCCATAATCCCTTATATGAAATGTTTGAAGTCAGATGTATTTCAGAATTCAAAATATTTCAGGTTTGAGAAGGGCAGCATGGTGTATGTACCATATATTACACTAACAGCCCCAGTGAGGTCTATAAAAACAAAAAACAAACTCACTGCCCTCAAGTTGGATCCACTCATAGCGACCCATCCCTGGGTTTCCAAGGCAGTATCTCTATGGAAGTAGATTGATTGTCCAATCTTCCTTCCAAGGAGTGGCTAGTAGATTCTGGTTAGCAATCAAATGCCTTAGGCACTACACTACCAGAGCTCCCAGTGAGGTCTATATCACTACCCTAACAATCAAACACATTATTTCTACTTAAAACCAAAAAAATAAAATAAAAAACCACTGCCACTGAGTCAATTCTGATCCACTCTGATTCACAGCAAACCTACAGAGCAGAGTAGAATTGCCCCATAAGGCTTCCAAGGATACTTTACAGAAGTAGACTGACACATCTGGTGTGGCTGGTGGGTTCGAACCACTGACCTCTCAGTTAGCAACTGTAGCTGAGTGATTAACTACTGTACTACTAGGGCATGGGACTAATTGCCTCCATGAATACTGCTCCTTTGCCATGAAACCAGAACTAGATGGTGCTCAGCTACCACTTCTGAACGTTTAGATCAAAGAATCTCTAGAAGAACCCTGATCAAAAAGGGGAAAATGCAGAATAGAATTTCAAATTCCCATGGACTCCAGACTTTCTGGAGCCATAGAAGCTGGATCAATTCCCAAAAACTATTGCCCTGAGATAATCTTGAAACCTGAAACCAAAACTATCCCCTGAATTCTTCTTAAAACCAAACAGTTTAGCTTAACTAGTTAAAAAAAAAAAAAAAAGGCTTTCATGCTCTTTTAAGATCTACACAGGATCAAATTGACAACAGCAACTTGAACAAAGATAGGAAGCTCAGGGGACAGTCAATTTATGTTAAGGGGGAGAACAACTCAGAAAAGGAGGGTGAGAAAGGTTGCACAACTCAAAAATGTAATCATTGTCATTGAATTGTACCTGTAGAAACTGTTGAATTGGTGTATGTTTTGCTGTGTATTTTCTCAACAAAAGTAAGTAATAATAATACTGTAATTAATAAATACTACAAATAAATGCCTATTAGTTTCAGTCAGTTTTTGTCATCAAATAAGTTTGAGCCACTCAAAAGGCTGGATGGGAAGTTTAGTAAGTTTATGTGACTTTAGGATAACGATGGTGAAATAACAGAAAAGAAGGGCAAAAATGGTAGCACAGGCTGAAGAATGTAATCTATGTCACTGAATGCACATGAAGAAATTGTTAGAATGGTGCTATCTTCAGCTATGTATATTTTCACCAATATAAGAATTACATTAAATATAATGTGCCAAAATTAGGAAAAAACTTGGATTTAGGAGCTTCTTGTATTTTAAAAAGAAATATCACTCACAAGTGACTTCTGTCCTTTTCAAACCCACATCACTACAAATCACTAAAAACTTATAACTTTTAAAACTATTCACAATTAAATTGAACCTGTCAGAAAAACCACTTGCTATAAAAAATATGTTTAAATATATTTATTATATGTATTATATAATACACTATACAATATAATACATTGTATGTATGTATGTATATAGATAGATAGAGTATAACATATAAAATTCTACTATAAAAATAATTTTAATGTGAACCAGCTGCCATTGAGTCAACTATGACTTACTGTAACCCATGTGTGTCAGAGTAGAACTGTGCTCCACAGGGTTTTTAATGGCTGATTTTTTTTTAAGTAAATAATCAGCCCTTTGTTATTTTAAAGCACCTTGAGGTGGACTCAAACTTACAATCTTCTGGTTAGCAGCCAACCACATTAATTGCACCATCCAGAGACTTCAATTTTAATATAAAGACATAATAAATAATAAGATAACTTAGCACTTCTAAGGCCAAAAAGGGTCTCCTGCATACAATGACTATAGAAAGTTGAAAATCTTACAAGCAATGCCATAATTAATTGGGAAGGAAAGTAAAAAGAAAGATTCTGAAACAATCTTCTAGAAGTCTTTTTTACCAATGAAAATTCAATGGTAGAGACAAAATTAAACTGAGGCAGAAACAGAGTACCTGGTCAAAACTGAGGCCAATCCAACTTTGCTATCATTTGGTAAAGTTTATAGAATGTCAGGGATTTTTGTGATTTTGTTTCAGTTGTTGTTGCCAATGTCTATTAATTAATTTAAAAAAAAAAAACAAACCTCTGCCATCCAGTAAATTCCAACTCATATTCCAAGGCTATAAATCTTTCTGGAAGGAGATTGCCTCATCTTCCTCCCACGGAGCAGCTGCCGGGTTTGAACCACCGACCATCTGGTTAGCAGCCAAATGTCCTACCCACTACATCACCAAAGCTCCTTATTATTTTTAAAAGTAGAGAGAAATTTATATTCTTACATTCTGTTTTTGTTTCATAATTGTGCCTGAATAGAAAGCAACTTTAAAAAATTTTAATGCTTTAAAACTATTACTTATTAATAGAAAAATGTGACATTTTCTCACAAATCCAAAACCTAGGTGTTTATCAAACCCTTCATTCTACAAATATACTATATTAGCCATAATCCAACTGAAAGGATCAGGAATCTATCTAATCTTCTCTTTCTTTGATCTCTGTAAAATACTTCATCTGATTAGCCATCACTTTTTTTGGGTATATATATATACTTAAAGAATAAAGGTAAACAATATTTGTTACAAGCATAGGATGGTAATAGTGACAGTAAGAAAAATCAGAGTCATAGGTTGTCCATAATTATAATCCTATAAACTGCAAAGAAAAAATTCCTACAAACTCAAAAGGATGATTCTGTTCCAAATCCATCACTTTGACACCCCAGAAAAAAAAAAAAAAAAGAATAGAACAGGCCAATAGGTCAACCACTTCAAATAAAGCTATCTTAGGTAGAAGAACAGAGCCAAGTCTAAAATAAACTTGTCTACATTTAAAAAAAAAAAAGTTTAATTGAAATTCCTATTTCCCATTCAGTCAAACAAAAGGCAAAAACTTTCTCAAATGGACAATATATGAAAATCTCTCTAAGAATACCTATTTCAACTAACACACAATATGAGAATTGTTTACAGTTAAAGAATTAAAATGTCAAACTATAAGAATCCCTTCACAATATATTGAATAAAATAATTTAATCAATATCAACCATCAATACCATTGTAATCAATGCTTAAGCTTTCCCCATGAAAAATATTAAACAGTAATGAAATCAACATGAATTAATTCAGAGCTTTATGTGAACTTTGCAATAAAAAGAATCTTTTTTTTTTTTCCAACAATTTCATCAACTTTAAATATTTGGTTCACTGACCCAATGCAAAAGTGATTGTTGTTGCTGTTATGTGCCATGGAGTCAGACCCGACTCATAGGGACCCCTCCATGGGTTTCCGAGGCAGTATCGCTACGGAAGTAGATTGCCCAACCTTCCTTCGGAGGAGTGGCTGGTGGGTTTGAACCACTAGCCTTCTGGTTAGCAGTCAAGTGCCTTAGGCACACAAAAGTGATTAGTACTATAAATATACATAATAGATAATAAATCACCAGTCCACTGGTTATTCAGTTATCACCTTAGGGCCATCTTTGACTCATTCTATACATCTCTTCAAACAGCTAATTAGTCAACAATTCTCATCACTTCATCCTCTATCTCTGACTCTAGTTCCAGCTGTGTCACTTTGGGTTTTCTGGGTAAATGTAGACAAGAGGTTCTCAAGTAGGGACAATCTCAAGTAGAGAAATGGGGACAATAATTGCCTGAAAGAGGGAAGAGAAGTCTGCTATTGGCATCTAGTAGGTAGAGCCCAGGGATGCTGCTAAACATCCCACAGTGCACATGGCAGCCCCCAACAACAAATTCAGCAACATAAAATGTCAATAGTTCCAAGGCTGAGACACCTGGTTATATAAGGCTTCAATTTTACCTCATTTTCCCAAGCTTATCTCTTCCACTATTCTTTTACCCAATTCTGACACCCAAATATACATGACGTTTCTCTGTCTCAAAACTTGCACTAACATTTCCTTCGCCTAGACTGCTATTTATCTAAATATGGTATTTCTTTCAGTTGATAGTTTAACTCTTTTTCCTCAATGTAATTTTTCTAGATCAAGCCAATCTAAAGTAGCCCCATCTCCTTTGAAAGATCTGAACTAAACAAGTGTTATAATAACCATGCCTTATATCATCTATCCCTTATTTTGTGTAATTATTTTATTATTATTGCTTTGTGAATCAAAACACCTAACAAAGTGTTATGAAAAACTAGATGGTCAATGAACACATCTTGACCCACTTTTCCAAAGTCAGATTATGCACAAAACACAAAGTCTCTGACTCTTCTTCCAGTTAAATTATTTTCTAGTGATGTAACTCACTAAATTAACTATTGTTCAGGACCTAAAGCTAAGCTTTTTCCTTTTGTAAGAGAGTGGAGGGGGAAGGCACGGCATTGCTAGGTTGCCTTGTATAATGGAAGTAATACATGCACACATATTTAAAAGCATTCAATTTATATAGCTGATTATTAATCATAAAAATGTCTCTTACAGTATCCTCAACCCTAGGCTCAAATCTCAAATATAAACATTTTAACTAGGATAAATCATGAAATTAGCAATATTCTGTTTTAGACTTACAAAGCTGGTATCTTCATAGGGTTCCACTTAATATTTCTATATATGGCTCATTCCATAATTATATTTCAAGTAATTATATATATAATTATTTAATAATTATATATTATTATATACAAATAATAGCATATTTTATATATATACAATATACTAACACCTCATTTCTGGACTTAACTTTAAAATTTATTAACTGACCGTCTTCATTCAAAAAAGAGAAATTTAGCTCGGCTTTCACTTTACAAATAAAAGATAAGCTATTTTCAGTTTCTTAATTTTCTAAAGGAACTCTGGTAGCCTAGTGCCTAAGACACTTGACTGCTAACCAGAAGGCTGGTGGTTCAAATCCACCAGCCACTCCTCCGAAGGAAGGTTGGGCAATCTACTTCCATAGTGATAGTGCCTCAGAAACCCAAGAAGGGGTCACTATGAGTCAAGTCCAACTTGACAGCACATAACAACAAGAAGGACCTAACTCATAGTGACCCCTCCTTGGGTTTCCGAGGTGGTATCACTACGGAAGTAGATTGCCCAACCTTCCTTCCGAGAAGTGGCTGGTGGGTAGAGGTTTATAATTACTAAATTTATTAATGATGATTTGCCAATCTTACTGGCAGGTCATCTTTCAGCAATGCTGATTTTTTTCCTATTTTATCATCTGAAAACCATGTGTATAAAATTGTGTATCTGCAAGGCTGTTCAATATAATAACCTTCAGTATTTTCTGTATTTATTATTAAAGCCAAACAGAAAAATAAAACTTCACTTCTAGAGCATGTTTTTCAAGACACTATGGTCAGGACAGATGGTTAGCTACTATTTCTTCATCTTCACCTTAATCTCTTCATAAGAAGGCGTAGGATTCCAACTCCCACATGTTTGAAAACCAGTATATATTTAATGTGTATTTTCTGTAAAGTTCAACTAAACATACTATCTTGTTGTTGTTGTTGTTATGCACCGTCAAGTCGGCCTCAACTCATAGCGACCACTCCTTGGGTTTCCAAGGCAGTATCACTACACAAGTAGGATTGCCCAACCTTCCTTCTGAGGAGTAGCTGGTGGGTTTGAACCGCCAGCCTTCTGGTTAGCAGTCAAGTGCCTTAGGCACTGCGCTACCAGAGCTCCTAAACATATTATCTTAGGTAGAAAAAAAGATTCAAACAGAAACTATCCATAACCTAGACTAAGCCAACATTTTGGCTATAGAAGGGCACCAATATCCTATGAAGCAACAGTACAAAATATGATTGTTTCTGTTAACTTTTAATTATTTTAAATGAAATCATTTTCTACCAAACTCTCATTTGCATTAATGTTCAAGAACTACACAGATAATTAAAATAAATAAGGTAATAGGTCATTATAATACAAAAATAATGTGCAACAATGACCTAAAGTCACTAATTTAAGCATTCCAAGAGGCAAGGAAAGGAGCTCTGGTGGTATAATGGGTAAGGCATTTGGCTGTTAACCAGAAAGTCAGCAGTTCAAACCCACCAGCTGCTCCATGAGAAGAAGATAAGTCAATCTACTTCTGTAAAGACTTACATCCTTGGAAAACCAAAGAGGGTTGCTATGACTCATAATAAACTCAACAGCACTGGGTGTGTTTTTTTTTTAAGAGGCAAAGAGGGAAAAGGCCTAGTGCAACAGACTAGACATGACAGAAGGGGAGAGAAAGTCATTCCTAAAAACATTCAAATTCTAAATTTAAAAAAAAAAACAGCAGCCTAACTAAACTCATCCTACCAGCTTTCACAAATCGAGAGCTCCTTCTGGATAGGATTTAACTTAACAAGGGCAGAAATGTCTATGTAACTTGATGCCACAAATTGTGATGAGAATGTAGTTTATCTTTGTATCACTAGATTGCTTTATCCCAGGTAAAGAAAAGTGATACTTGTGAATGACTCTATCTCATAAAAAAGTTATCTACAAACTCAGGATTTATTGTGACAAAAATAATTATGGAATACTTAAAGATAATAAGCTTTGGAGTTTTTCCTATGACGGTATTCAAAGAATTCATACCTTCTGAGACTCAGCTACTGTCTCAGTTTGCAACTTCTACCATAAACCAAAAGCTACATTCCAGCCAAAAAGAATATATTGTCTGTCAATGATCATCAAGAGAACTAAGAAGACAGATTTAAATTTTACCTCCTTTCTCTTCCCTGGAGGAGCTCAGGTGGTGCAGCGGATAAAGCATTCAGCTGCTAACCAAAAGGTCAGTTTGAACTCACCAGTAGCTCCACAGGAAAAGGATGAGGCAGTGTGCTCTTGTAAAACTTTAGTCTTGGAAACCTACAGGGCAGTTCTACTCTGTCCTACAGGGTAGTTATGAGTCAGAATGAACTGGATGGCAGTGAATTTGTTTTTTTTATTTTGGTTTCCCATCCCTATCTTTCCCTTCTTTGTAAATTACCAAAATTACTGAATGGTTGGTGGGTTGAAACTGCCAACCTTCTAGTTAGTTAGCAGCTGAGCACTTTACCACTGCACCACCAGGGCTCCTTGAATAAATGGAAGGATTTAAGAGCTAAGAAACAAAGATTAAAAAGCACTTAAACTTATCAACTTCTGATAGATGTTTGTGAACTAAATCAAGCAAGCACAATATCCACCTAGTTTCAGTTTAAGAATATATCTACCTCCTCTTGAGATTAAACAGTGAAAGTATTTTGGAGTCAAAAGATAAATTAGATCTATTACCAACTGAGTGACCTCATGCAAGTTCTTTAAGCTCAAGAGAGCATTCTTTGGCTATAAAATAATTACTTCCTTCACTGAGTTAGTGTAAAAATAAATGATAGTATTAAAAAGAAAAATTCACAGTAAAGCACAATGCTGCTTGTTAATATTATCAGAAGTAATAAAAGTAATGCTGCAAAATCTAATTTCATCTCTTCCTACCATCCTTAGCATGGAAAAGCCAGAAGAAAGAAGAGCAAAATCTAGCAAACTCTCTGGAAGAGAGTTTAAAAACTGGGAAAAGGATGAAATTGGAAGCTCTTTCATTTCTCACTTTATTTAACCATCCATCAAAGAGGCAGAATGACACATAGTTTTCATTTCTCATATGTGTTTATTTTCACCTAAAATATTTAAGCGATTGTGTTTTTCAGATTCCCTCAAGGAAAAGTTGCACATGGAAAAGAAACTACAAGAGAACCATACTTTTTTTTTATATTTTCTAATTTGGTACATGAATTATTACCTTTTAAAGATTAATATTAAAATCATAAAATATGATGAGCAAGCATGCATGCTTTATGCCTCAGAGATTTTTGAAAGGCACAATCCACAAGCTGCAGTACTACTATAACTTAAAGTTATAGTTTTTATTCTAGTTAAAGACAAAAAACAAAACTCCCAGGAATAGGACTGCCAAGTGATTTGAAAAGAAAATCATGGACTGTATATGGCCCATATTACTCGCAGGTTATTATTCTACTTCTAGATATCCCTTGTCTTTTTTTTTTCCAACCATGAAATATGCATAAATATATTTAAGGTATAAAATAGAGAAAATGCTTTGGCATCTTTGCAGTAAGTCCTTCCCTACTTGCTAATTACCGCTGAATAAGTAGCAACAAAAACAAGCAATGATAGGATCTAGTGATAGGATCTTGGGGAAATGTGGTAAATCAAATGGACAAAATAAATGAAGTTTATGTGCTTTAACTTTATAAATTGGCACTTAACCAAAACCGATTCTTTAAAAAAGAAGAAAAAACTCTGAAAATAAGCCCATCTCCAGGAAGCTGGAAAAAGGGAAGAGAGAAGGAAACATTTACCTGAAGCATCTCCAACTTTAAAATCACTGTCATCTGAACTATCATAATCGAGAGCTTCTAGCAGAGAAGCGGCCAAAGGCTTCACCTGCCTCCTCTTGGAGCTGCGATCCACTGTTAAGAGAAAAATATTACATCGTCATTCATAATCCAACAACAACAGGGGGTCCACGGTGCTGAGGGAAGATAAGAAACCATCGCGCAGGAAACCTTTGTCTAACTCAGTTCTCAGGATGCAGGCAGGGGGTGGGGGGAGGCTAGGAAGCTCCATGGGTAGCTCCAGCACTCAGGTGTAGCCAACGCAAACCCTACCTCCCGCCAACTCCCTCAAAAAAAAAAAAAAAAAAACCATTGACATCCAGACGATTCGGACTCATAGCGACATTACAGGGCAGAGTAGAATTGCCCCCATGGGGTTGCCAAGACTAATCTTCAACCGGAAGCAGAGTACCACTTCTTTCTCCCTGGGAGCGGCTGGTGGGTTCCAGTCGCTAACCTTAGCAGTCCAGCGCTTTAACCATTGAGGCACCAGGGCTCCTTAACGCAAACCCAGATGGGCCAAAATCGAAGCTGAGTACCCTCTTTTTCCACATCTTGTGGAGATGTTTCAGAGACTCGCTCTCAATCTCAACTAGACACCGCAACAGTCAATTAAAAAAAAAAAAAAAAGGAAAGCCCAGGTAATAAAAGCAGTGTTTATTCTCTTAGACACTGGAAGGAGACCTCCCACGACAGGTCCCCGCAAGACCCCCATCCCCACCCCCACGCCCAGCTCCTCCTGTTATCTAGGAGGGCTGAAATGGATCTCTCTCCCCTCGGAAGCCTCGGACACACTTACTAAAGAATCCGTGAGGTGCTCGTTTGGAGGAGACCTAGGGAGAGGATGCGGGAGCACAGGCAGCGCCGAGATCGGGAGTGGGAAAGCGGAGGCAAGTCCAAAAGATGCTATTTAAAATGGGCGAAACCGCCTACCCGGCCCCCACGCAGCAAGAATAGCCCTGCGGATCCCCTCCCGCCCCCAAGTCCTCTAAGAACCAGGCCAGGCCGCTCGCGCCCCTTCCCACGGCGCTCCCCGGCCAGAGGCGCCCTCTGGCCCAGGCAGCGTGGCTAAGCCTGCGGCCCTGGGGTGTTAATTTCCCCCGTTAAAACTGGAAAAAAAAACGAAAGAAAGAAAAACTTTATTAGCCTGCATCAGAAACAAAAGACCCAGAAATTTGTACAGTCTGACGCCGGTTGCCGGAGACAATAGGTAAAGCAACGACCCGGATACAGCTCTAACGAGAAGGAAGTGAAAACAGGAGACAGCTCAGCCCTGAGAGCTGTAGGAGTCGAGAGCGCGTGCGCTGAACTCGCGCACTACACTGCCCCAGCAGGAATCGAACAGAGCCGAGCGGTGACAAAGGGAGCCGAGTAGTGCCGAGCAGGAGCAAACAATGCTCCCAGATCGATGCGGCTCCTCCCACAAATCACTGCGGCCCCGCCTTCTCCGCCCCCAACTCCGCCCTCAGCTCTATTCATCTGTGAGACTGATTTTGGTTTTGAATTGTTTTTAGATAATTTATTCAAAATAAACTTCCCACAAAAGTTCGTTTTCTGCTTTAAACCACTACCCAAAAGCAGAGACAACCATTCACAAAAACATGTTAAGTAACTATGGTAACAATGATTTACTGCAGACGTGTCTGCATAAATAAGGCATATACTTAGTTTGCTAAGAAAAAAAAAATAGGAAAAAATATTCTTTCTCACAAACATGTTGCATATTATCTGAGAATGTATATCTGTATGAATGTGTTATAATGCTTCACATGTACCTGGGGAATTTATTTTTTAAGATGAATTGCTAAATCCATAAAAGCACGAAGACAGTATGATACGTGCAATTGGATTTGACAGTCCTTAAACAGTTTTATTCACCATGTTTGTTGACATACAAGTTAATATTTAATAGTTTGTAAAATGTTTGTATGTATATCGAAGCATAGAGAAACTTTGGATGAAGCTGATTAAATTCATTTATTTATACCACAATCATACATTGAGTGGCAAAGTTTGTAACACTGGGAACTATGTTATGAAAGACAGTGTAAATCAAATTTGTAGGAATCAAATAATATAATTCAGTAATGGATCTTACTATGTAAAGAAACGTGGGTTGAAATCTTTTGTAACAATAAATTGAAATCAAATTTTCTAACATTTAATTTGAATAAATATTTAGTAAATATTTATTTAATGCCTAGGAGCTCTGGTGGCATAGAGCCTAAGGTATTTGACTGCTAACCAGAAGTCTGGCAGTTCAAACCCACCAGCCACTCCTCGGAAGGAAGACTGGGCAATCTTAGTTCAGTAGAGACACCACCTCTGAAATCCAAGGAGAGGTCACTATGAGTCAGTTCTGACCAAAGGACACTGAGTTTGTTTTGTTTTGTTAACATTTATAAGATATTAGGAGTCCCTGGGTTGTACAAACAGTCTGGACTAACCAAAACTTTGGAAATTTGAGTTGTCTAAGAGGTGCCTGGAGAAAGGCCTGGTGATCTACTTCCAGAAAATATAACCACTGAAAACAGCAGAGACTAGAGGAACCACCTGAGAATATTGCCCTGAAATATCCTTCAAACTTTCAGCTGAAACCACTCCCGGATGTCACATTTCAGGTAACTAACACATTGGCTCAAAAAATTACTGATATCACCCATGAGTATTCGGCTTCTTTAAACAAAAAAAAAAAATCTATATGAGCCTAAACTGTCAACTTTTACCCTAAAGCAAAGATGAGAAAGAAGGGTAGGGTGAGGAAGATTAATAGAAACACAACAACCAGAACTGAAATAATGAGAATGTTGACACCAATGTAGAAAACGTAACTGTTATCACTGAACAATATGTATATAAACCACCATAAACCCCCCCAAAAAAAAAGTTGCCATCAAAGGGACCGTAAAAGATAGAGCAGAACTGCCACAAAGGGTTTACAAGGCTATAATCTTAACTGAAGCACACTAGCACATCCATCTCCTGAGGAGCAGAAAGTGGGTTCAAACTGCTAACTGTTCTGTTAGCAACAAGCATTTAACCACTGTGCCACCAGGACTCAACAATGAATATAAGAAAAACCCACTGCCATCGAGTCAATTCTGACTCATAGTAACCTCCCATTGGGTTTCCAACAATGTAAATCTTTACGGAAGTAGATTGCATCATCTTCCTCCCACTGAGCCGCTGGTGGGTTTGAACCACCAACCTTCTGGTTAGCACTCAAATGCCTTACCCATTAAGCCAATAAGTACGTTGTTGTTGTTAGGTACGATGAGTTGGCTCTGACTCATAGCAACCCTGTGTACAACAGAATGAAACAATGCCTGGTCCTGTGCCATCATCCCCATCCTTGCTACACTTTAGCCTATCCTTGCAGCCACTGTGTCAATCTCTCTTTGAGGGTCTTCCCCTTCTTCACTGACACTCTACTTTATGAAGGATGATATCCTTCTCTAGGCAGTGGTCTGTTCTGAGAACATGACCTAAGTAAATGAGACAGAGTCTGGCCATTCTTGCTTCCAAGGAGCATTCCAGCTGCAATTCTTCCAGGACAGATTTGTTCTTCTTTTTAGCAGTCCCCGGTATTTTCAGTATTCTTCATCATACCACAATGCAAAGGCATCAAGTCTTTTCAGTTTTCCTTACTCATTGCCCAGCTTTCACACAGTAGAAGGCACATGAAAATACCATGGCTTGAGTTTTGTTGTTGTTATTTGCCCTCGAGTCGGACCCGACTCATAGCAACTCCTCCTTGGGTTTCTGAGGCAGTATCACTACGGAAGTAGATTGCCCAACCTTCCTTCTGAGGAGTGGCTGGTGGGTTTGAACTGCCAGCCTTCTGGTTAGCAGTCAAGTGCCTTAGGCACTACACTACCAGAGCTCCCTGGCTTGGGTAAGGCTGGTTTGGGTTTGGCACACCTTAATCTTCAAAGTGACATCTTTGCTCTTCAACACTTAAAAGAGGTCTTTTGCAGCAGATTTACTCAGTACAATATGACATCTGATTTCCTGACTGCTGCTTTCTTGGGTGTTGATTGTGGATCCAAGTAAAATGAAATTCCTGACAACTTCAATCTTTTCTCCATTTATCATGATGTTGCTTCTTGGTCCGGTTGTGAGTATTTTACTTTTCTTCCTGTCAAAGTGAAATCTATACTGCTGGCTATTGTCTTTGATCTTCATTAGTAAGTGCTTCAAGTCATCTTCACTTTCAGCAAGCAAAGTTATGTCATTTCCATATTACAGATGGTTAATGAGTCTTCCTCCAAATGCTGATGTTGAGTTCTTGTTCATATACTCCAGCTTCTCAGATTATTTGCTCAGCATACAGACTGAATAAGTATGGTGAAAGGTTACAACCCTGACATACACCCTTCCTGATTTTAAGCTATGCAGTGTCCCCTTGTTCTGTTCAAAACATAACTTCTTGGTATAGACCGAGAAATACAGGTTCCTTATGAGGACAATTAAGTGTTACAGAATTACCATTCTTTGTAGTGTTATCCACAATGCATTATGATAAACACAGCTGAATACCTTTGTTTAGTCAATAAAACACAAGTAGATATCTATCTGCTACTCTTTGCTTTCAGCCAAGATCCACCTGATAAGAGCAATGATATCCCTCATTCCACATCCTCTTCTGGCTGCAGCTTGCATTTATGGAAGTTGCTTGTCAATCTACTGCTACAACCATTTTTTAATTATCTTCAGCAACATTTTACTTGCATGTGATAGTAATGATATTGTTCAATAATTTTCACATTCTGTTGAATCATCTATATTTGAATGAACATAAATATCAATCTCTTCCAGTTAGGTGGCCAGGAAGCTGTCTTCCAAATTTCTTGGCATAAATGAGTAATATCCTCCAGTGCTGCATCCATTTGTTGAAACATCTCAATCGGTATTCCATCAATTCCTGGAACCTTGTTTTTCACCAGTTCCTTCAGTGCAGCTTGGACTTCTTCCTTCAATGCCATTGATTCTTGGTCATATGCTACCTTGTGAAATAGTTGGACATTGACCAGTTCTTTCTGATACAAGGACTCTGTGTATTCCTAATATCTTCTTCTTTTTTTTTTTT
>NW_006921706.1:3467058-3470493 GCF_000298275.1 Orycteropus afer afer
GAAGGAAGATGGGGCAATCTACTTCCGTAGTGATACTGCCTCGGAAACCCAAGGACTCGACGGCACATAACAACAACAACAACAACAACTCCTGATCTATTTTGATTGACATCTGCTTGATATATCATTTTCCAAACTTTGATTTTTAGTCTATTTTTGCCTTTGTGTCTAAGGTGAGTCTCTTGTAAACAGCATATTGATGGGTCTGTTTTCCTATCCAATCTGCAACTCTCCATCTCTTGAGTGGTACATTTAATTCACTTACATTCAGTAAAATTATCAACAAGTATGAATTTATTGATGTCATTTTATGTGTTTTTCATGATGTTGCTGATTTCTTTGTTCCATATAATTTTCTGTGCTGAGCTCATTTTGCTTATGATTCATATTATCATGTCCTTTGTTGCTGTTATTTAAGTATTTGCTAAATATTTGTGCTTGTCCTCTTTTTCATTTTGATATGAAGGTTTATTATTTTTCTTTGAGGTTACCCTGTGATTTATTTTCTTCCTAAGTTTAAAACAGTCTATTAACTCTCTCAATTGTCTTGACTTCCTCACCTTTTAGAAGTTCTGTAACTATGCTATTTATTCCCTCTTTTTGGTGTGTAGCTGTCCTCATTTACCAATTAATGTCCCTGGTTCCCCATTTATAGTCTTGATTTTTAAACTTATATTACTTTGGATAATTTTACAACTGGGAGGTGTCTGGGTTATGTCATCATGTGTGTTAATCATTGTTAGTTGTTTGCTGTTGCTGGTCCTCTGTTCGAAGGACTCCCTTTAGCATCTCTTGTATGTTTGGTATGATTTTAACAAATTCCCTTAATTTCTGCTTATCTGGAAATCTCCTCATTTCATCATATTTCAGGAACAGTTTTTTGGGTATATAATTCTTGATTGGAAATATTTTTCTTTCATGGTTTCATATCCATCATCCCTTTGCCTTCTTGCCTACATGGTTTCTGCCAAGAAATCAGAGCTCAGTCATATTGGTTGCCCTTTGTAGGTAGCTTTTTGTTTTTCCACTGCTGCTTTTAGGATTCTTTCTTGTCTTTGGTTTTGGTGAGTTTGATGATGCTATATCTTGGTGATTTTCTTTTGGGGTCTATGCTGTTTGAAGTTTGTGGAACTTTATGAATGGATATATTCTTGTTTTTCATCGTATCAGTGAAATTCTCTCTCAACAAATCTTTGACTATTTTCACTGTGGTTTTGTCTGTCTCTTCCTATTCTGTAATTCCGATTATATGTAGGTTATACCTCTTGATGGTATCCTATATGAGTCTTAGGCTTTCTTCATTTTGTTTTAATCTTTTTTTCTGGTTGATCCCTTAACAAAGTAGTATTGAGGTATTTGCTTTTAATCTCATTAATTCTGTCTTCCATTGATTTGATTCTGTCCCTTTGCCCATTCAATGTGTTATCCATTTCTGAAATCTTAACAATAATCTTCTGGATTTCTATTCGTTGTTTTTGTATCATTTCTAATTTTTTGTTTATTTTGCCAATTTGTTCTTGTATTGTTTTCCTAAATTGTTCTATAGCTTTGTATATGCTTTCCTTAATTTTGTCAGTGTTTTCCTTGATCTAATCAGTGTTTTCCTTGATCTGTCTTTCAATCCATTGAAGGTACCAAATATAATCTTTTTGAACTTCTTACAAGGAGTTCCAGTTCTGCTTCTTCCTCAGGGATGTTTTCTGGGTTTTTGTCCTGGTCTCTTTGCTACTACTACTTTATCTTGCTTCTTTGTGTGGACTGTGATGGTCTGTTGTTTTTGAGACATTTTGATGTTGTAGTATTTGTTTAATTTGTGGTTGTTAGTGTAATTCACCTAAGATTTTTTTCTTTTGTTTTGGTATTGCTGTATGAGCAGTGTACTATGCTCTTCTATTTGCTTATTGTTAGCACTTAGGTACTCACCACCTGTCTCCTGGAGAGTGTTATAGAGAATGAGAGTGTGTGCCCAGCTCAGTTAGCTATTTGTAAAGAACATTTGAGGGTGAGTTGAAGTGATATAGGTGAACGTCTACCATTAGTCAGTTGATACAAAAGCAAGTGGTGGCCCTCATCCAGTAGGTAGGCCTGCAGGAGGTGTAGGTATGATTTGGTTTTGTGGGAAGGATTGCTGTATCCCACTCAGTTAGACATAAATAAATAAATTATATACACACACACACACACACAAATAAAAACAAGAGAAAAACTCAAACTGTATAAACAAGCAGGACCTATTGGGAAAAAAAAAAGCCAACAAATAATAAGAAAAATTTGAAAAACATATTTATAATAATAATTAAAAAAAAGATAATGAGAAAAAGAGATTTTAAAAAAACCTCATAATATCTGGGGAGCAAGAAATGAGAGAAAAGAGCAAGAGTAAAAGAATAGTAAATAAAAAATGGGAAAATAATGAATAGGAAGAATTAAAAGGAAGAAAAAAGAAGGGAACCAGGAAAAGGGAAGAAAAAAATAAAAAGAGAACCAGTGATAGGAAAGAGAAAATAATAAGTGAAAAGGAAGAAAGGAGGAAGATAAAAAGAATAATGTAAAAAAAAAAAAAAAACCAAGAAAAACAAAACTGCAGGGATGGGGCACAACACCCAGGCTCTGTCAGGACACAGACTAGGATTGAATTCCTGCTGGTCAAGAAGGTGGGTGCAGGGGGGGAATGGCAACACCTCTGTCTACCAAGACTGTGTGGGGTGTAAGAGTAACAAGGAAAATATTGCACCTTTCTGTATGTCAGCATCAAATGCAGTTGTCCATGCTGTCCTCAGCAAGCGGTGCCAATTTGTAGGTTGCTGTCCGGGTCAGAACCCCTCTTGGATATATTCAAAATGGCCACGCTGCTTGCAAATATTAAAAATGGTTGCGTCCTCAGGACAGTTGTCAGTCCACAGGTTTGTTTGTCTCTTTCTTTAGTGTTTTCCTTTCTGGTTGTCAGGCACCAGTGCAGTCCTTGCCCATGTTGTCCTTGGTGAGCAGAGCCAACTCTTAGATTTCTACTGGGTATATTCTTAAATATTTAAAATGCCTGAGCCCTCAGGGCAGCCAGCAGTCTGCAGCTCCATTTTTCTCCTTATTCACTGTTTTCATTTAGGTTCTTCTACCAGTTGGTGTTTAATCCACTTCTTTATCTTTCCCTTCAAAGGTCAGAGTTCCAGGATCATCTTCTGTATTGGTTTCAATTGGTTTCTCATTGCTTTGTGGCAGAAGGTCTGTATAGCTTGTCTGCCTATTTCACCATCTTGCCAGAATCCCTGAATTTTATTATTGATACTTCTACATCTGGTTGCCCCAGGGTTACAGGTGAGGAGAGACAACTCAGGGACGCCCGAAGTAGCAAGTGGGAAGAACAGGAGAAAGGGGATTAAAAGCCAGGAAGCCAGAGAGAAGAGCAATCAGCCAAAGGGATTAGGTGAGGAGAGGAAA
>NW_006921706.1:3473390-3496652 GCF_000298275.1 Orycteropus afer afer
GAAATGACTCGACGGCACTTAACAACAACAACAACAAACATCTGGTTGATTTGCAGGCGGTTTTGTCACATCTCTTAATCTCTGGTTGTTGGCTGCCATTGTTGATTGTCTGTCCAAAGGACTCCCTTTAGCATATCTTGGAAGTTTGGTCTGGTTTTTGCAAATTCCATTAATTTCTCTTGGGAATGTCCTTATTTCACCATATTAGTTGAGAGACAATTTTGCTGGATGTATAATTCTTGGTTGGCAGTTTTTTTCTTTCAGTGTTTTATATGGGTCATCCCATTGCCTTCTTATCTTCATGGTTTTTGCCAAAAATTAGAGTTTAAATTTAATGGTTCTCCCTTGTGGGAGACTTTTCCCTTTTCCTGTACTGCTTTCAAGATTCTTTCTTGTCTTTGGCTTTAAAAATTTATTATATTAAGTCTTGGTGATTTTCTTTCAGAGTTGATTCTATTTTGGGTTCGTTGAGCTTCTTGAATGTGTATCTCCTTTTCTTTCACGATATTAGGGAAGTTTTCTTCCAACAAATCTTTGACAATTTTTTCGGTGCTTGTTTTGGTCTCTTCTTGTTCTGAAATTTGTCACATGTAAGTTACTCCTCTTGATAGTGACTCATATACGTCTCAGGCCTGCTTTATTTATTTATTTCTGATTGTTTCCCTAACAGATTAATATTGAGAGGTTTGTCTTTAATGTCACTAATTCTGTTGTCCACTGATTGAACTCAATTCCTTTGTCTTTTCTATGCATTACCTATTTCTGAAATTTTCATACCTATCTTCTGGATTTGTTTGCTGTTTTTGTATGGTTTTTAATCTTCCAATTTGTTCTTGTATGTATGTGTGTGTGTGTGTGTGTGTGATATGAAGTTTTCTGTTGTCTCCAAGACATTGTAGTGTTATTGTATTAATTTGTTGAATTTATGTTGGTTTCTTTCACCCTGATTTTTTGTTTGGTTTGGTTTTAATATATCCAGGCAATAGGGTAGGTGTGTTACACATTCTTGACTAAAACACTCAGCAAAATAGGAATAGAAGGGGAAGTCCTCAACATAATTAAGGGCATAGACACAAAACCAAAGGCCAACATTATTTTCAATGGAGAGAGACTAAAAATATTCCCTTTTAGAACAGGAACCAGATAAGGATGCCCTTTATCACCACTTCTATTCAATATTGTATTGGAAGTCCTAACCACAGCAATAAGGCAAGAAAGGAAAATAAAAGGCAACTATATTGATAAATAAGAAGTAAATCTCTCTTTATTTGTAGATGATATGATACTATACATAGAAAATCCTAGAGACTCAGCAAGAAAACTACTGAAACAAATAGAAGGATTCGGGAAAATGGCAGGGTACAAGAACAACATACAAAAATCAGTTGGATTCTTCCACACTAACAAAAAGAACTCTGAAAAAGAAATCAGGAAAACAATACCATTTAAAATAACCACCACAAAGATGAAGTACTTAGCAATAAGTCTAACAGAGACACAAAAGAGTTATACAAAGGAAACTACAAAACACTCTAATATAAGAAACCAAAAAGAGAGCTACATAAATGGAAAATACCATGTTTATGGATAGGAAGAACTAATATTGTAAATATGACAATACTACTCAAAGGAATCTATAGATATAATGGAACCCTGATCCAGATTCCATCATCATTCTATAAAGAAATGGAAAAACCAATCATCAACTTTATATGGAAAGGAAAGAGACTCTAAGGCATTTGACTGCTAACAGAAAGCTGGCGGTTCAAACCCACCAGCCACTCCTCGGAAGGAAGATTGGACAATCTATTTCCATAGAGATACTGCCTCAGAAACCCAAGGAGGGGTCGCTATGAGTCGGGGTTGACTTAACAGCAGTGAGTTTGGTTTTTGCTTTGGTTTGCTACAGAAGAAGAACAAAGTAGGAAGTCTCACACTCCCCAGTCTCAAAAGCTACTACACAGTCACAGTAGTCAAAACAGCCTACTATTGCTACAATGACAGATGCACAGACTAATGGAACAGAAATAAGAATCCAGAAGTAAATCCATCCACCTACAAACACCTGATCTTTGAAAAGGGGCCAAAGCATATTAAATGGGGAAGAGGTAGTCTAACAAATGGTGTTGGAAAAACTAGATACCCATTTGGAGAAAAATGAAATGGCATCCGTATCTCAAATCATCTACAAAAACTAATTCAAGATAGATGAAAGACCTAAACGTAAAAATTAAAACCACGAAGATCATCAAAGAGAAAATAGGGACAAACTTACAGGCCCTAATATGTGGCATAAATACACTATCAAACAACTAAAAACACACAAACAGCAGAAGTCAAACTAGATGAATGGGACCTCCTAAAAATTAAACATTTATGTATATCAAAAATACTTTACCAAAAGAATAAAAAGAGAATGTAGATAGGGAAAAAAAATTTAGCAATGACATATCTGACAATGTACTATTCTCTAAAATTTACAGAAAACTTCACACTTCAACAATAAAAGATAAATAATCCAGTTAAACAATAGGCAGAGAACATGAACAGTCAGTTCACCAAAGAAAAAATTTAAGCAGCTAAGAAATAAATGAAGAAATGCTCTTGATCATCAGTCATTAAACTAAAAACTCACTGCCACCAAGTCAATTCCGACTCATAGCAACCCCCGCTGGGTTTCTAAAGCTGTAAATCTTTATGGAAGCAAACTGCCCCATGTTTCTTCTGTGGAGTAGCTGGTGGGTTTGAACCAACAACATTCTGGTTACCACCCAAATACCTTAACTACTACACCACAAAACTCGATATTAGTCATTAGAGAAATGCAAATCAAAACAACAATGAAATATCATCTCACCCCAGCATTAATAGCAAAGTTAAAAAAACCAGGAAACAGCAAATGCTGGCAAGGTGTGGAGAGACTGGACCTTACACACTGTTGTGAAATGGTGCAACCACTGTGGGAAATGGTATGGTGCTTCCTGAAAAAATTTAAAATAGAAACACCACATTATTCAGCAATCCCACTACTGGGTATATATCCTACAGAGTAAGAGCTGGGACATTAATAGATACCATGCATATCCATGTTCATCACAGCACTACAGACAATAGTGTGAAGATGGAATTGGGAAGAGTGATGTTACATCGTAGGAATTGCAGTGAATGTCACGAAACATGTATGAATTGTTTAATGGGAAACCAATTTGCTCTTTCACCCTAATCACAATTTAAAAAAAAACAAATAGAAGATAGAAATTTCAAAGAGAGAGATAATTAAAAAAGCAACGTAGAAGAGAATTAGAACATAAAAACTAACGCACTGCTGTCAAGTTGGATCCCACTCATAGTGACCCCTCCTTGGGTTTCTGAGGTGATGTCACTACAGAAGTACATTGCCCAATCTTCCTCCCAAGGAGTGACTGGTGGGTTTGAACCTCCAGCCTTCTGGTTAGCAGTCAAATGCCTTCGGCACTACGCCACCAGAGCTCATAATTAGAACATAGATACTCTAAAAAAAGAAGTTACAATTCAAAGATATAGGTATTTGGGGTAATATTCTGAAAACTGTAAAATACACCATTTTCTTAAAATGCTATTTAAATAGAAGGTTTCAGTGTAAAAAAGTAACCATTATTTAAAATTGCTGGAGTTTCTCTGCTTTTTAGTATTCATTGAATTTTGTACACAAAGTGCTTTTGGTATTTAATTTAAACTGATGACAGTATGTGAAGCTTTGAGATTGGTAACAGTATAAGCAAACTTTCACAGACCAAAAAATGTTTTAAATTTTCCAATAGAAATTTTGTAATTAAATACATTTTATGCTAAATAACCAAATATTAGTGAAAGAATGTATTTATTTTTAGATTAAGGATAGCTGCAGAATCTTTATTAACAACTGAGGGTGCAGTTTGTATTTGTGTTATCAGAAAAAGAACTTCAGCTGCCAATTTATGTGCAAGAAAAATAATTAAATTCCTAAATTGAAACAGAGTAAAATATATATGAGTCTGTCTTCAATTTGGATTAATATAATTGTATTCCATGGTTCACTTATCAAATTATTCCTCTCTGAAGAAGCTATTTCTTTATTGTCACACACTGATAACAACTATACCTTCCAGAATTTTCTAGGTATGAATAGAAGAAAAAATCCTTTTTCTTGAGTGCAATTGATTCACCATACAACTTACATTTTTAGAACTATTCATTACACAACTTACATTTCATTTGAACAACTAATATTTAGGGGTTTTTTTGTGTGTAATCTAAAATTGTTCACAAAATCAAATCAAGCAACGACACAAGGAAACAAGAAATCCAGAAGGTACACATCTCAGATTGAGATGCTAAAATATATCTCCATTTATTAAGATCTTATACTTTACAATTGTTTAACAAAAGTTTTTAATTCGTCTTCACTAGCAAAAGGATAAATTTCCAAACCTAAAATTCTCAAATGTTTGGGTTAACCTATTTTTTTTTCCACCTTTTTTTTCCCCAAAAACTCCTTTTCATCACAGTGAACTCATAAATTTCTTCCACACATTACGCACTTACACTGTGAATTTTTACGTCTCTCTGCTTTGTTCAGGCTACTCTGTCTACACAGAATGCAATTTTTTCCCTTTCTTTGCTTGATTATTCTGAAAGTCCAATATAATGCCACAGACTTCACAGGTTCTGCAGTCTTATTTTCAGTTTATTTGCTTTTGCATATTTCATTGGCCAAGCCTGTAAAGAACAGGGGGATAAAATACAATTTTTCCCTTTAAGGACATTAAAATTTGTAAACAAAAAGACAGTCTACCACAATCTGCCCTTCTGATTACAATCATTCATCTCTCTCTCCTTTCTCAAAGATACATTCACCCTCTTTACCACACGATCACCTAAAAGCCATTTTGTCATAATTTCCAGCTCAGAGTCCGTGATGGTAACTGTTATATGTTAACTTGGTGAGGCCATGGTTCTTAGTAGTTTGGCAGTCATTATGTAATCGTCTGGCATTTTGTGATCTGATGTCGGCAGCCAATCAGTTGTGGGCATTTGTTTGTATATTCATTTGGAGAAACTCTGTAGCCTCTGGGGTTGGGTTGGCTGTGATTTTTACAGAAGCCACTCACCAGTCCTGGATCTTCCATAAAGTGTTGCTTGGGGGGTTCGAACAGGCAGGCTGTGGGTTACCAGCCAAGTGCAAGCCATTTGTGCCACCCAGAGACCTTAGCAGCCAGTCAGTTGGAAGGAGTTTCCTTGTGGGTGTGTGGCCTGCACATATCCATAGTATATATGGATATTCTGATAAAGCCTGTTTTCTCTTTCTGATCCTGCATCATCCTCTGACCTCTGGATCTTAAGACATAAGATGCCTTCTGTAGATTTCGGATTCACCGTCTCCTGTAACCCCATGAACAAGCAGCCTACTGCCTGACTTGCAGATTTTGGTTTTATCAACCCTTGCAACCACATGAGTCATGAGAAAACCTTCAGTCTGCAGCCTGACTCATGGATTTGGGACTAGCTGTGGTTAACTGCTCAGTTGCTAACCAAAGGGTGCTGATTCAAATCCACTAGCCATTCCACAGAAAAAAGATGTGGCAATCTGCTTCCATAAAAATCTCACAGCCTTGGACACTTCATGGGTCAGTTCTACTCTGTCCTATAGGGTTATAAGTTGGTGACAATGACTTGAAGTTTTTTTACATTAGTCTCTACAATTTTGTGAGCCATTTTAAAAAAAATCTCTCTCTCTCTCTCTCTCTCTCTCTCTCTCTCTCTATATATATATATTACTAGTTTTGCTCCACTAGAGAGCCCAGCCTAAGGCAGAGTCCATGATTTATGAGCGAGGCTATAGTCTGTATATTAGTTCTGGTTAAGTCAGCTTTTGATCTGGAAACCTATGAAGCAAATAAGACAAGTTATTTCTCCCCAGCACACAAAATACAGTGGTGGAACAGAGCTTGGATAACCATAACAAATGATCCTATTTAAACAGGGAAAGAAGACACATTCTGGTCCTGAAATCTCACTGGATAGAAGTTGATGCTCACTGCAGGTGGGAAATTTTCCTGAATTTGCTATCTGAGAATTAGCTGGAGTTCACTTTTCTCTGTGGCTCTTGCTTCACCTTTGGGAGGTCTTGCCTTAGATCCACTAAATGAGGGCATTAGAGAATACTGTATTTACCACAAATAGTGCGCTGACTTAAATAACACGCACATACTTATAGTGGGTGGAAATGAAGGAATTATGTTAAAAAGTTCTGCACAGCACACACATGCATATACTGCACACATCTTATGACATTTCCAGAAATGAATTTTGGACTCTTTCACCCTCATTCAATAGTCCAAAAGCGTTAATTTTGATCATATTTGCATAATAAAAGTTTAAGCTGTGGACAAGAAATCAGGGATCGAGTTTGGTAGTACCCTGGTAATCAGAGCAACTGAAACTGCATTTGCATTGGGGGAGTTCATGACTGGGCCTGAGAACAGTGGAGTTCCTTGTAGTTGATCTGCACCTAGATAGGTTGCTCTGGAGACCAGTGGAGGGTCAGATGGAGGACTGCATGTGTGGCCGCCATAGCCAGAGCACAGGGTGGTCCCACAGCAGGCAGGGCTCATTACCTGCATATGCCCTAGTCCTGGGGTGCAGTCCCCATATGAAACTGGGCAGCAGGACAGTGTGGGCAAGGGCATTCACTGCCTTAGTCTGCGGGGCCCCAAGGCAGCCAGCTGAACTCATCTTATCCACGTGACCCCTCTGATCCCCAAGCTCTTATGCCCACTCTGTAACTTCTGTATGGGCAGGAGATTTAAATGGCCTAAGTCCAGCAGCTAACCAGTCAGATGGCTGTGTGTGGCTGCAGTGTGCTGGCCTTCCCTGCTTGAGTGGCCTTTCCAGCTGGGGGCACACAGACTCATACATCTCCAGGCTGAGGCCGAATGCCCTGGTGAGAGCAGTTCTGGGACAGAAAAAGTGATTCCTTCCTGCATTAGAGAAAGTGGTTTGCAGAGCACAGACGGAATCCTTCTGGAAAAGTGGCTGGTTTAGAAACTAGAGGGTAACTGGTGAGATTTGCTACTGGGAACAAAACCTCTGTGTCAACAGGCACAAAGACAAAGACTTAACATTAAATCCACTGGACAGGAAAAAAAAAAAAGAAAACTGAAATCAACATGTAAAAAAAATATTGGTATAGTGTGCTTATGAAAGTAACATATGAGGTGTATTGTGGAATGAAAAATGTAGAATGTGCACATTATTTGCATTAAAATAGGGTAGGCCTTCCTTGTAGAATGGGCACATCTTATGACCCGTTTCTCACCTCCAGAGGATTGGGGAGCCCAAGGATCACTTCACATCTCAAACAGTCAAAATCTCTTTAATCCAGGTTGATGATTCTCTCAGTACTGTTTAATCCAGTCATCTTCATGTACCAATAGCCACATAATTTTTTCTAAGAAACATTTCTTTCTTCCTCTACACTTAATTTCAGGAACACTGGTTGCACAGTGGTTATGTACCTCGTTGCTAACTGAAAGGTCAGTGGTCTGAACCCACCTGCAACTCTGCAGGAAAAAGATGTGGCAGTTTGCTTCTATAAAGATTTGCAGCATTGGAAACCCTAAGGGCCAGTTCTGCTTTGTCCTATAGGGTTGCTATGAGTCAGAATTGACAGGATGCCAATGGCTAGGGTTTGTTTTTTGTTTTTTGTTTTTTTTTTACTATATCAGGCACATAACAACAACAACAACAACAACAATAACATATCAGGTTTGGGTAGGAAAGCCAGACTCTTATCCCTTTGCCCTTATACTTGAAAACTATCCAGTTGTAAAGATTCACTGGAGACACCTTAATCTACTGACATGTCTTAACAAAGGTGTGATGCCCACATTCTTTATTGGATCATTACCTAGAATTTTAATTTTAATTGATCTTTGTAGCTAAATGCCTTCTCACTGTTATCTTATACAGGCTGAAGATGAGAATCAGTTGTATCTTCCAACTCTAGGTGTCTCCAAATGAACAATTCCTTGTTACTACCTTGCAAACTGGACAATTATTCTGAATCCTTTTCTTTATTATACTATCTTGTCAACGGTAGCCAGTAGTGACTGACACAGGCTGCTAACATACTCTTTGCCTGCCATTGTACATTAACGGTAGTCTGTAAGGGACACTTTTACAACATCTCTGATCTCATTTTCCTCTGCTATCCATCTCATTTATTTTGGGTCAGACACACTGACCTCCCTTGAGCATTTCTTTTTATCTTCAAATCAATCTTGCAAATCAGAATATTCTTCCTCCAAATCTTCACTAGTTTGCCTCTAACACTCACTAAAACAACCATTTCTCCCTCACCCCTATCATGTCATTCCCTATCTAATTATTCAGCTTTCCTTATAATGATCTAAAATTACCTTGTCATATCTATCTTCCCAACCAGCACATTGTGAGATGAAATGACTTGCTTTACTAGCAAGTGAGAGGTAAGAAGTAACATGTGTTATATACCAGCAGAATCTTTAAGAGCAAACGTGCTGTTTTCTCTTTTTCTGTTGCATCTATTCCAATAGGGCAAAACAATTTTCTTGTTCACTGCCATATTTGCAGTAACTAGAGGAGTACCTGGTACAGATTGAGTACATAATAAAGATTTGCTGAGCTGTTGTTCAAACATAACAAGGGGATATTGCATAGTTTAAAAACAGGAAGGGAGTGCTTGAGTGTTGTCAGTCCTTTCACCATACTTAATCAATCTGTACGCTGAGCAAATAATCTGAGAAGCTGGACTAGAAGAATGTGGTATCAGGATTGGAGGAAGACTCATTAACAACCTGTGATACGCAGATGACACAACTTTGCTTGCTGAAATTGAGGATGACTTGAAGTACTTATTGATGAAGATTAAAGACAGTCTGTAGTATGGATTACATAAAGAAAACAAAAATCCTCACAACTGAACCAATAAGCAGCATCATGATAAACAGAGAAAAGATTGAAGTTGTCAAAGATTTCATATTACTTAGTTCACAATCAACACCAGTGGAAGCAGCAGTCGACATCAGATGATGTATTGCACTGGGCAAATCTGCTGCAATAGACCTCTTTCAAGGGCTGAAGAGCAAAGACGTTTCCTTTAAGACTAAGGTATGCCTAACCCAAGCTATGGTAGCTTCAATCACCTCACATGCATGTGAGAGCTAGACAATATTCATTGTAGGAAAACAGAAGAAGAGTTGATGCTTTTGAGTTGTGGTGTTGGTGAAGAGTACTGAAAGTACCACAGACTGCCCAAAGAACTAACAAATCTGTCCTGGAAGAAGTGCAGCTGGAATGCTGCTTGGAAGCAAGAATGGCTAGACTTTGTCTGACCTACTTCGGTCATGCTGTCAGAAGGGACCATTTCCTGGAGAAAGATATCATGCTTGGTAAAGTGGAGGGTCAACAAAAAAGGGGAAGGCCCTTAAGAAGATGGATTGGCACAGTGTCTGCAATGAAGGGTTCAGGTACAGGAAGGATTGTGAGGGTGGCACATGACCACACAGTATTTTGTTCTGTTGTACATAGGGTCACTATGCGTCGGAGACAACTTGATGGCACCTAATAACACCAAGAGTCTTCATAAGCTTCATGACATATCATCTTTATAGCCACTATCTTTTTTTTTTTTAACCTCAATTACCTTTTGGAATTTATCAAGCTGGTCCTCTTTGTCTCTCTTCTCACTCTTCCCACCCCCACAAGAAATCTCAATTAGTCATGGCTGCAATACCTGTCAATAAACTGAGTCCTAAATGTATTCCTCTAATCTAGATCTCTCTTTTAATTCACAGAAACCCAAAACTCACTTGCATCTTACATAGATACTTAAGTACATTCTCTGGTGATTTTGTCAAAATCAATGGCCACGGCATTTACACAACTAGTGTAAACTAAATCTATGAAATCATCCTTGACTCTTCCCTCTCATCACTTCACTTTCAACAATCACTAAGACCAACCTTTGAGTTCCTTTCTTAACCATCACATTTCCTACACTAATTCAAGCTACCATTCTCTGTTATTACTGTTGCTATAGACTATTGCAATGGACCTTTAAACAGGCTCATATTTCATACCATCCACTCAAATCTATTCCTTTTTAGACTAAGCAATCATTCAAAAGCAGACATCTTGTGTTAGCTTAACTTCCCAATGCTCTCTGCATGAAACTCATGATTTGCAAGTGGTCATTGGCCTTACAGATCTGATCCCTGGCTTGCTTTCTCTCTTCAACCTTCAGCTGTACTAGAGCTCCCACAGCTTCTCAAATGGTCTAACTTTTGACCTTCACGTACAAGTTTCATGCCTCTTCCGTTTTCACCTGCTTATTGTCCAGATCTGTCTAGCATAAAAGAAGCTCTGGTGGCGCAGTGCCTAAGGCATTTGACTGCTAATCAGAAGGTTGGCAGTTCAAACCCACGAGCCACTCTAGGGAAGACAGAGCAATTTACTTCCGTAAAGATATACTGTCTCGGAAACGAAATGGGGGTCGCTATGAGTCAGAATACATTCGATGGCAGTGTGTTTGGTTTTTGGTTTGGTCTAGAGGAAACGTTACTCCTCCCCTCGCCTCCACCCTTTCCTACTCCCAATTACTGACGAGATCACTTGATTAATACTTTAAATTGAACAGGGTTCAGATTGCCGGGTTTATTGTTGTTACCTCCAGCGCCTTAACATAGACCCTGTCCCATGTAAGATTTTCAGGTAAAAGAAAATGAGTGAAAACTGGCTTGGGGGTGAAAAAGACCTCTGAAAACATATTTTAAGAATGCAATTTCGGGACCAATGAAAGGATGGTGGCGTGCCGCACAGGTCTTTGTAGCGATGAACATTAACCGAAGGCGACAAACAAAAGGATTAGAGAGTACACTGAAAGAACCATTGTCATCTTTAAGTCATTTACTAGTTTTCAGCGACAGCCTAAGACAGGAAGCAGCTGCAGGCTTTTTAAACCGCAGCCGCTGACCTTAGCAGCAGGAGACCCGACCTACCCTCCAGGCGCCTGGCGCTCGGCCGCCAGAGGCGCCGCGAAGCTCCCTCAGCGGCGGTCAGGGCCGACACGCGCGCGCCCGGCACGCGCGCCCCCAGCGTCTCGGTGCGCAGACCCGTTTGCAGGCGCTGCGAGAGAGGTCCCAGTTCTCCCAGCGCAAGGTCTAACCGCCCGCCCGCCCTTGCTATTTCTCAATGCGTGGCCACCCGGGAAATTGCCTGTCTTGTCAATGGAAAGGTCGTAGTTTCGATGTAACAAATTTCCCGTCAGAAATAGACGTAGCACAGGAATTAACTGTGTTTCTCTTTGAAGTGGAATAATGATAGTCCAGGCAGGTTAGGCCAAACGCATGAGACTCTGGATCAAAGCAGGCACTTTTATGGACAGCCGCATCCGGGCCCTCTTGCCGCAGGCTGCCCTCGGAGCCAAGGGTCCTTCAGGTAGGAGGCCGTGGGTGACTTTGGACGCCCGCAAGTGTTGAGTGTAGCGAGTCCTCGATATTGGGCCTGCCGAGTTAGTTCTCTTCTTCTGGACCCGAAGACCTCTGCCGCAAACATGCTCCGCCAGATCATCGGTCAGGCAAAGAAACACCCGAGCGTAAGTTCGCGACCCAGTTCCTAGTGTCCTCACCTGTCCGAATTGTGTCAGGGTCCGGCTGCCTCGGTCCCCGGGAGGTTCTTTCTTCACAGCCACAAACAAGTTTCTCAGGGCGGACCACTGTCTTCCTGCCTTGTGTTGGCTGCCGGCCTCGTTGCCTTCAGGCCCTTGAGTTCTGACCTTGCACACCATGCGTTGTGGGGTTTTGGTTGGGAGGCGGAAGGTAAGTGACACCTGTGAGGAAAATGAACTAGCGTATTTTAGAACAGTCTGGTGGCCTCATCCTCTTGCAGATTGGTCGGAGGCTGTGTGGGTCAGAGACAAGCAAACATCAGAATCCCTGTGTGTTTTTCGCCACATAAGGGTCTAAAACTCACCGCATTGCACCACCAGTTCTTGGGGCATATTTAAGGAAGGGGTCCATAATTTTGGAATCCTTATTTTGTATTGACATTTTGGGATGTATGGTAATCCAGAACTTACTGCAGTCAAGAGTTCTTTTGCAGTTCTAATTTTTTTTCCTCTAGCCGAGAACTTGTTGTGGTTCTAAATTTCAATTACAAACCACATCAAACGCACTGCCTTCGACTCAGATATGACTCATAGCGACCCCTCTTTTGTTTTCCGAAGCGGTATCACTACGGAAGTAGATTGCCCAGCCTTCTTTCATAGGAGTGTCTGGTGGGTTTGAACCGCCAGCCTTCTGGTTAGTAGTCAAGTGCCTCAGGCACTACATTACTAGAGCTCCTAAAGTTTAATTACGCAGTCTTTAATCTTCATCTTAAAATCCTAATTTCCTGAATAGCCCAGACTTTGGTAGCAGTACATTTTCAGAGATTATGCATTAAGCCAATATTTGTAATAGATGTGTTTCTGTTTATTTATTTGGACTCTATGTCACAGAGATTTTGTTTTAAGCCTAGAGAGAAGAGAAGCTGAGAAATGTAGTGGAAATGATGTATACAGAAGTGAAAAAGATTTGATACTTTTTTTTTTTTCAATTTGAATATAATTTCCCCCACATTAAAAAGATGAGACTCTTAAACCAGAATCATTTTCACATGTTTTGGGAATTCCATTTCTTTCTTTGAATACAGTTATAAGAAATCTTACTTTAGTGTAACATTGCATGACAGAATAGCAGATTGAGGCTTGGGGATCAGTATATAGAAGCTACTGTAAAGTCTTTTGGCAGTTATTAAGATATTTGAAGATGGTTATTTATTCTTGTCTGTTTTGTGTTTGATTCTAGTTGATACCTCTCTTCGTATTTATTGGAGCTGGAGGTACTGGGGCAGCACTGTATGTTTTGCGTCTGGCGTTGTTTAATCCAGATGTCAGGTAAATTCTTAAAAATGTTTAGAACACTGATGGTTTATCAAGCTGATTTAGGAGCACAGTGTTTCTAGGGAAGCAACATTAAGTAGTAGAAAGAACCTGAGTTTTATACTTAATAAGTTTAGATGCCAGTTCTGTTACTTTTCTTATTTCTTACTGGTGAAGAAGAACTGCTAATATCTGCCTTATAATGTTGTGAAAGTTGAGATAATAACAATTGCTTTTATAAAATGCTTAATCATGATTCCTGGCATATGTAAATGTTTTAACATATGTTAGTTCTTTTTCCTTTTCTCCCTCCTGCTGGGATAGTGATATGGCTAATAGGTTTTTGTTTTTTTTTTGTTTCTTTTTGCCTGCTTTTCCACAGTAGAGAATGTCTCTATTTTTCAGCTGGAAAACCAGGCATAGGGAGGATTGAGAAAGTGCAAAACACTTTTAAATAGTGTATATATAACAAGATACTGCTTTATTCTTTGCAGTTGGGACAGAAAGAATAATCCAGAGCCATGGAACAAACTTGGTCCTAATGATCAATACAAGGTAAGTTCAGTATTTCTGGAAAGTATATTTTAATCATTGTCATGGAGTAGTTTTCCATGAAATTGAATATACAAGTAAAATTTCATTATATTGAACTTTGAGGGGCTGCTAGATTGTTCTGTGAAACTAAAATAGCATAGTGTTGTAATATTTTTTGTAGGGATTTTATTCACAGTCTTGAAACTCTGAATTTGAAATCAAGATGTCACAGTTCCACTGACTAGAGAGAACAAGGGAGATGGTATAGCTATCATTTCTTGCTTTAGTTCTTAGATGGTCTAGTGCGGTGGTTCTCAAACTTCAATGTACATAAGTACCACTTGTAAACTATATTCTTTAGCTCTATCCCCAGTGATTCTGATTCAGATGGTCTGCTGTGGGGCCTGAGAATGTGCATTTTTAACAAGATTTTAGATGATGCTGATGCTGTTGGTCCACTTTTAAGCAGCACTAACATTGTGCCTAAGGCATTTGTTTCCTAACCAGAAGGGTAGAGGTTCAAACCCACCAGCCATTCCTTGGAAGGAAGGACGGGCAATCGATTTCAGTAGAGAGACCACCTCTGAAATCCAAGGAAGGGTCGCTACTAGTCACAATCGACTTGACGGCAGTGAATTAATGTAGTATGAATGGTTTGGTTGTCTATTCTAGTTGGTTTGCTTGGAATATTTCAGGTGAAGATTAATAGGAAGAAATGAAAGTCAGTTGAAACTTAAATTTCACCCTAAACCTTTTAGATAGGCTTTTTAACATCTTCCATGAGGAGTGGTCTGTGGAACTACCCTTTCAAGGAATGATTTAATGGATTGGGACCATTCATTGAATCCCCTGATAAAACCTTCTTTCTGTGTAAAATTCTTTGCATACAAAGATTCAGCCCTTGAAATGCGGATAAAAAAGCATTTTTTTGGTGGTAATTTCCACTGAGGAATGGAAGTTATTTGTTATATGAGGGGTAGGTAATGTTATTTTTGAAAAAGAGTTTTATTGAGATAGAATCCACCATACGGTTTACTCATTTAAAGTGTATATAATTCAGTGTTGACTTCGAATTTACACTGCTGTGTATCCAGTACCACAATCAGTTTTAGAACACTTTTATTATTATATATTTGTTGTTGTGATTTGGGTGAATATTTACAGAAAAAAATTGATTTTTCACTCAACAATTCATACATGTTTTATGACATTGCAGTCCCTGTAACACTCTTCTCACTTCCTCCCTGTGTTTACCATTTCCCTTCATCTTTTTTTCCTATCCCTTCCTGGCTTCTAAGCTTCCTCTCTGGGCACATGCTACCCTTTTGATCTCAAATGGTTGATTGTTTGATGAGTGTATACCTCCTGGTGTTACTGTTGACCTTATAGGCTTGTCTATCGTTTGGCTGAAAGTTGAGCCACATTGATGAGTTCTAGTTCTGGGTTTGAAGAGTGACTAAGGGCTATAGTCTTGGGGTTTCACCAGTCTCTATCAGATTAGTAAGTGTGATCTTTTTTGTGATTTTGAGTTTTGTTCCACATTTTCCTTCCACTCTATCCCAGATCTGTATTATGATCCTTTGCAGTTGTCAGCAGTGTTAGTAAGACTCATCTAGTTCTCCTGGTCTCATGATCATGGAGGCTGGGGTTTGCATGGTCCATTAGTCCTTTGGACTGATTGTTTCCTTGCGTCTTTCATTTTCTTCACTCTTCTTTGCTCTGGACTGAAACACTTTTATTACCCTAAAAAGAAATTTTGCATACCTTAGCCAACACCTCCCAGCACTTGTTATTGTTGTTATATGCCGTCGACTTGGACCTGACTCAGTGACTCCTCCTTGGGTTTCCAAGGCAGTATCACTACAGAAGTAGATTGCCTAACCTTCCTTCTGAGGAGTGGCTGGTGGGTTTAAACCATCAGCCTTCTGGTTAGCAGTCAAATGCCTTAGGCACTTGCTACCAGAGCTCCCCTCCCAGCACTAGGCAACCACTAATATACTTTTTATGTATAGGTTTGCCTGTTTTGGACTTTTCATATAGATGGAATCATGCAATATATGGTCCTTTGTGACTGATTATTTTCACTTAGCATAAAATTTTCAAGGTTCATTTACGTTGTAACATGTCAGTACTACTACTACTTTTTTTTTCTTTTAATTGCCCTAGAATATTCTATTGCATGGGTAGACACATTTTATTTACCCATTTATCAGTTGATGGATATTTGGTTTTCCCCTTCACTTTTTTGCTTTTACGAATAATGAGTTGTAATAGTTTTTTATATAATCAAGATATAGGTCCATTTTACATATATTATTTGTGAAAATATTCTCCCATTTTAAACACAATAAAGCCAACTCAAGGTCCAGTGTGGGTCAGGCCCTCTTGCATCTTGTAGCTCTGCCATCTGAGACCTCTGACCTCTAGAATAAGATTGACACACAGTAGAAAGGTCTGGAGGATCATGAGCATATTTGTAAGGACCAGGATTGGAATTGGTGTTTGCCATTGGCTGGAAATGAGTCATATGTCTCCATATAACTGCACAGGAGGCAGGGAAATGATTCTCCTCTGTGCCTAAAAGAAGGAACAGTGGTGAATAGTAAAATTTTTTTTTTGTTGTTCCAATTTGTCTTTTTAGCCACCATATCATTTCATTGTTTCCATGCATGAAAAAAATGCCCTGCTTTCTCAAAGGAAACAACTCAGATGTTCCATTCAGTTTCAAGTGTAGAAGCTTCAGATGTGCGAGTTGACTTTTATGTTGAAGTGTAGTCCCTTAATGTGGGTACCTATGAATTAAAAGGACAAGTAAGTTCCCCACATCCATATATGCAGGTGGGGAAAAGAGGAAAGGTCTAGGTACTGACAATGAACAGAACCATTCGAAAAGAGGAAGAAAAGGAGACGACATATTCTGCTGGACAGACAGTGAAGGCTTGCTGCCTTGTAGATAAGTGAGATGGCTTGGCACAGCAGTTATACCAATGGACTGGAATATACTGTTGATTGTGAGGATGACACAGGACTGGGCTATATTTTCTTTCTTCAGTACATAAGATCCTCATGAGTTGGAGTCAACTTGCTAGCAGCTAACTACCACCACCACCTTGAGGATATCTAGAGCAACAGTTGGGAAAGTCACAACATATTCTGAACTTTGCTTTGGGATATTTTATTCAGTTGAAAAGCATTGTTGGACCTGTGAATCTTACTTTAGTCTCTCTCGTGTTTGTACTAGTCAGCTTTTGCTAGGTTATAATAATGGCAAGGAAGTTCGGGCAATCTACTTCCATAGTGATACCGCCTCGGAAACCCAAGGAGGAGTTCTTTGAGTCAGATCCGACTCAATGGCAATGGGTTTTAATAATGGCAACAAATAATCCTCAAATCTTAGTGGTTTACAACAAAGGTTTAATTTTCACTCATATGTCCTTCATAAGTTGACTGCTATACTTCTAGTTCTCTTACTCCTATCCTAAGGTGAATAAGTAGCTCTTACCTGACAATTTGGGCCTTGTGACAGGGAAAAGAGCATTGGAGGAACCACACAGAAGTGGCAGCTATCAATTCCCCTCACTTATGGTTTGCCAAAACAAGTTGGACTTGATCTCAGTGGGTTAGAGATCAAGTCTCATAGGTGAGGGCTAGACTAGACAATATTCTGTCTTGCTGTATGGAATTTAGAGGCATTAGGTCCCATTCACTCCAGGCTCCCAAATTTCTAGACTCATAGACTCAGTTTCCTTTTATTTCTGCTTACAAATTGCCCAGTTGTACGAACTTTAATACCTTGATAGAACCAACAATAACCAGCCATATGTACACCACTTACATCTGTTTTCCAAAGTTTTTTCCTACAACTACAGACTCTTTAGGGACCTAGTCTATCTTCTAAGCTATAGCAGGTGACTAAATATTTTGCCATTATATAATATGATTCATCATTTTTACAGCCTCCAATGCCATACACATTAGATTTTTGTAGCAGTAACACGTTCCATTTCTGATTTCACTTGGCCTTGTACTGGCATCACTTCTTTTGTGTTACCATGTTTCAGGGTATTAGTAACTTACTTCCTTGTCAGGATCATCTGGGAAGCTTGATACATATACATATATCCATTATACATATTCAGAGACTCCAATACACCCTTTGATAAAAGGACCAAGACCATTTTTTTTTTTTAAGTTTCTTGGGTGTTGAATCATTTTCTCTGGAATAGAATTTTTTAAACAAACTTAGAGAAACAATTCAGAATGCCTGCTTGTATTTTCTTTTTTTGAGCAAAAATGTAAGTTACAGATCAGATGGCTTGTTTCAACTTGGCCAGTACATTTTTATTTCTCGTGGGCAGATTTATTTAGGGATGTGGAAAGCAAATTAGAAGATTGGGGTGCTTAGAATCAACAAAAGGTAATAATTCCCTTAAAAGTTGCTGTCATCAGCAATGATAGCTGATCATCAGCAATGATCCATCTTTATCATGTAGGTATATCTGGTAAGGAGTTCTGAACACTCATATACTTTGGTCATGGTACCTCTTCTAGAGAGTACTAAATCAAATAGCCAATTTTTTTATTTTGATGACACAACTTGGTAGGGTGGAAAGTGCATAGATTTAGAGGCTTGATCCTGCCTCTTGAATATTCAGTGGCAAAGTCATGTAACTTGATCTTTAGTTGCCTCTTCTAAATAAGAGTGAGTAGGGTTGTTGCAATAATTGAGATATATGTAAAACATGTAGTGTGGTATCTGGCATCTATCAGAAGAACCCAGCACATACTTATTTTCTTCTTAATAGATCCTTCTGTAAATATTCTTTCTTATATTTTGTTAGTACATCAGAGGATAGCACAGTTAGTTTCTTTAAAATCTTATTGCCTAGATTCAGTTGCTTCTTAATACTGTCAGAAAAAATAATAATACTTTATGGTTTAATTATAATTTTCTGTCTTTAAAAGTCTGTGTCCATATGTTTATATTTCAAGGATAATTTGGCAGTATATTTTACAACCTGATAATTTCTCTTTAAAAGTCAAGTAAAATAAGTTTATTAATTAGAGATAAGAGTTTAAGATAGATTATTAGAAATAAAGAGAGGTGTTTGGTGAAATAATGAATAAAAATTTGTGAGTTTCTTGCTTTAAAAACCTGAAGAAAATGTTGATGACTCTACAGTTCTGTTATTTTTT
Source organism: Orycteropus afer afer (assembly GCF_000298275.1). Classification (NCBI taxonomy): domain Eukaryota; kingdom Metazoa; phylum Chordata; class Mammalia; order Tubulidentata; family Orycteropodidae; genus Orycteropus; species Orycteropus afer. The sequence goes on from NW_006921706.1 coordinate 3,492,100, forward strand.
CGGGGGATTAAAAAAATAAAAATGAAAGGAGAATCTTGATTTTTGCCTTTCAAAACATTTTTAAACCAAATATTGTTGTTGTTGTTATGTGCCGTCAAGTCAGACCTGACTCATAGCAACCCCTCCTTGGGTTTCTGAGACAGTATCACTACGGAAGTAGATTGCCCAGCCTTCCTTCCGAGGAGTGGCTGGTAGGTTTGAACTGCTAGCCTTCTTGTTAGCAGTCAAGTGCCTTAGGCATTACGCTGCCAGAGCTCCTAAACCAATGATAAAAGAAAAAATCATTATAGCACAACTTCTTCAGTATTTGGCACAAGAATGAGTAAACCTAAGATTATAAAAAACAAATGCAGTGCCCTGCTGTGGAGTCAGATCCGACTCATTACGACCCCTCATTGGGTTTCCGAGGTGTTATCACTATGGAAGTAGACTGCCCAACCTTCCTTCCGAGGAGTGTCTGGGGGTTTGAACCACCAGCCTTCTGGTTACCAGGCAAATGCCTTAGACACTATACTACTAGTAAGATTTGTTTTCAGAATCCATTTAGCAGAATACAAGGACATTTCTGGAAATTTTAAACATGTAAAAATATATTATTATTTAAAAGCCATTGGACCAGAGGTGATCAAGTTTCAGTTTGATACGGATTCAGTCTGGGTTAGGCCCACTGTGAAATTAATGACACTTTGAAGTGAAAGAGAGAACATACAGAAGCTGTTGAGGTAAGCCAGTTTGTGTCTGCAAAGTTAAATAAACCACATGACATAGTATTATCTTATATAAGCAACCTCTCTTGGTTGTGAGATTTCTCCCATCTAAATTATAGCAGTTAACCAAGTGTAGGGATGGTAATTCTGAGTATTCCTTTATTTTGATAGAGATTTACTTGCATACTTAGAGATGGAAGTAAAACTTTTTAAGAACTGGAGGTATATGTTTGTTGTTGTTGTTGTTGTTGTTATGTGCCGTCGAGTCGGCCCCGACTCATAGCGACCCCTCCTTGGGTTTCCGAGGCAGTTATCACTACGGAAGTAGGATTGCCCAACCTTCCTTCCGAGGAGTGGCTGGTGGGTTTGAACCGCCAGCCGTCTGATTAGCAGGCAAGTGTCTTAGCCACTATGCTACCAGAGCTCCCGGAGGTATATGTTAGAAAAAATTATTAATTATTCACTTTGAAAAATAAGAGTTATATATGTTTGACTAACAGACTAGTTCAACACTGCTTTTCTATGGGAGGTTGAATATTTTTACTTTTCCAAAACTATCATTAAAGCACTAGAGTTTTAGGTATAGTGTGTTTGAATGACTTTTCAAGGACATTTTAAGGATTCTTAATAAAAAGTTCACGCCTATAACTGTTACTAAAAACCTAACTAAAAAGAATTCTGAAATATCTGTATTGTTTTTGTGTATTTGAGAAATTATCTAAGTTTTCTTTCTTTCTGTTCCAAGTTCTACTCAGTGAATGTGGATTACAGCAAACTGAAGAAAGAAGGCCCTGACTTCTAAATGAAATGTTTTCCTTTAGAGCCGCTTATAATGAAGGTCTTCCAGAAGCCATCCGCACAATTTCCCACTTAACCAGGATATATTTCTTCCCCAAATGCACAAAATCATGTTGGGGTTTACACTGAATAATAAATTATCTGAAACTTGATCTATCTCTTTATTTAATGCTGAACTCTGCTCTGACTGTATAGCTAGGATATAGGAAGTAAACTTTTAGAATTTAAACAATTTCTTTAGTTTCTGTTTATTAGTATAGTTTGAAAATAGGGCTTTAAGCTGCTTTGAAAATGGCATGGGGAGAATGTCTGACCTCTGATTTAATAAGGGAAGAGGAGGATCGAGATCAAGAGCCCAAGGCTGATTTCGTATGAGGCAAAGGTCAGAAATGCCTCCACCCTCCAAACTTTTGACCAGTTCTGCCACCAACAGTCCCTTCCATGGCATTCTCTACTTGGTTTGTAGTGGCCACACAGAACTCACAGATAATACTCAAAATTATGGTATTTATTAGGGAAGTAAACAGGTTACAATTCAGGATCAGAAATGACCAAGAATACAGTTCTTCAGTCAGGATAGCTTCTCAGTAATGCCCACAAGCTCACCTCTCTCTGGCTGGCCTTGTAGTTCCTTGGCCTCTGCCCTGCTTGGGCAGATGTTACAGAGCTCTTTTAGCTCTGTTGATAATGACTAGGGACACCCCACTCTGTCAGTCAGCCTCAGCCCAAAGGCGCTTGGCTTTCTTGCTTGTGGATCTGGAAGCTCTCTTGTGCTCAGTCTCCTATTGGTCTGGTCCTGCTGCCACCATCTGTCACTGTCTCTGCGAAGTGTTAGAGCTCTCTTCTGGGTTGAGGAAGTTTGGCACAGGGATCTTGGGTTCAAAGGAAGCTGTCCACTCCTGGTTTTCTTCATGGTAGGGAGATCCCCTCTTTCTGTCTTTGGGATGGCTCATTTTAACTCTAATGGGGTAGCAAAACTGACCAATTCCCACGTTAGGGTTCCATATAACTTCTTTGCATGGCCCCACCCCTACAAGGGTGCCATTCCCCTTACATCATTAGCAAGCCATCCATCCCCTTGGGCCATCAGCAAACCCCACCTAATCATCTGGTGGGAGTTAAAAAGACAGGAGGTTGGAGAGGTTTCCAATAGTTAAAGGAGACTAAATTTGTCAATTTGTCCTACTGTGGTGATATGTTGCTGTGAGTCATGAGGCTGTGCCACTGGTGTTTCAAACCCAGCGGGGTGCACATGGTGCACAGGTATCGGCCTGGCTTGCAGACTGAGAAGACTAGGAGGAAAGAAGAGGCCATCTGCTTCTGAAAGAATTAGCTAGGGAAAACCTTATGAATAGCAGAGAAACACTGATACACTACTACGCAACTTAATGAATAGTCCAGAAACATTGTCCAATACAGATCAGGAGGATGAGTCACTTAGATTAGAAGGCCCTCAAAATAGGACCGGGAAAGCTGCATCATCAGAGTAAAACCAGCCTTGTGCATATGGATAAGGTAAAGCTTTCTAGACCTTCATTTGCTGAGTGGCACCGCTCAAATTGAGAAACAGCTGCAAACATCCATTAATAATCGGAACATGGAATGTATGAAGCATGAATCTAGGAAAATTGGAGGTTGTCAAAAATGAAGTGGAACGCATAAAGATTGATATCCTAGGTATTAGCTGAAATGGACTGGTTTTGGCCATTTTGAAGCAGACAATCATATGATCTACTGTTACGGGAATGACAGTTTGAAGAGGAATGGCATGGCATTCATCATCACAAAGGATGTTTCAAGATCTGCCCTGAAGTACAATGCTGTCAGTAATAGGATAATATCCATACACCTACAAGGAAGACCTGTTAATACGACTATTATTCAAATTTATGCACCAAACACCAAAGCCAAAGATGAGGAAATTGAAGATTTTTATCAACTTCTGCAGTCTGAAATTGACCAAACATGCAATCATGATGTGTTAATTATCACTGGTGACTGGAATGCAAATGTTGGAAAAAAAAGAACAATCACTGTAGTTGGAAAGTTTGGCCTTGGTGACAAATAATGCTGGAACTTGCATGGTAGAATTTTGCAAGACCAACGACTTACTCCAAACACCTTTTTTCAACAACACAAATGGTGGCTATACACGTGGACTTCACCAGATGGAACACACAGGAATCAGATCGACTATATCTGTTGCAAGAGGTGACGGAAAAGCTCAATATCTTCAGCCAAAACCAAGCCAGGAGCTGATTGTGGAACAGACCATCAACTGCTCATATGCAAGTTCAACTTGAAGTTAAACACAATTAAAACAAGTCCATGAGAGCCAAAATATGATCTGGAATATATCCCTCCTGAATTTAGAGACCATCTAAAGAATAGATTTGATGCATTGAACACCAATGACCGGAAACCAGAAGACTTGTGGAATGACATCAAGAACATCATCCATGAAGAAAGCAAGAGGTCACTAAAAAGAAAAGACGAGAACACCAAAATAGATAACAGAAGAGACTCTGAAACTTGCCTTCGAGTGGAGAGTAGCTAAAGCAAATGGAAGAAATGACAAGATAAAAAAGCTGAACCAAAGATTTCAAAGAGCAGCTCGAGAAGACAAAGCCAGTTACTATAATGAAATGTGCAGACCTGGAGTTAGAAAACCAAAAGGAAAGAACATGCTCGGCGTTTCTCAAGCTAAAAATATTGAGGAAAAACTTTAAGCCTCGAATTGCAATATTGAAAGATTCTATGGGCAAAATATTGAATGATGCAGAAACCTCAAAAGAAGATGGAAGGAATACACAGAGGAACTGTACCAAAAAGACCTGGTCGATCTTCATCCATTTCAGGAGGTGGCATATGATCTAGAACCAATGGTACTGAAGGAGGGAGTCAAAGCTGCAATGAAGGAATTAGTGAAGAACAAGGCTTCAGGAATTGACGGAATACCCATTGAGATATTTCAACAAACGGATGCCAAACTGGAGGCACTCAGTTATGCCAAGAGATCTGGAAGACAGCTACCTGGCCAACTGACAG
>NW_006921706.1:3497712-3525623 GCF_000298275.1 Orycteropus afer afer
TGATGGGCTCAAGTACAGCAAGGATCATGGAGTTGGTGCGGGATCGGGCAGTGTTTTGTTCTGCTGTGCATGGAGTCGCTATGAGTTGGAAACAACTCGATGGCACCTAACAACAACACAAAGACAGGCTGGAAGAACTACATGAAGTAATTACAACACACCTGCTTTAAACGTTTTCATTTTGTGCGTAGGATGGTGGTAACTTGATTAGAAAGGGGACTGGAAATTGCACAGAGGTAGATTGGAGAGAATATTCAAGCATCTTTCACATTGGCAAAATAGAAACCTCTGGAGTTCCGTTCCTGCCTGATGAGTGCGATGGTAGCTGTGGTTTTTGCCTTGGCATTCTCTTTGCTGAAGACTTAAGATTATCAATCTTTGTTGTCTCTGTATTGTAGTCATTCCCTGACTTAATAACACGGTTCTGTTCTGACCATAAGTCAATTCTGATATAAGTTGGATACCTCTTGTTTTTTTTCGGTTTATTGCCTTTTATTGTCAGTATAATAGTAAACGGCACCTAACAAGAACATTATCGGTATCTTCATAAATCTGAATTTTATTTGTCTTTGAGAGTTGCAAACATAATCTGCTCTGGTAGATACTCTTCATCTTGTATTGTCCAGCCCATCCTTGAGTGTTTTGGCAGCTTCAACATCAGTGTGTCCCACTTCTCCAGTTATGCACGTTATATCTACTAACTAAAAGGTCTGTGGTTCTAACCCACCAGCTGCCCGCAGAAGAAAGATGAGGCAGTCTTCTTCTATAAAGATTTATAGCCTTGGAAATCCAATGGGGGTTGCTATGAGTTGGAATCAACTAGATGGCGGTGAGGTTTCCCCCCCCCCCCCCAAAAAAAAAAAACATCTACAGTGAAATCAGAGTTGTACCGGCTGTTGAATGTATGTGCAGGTCAATTGTCATGTTGTAGACCAGGTCATAGTATTTTGAACAGTAAATCATCTGCAAGTGAATATCTGAGTGATAGCAGTGGCAAATTACATGTTACAACATTGTACTACATAATTACTAATGATAAGATGTACAAAACCGCCAAAAAAAAAAAAAAAATGGTCATTAAGTGCAGTTAGTAACTAGAATACTTGGTAAGATGGGGCTATGTGTAGTTGGATTCTGAATGTATTGTTTGCAACCATGGAGCTACTGACCAGCAGCAACTGCTGCTGCTGAATGTTGGCAAGTTTTCAAAGGCTAGGAAGCACGTTAGTAGCAATTTTAATGTGGGAGAGTTATCTTTTTAAAAAATGGGTTAGAGAATTGGAATTAGGTTGAAGAAAATTTTGAATGTTGGATATTACTCATTTCATAGCTCTGACTTTTCAGATGAGCCTTAATTGATTCAATGAGCAGAATATTTCAGTGGTGGGTAATCAAAACTTAGCTGTATTGTATATTTCAGGTTTTCACGTATGTATATTTAGCTCATTCTGTAGACACAAACTTTTAAGGAATTTAGACAATTGAGACTTTACAATTTTTTTTTTCCCCCCAGGAACTAGACTAAGTATTTCAACTACAGAGATTATCCCAAATACAAAGTCCTTTCGCTACATAAATGGGTTTTTGGATTTCTTTCATTTTTGTTTTTAAACAGAAAAAATTAAGACTTGGATTATTTACCAAGTTCATTCAGCTAGTCAAATGACTAGGTAACACAGTGTTCAAATACTCACCTGTTGGTTTAAATACACCCAGCACCAGTAGAGAAAGACCTGGTGATTTGCTCTCACAGAGATGACAGCCTATGTGACAGTTCTACTCTGATACATGAGGTCAAAATCAGCTTGAGGGCACCTAACAGCAAATATTCAGTCTAGAGTGTGTAGTTTAAGTTTTTGATTCCATATTTAAACTCCTGTGACTCCTGCGTCTCCTGCATCATTTCAATATCTATTGTTGTTAGGTGTTGTTGAGTAGGCTCTGACTCATAGCAACGAAATACTGCCTAGTCCTGTGCCAGCCCCATAATCCTTATTATACTTGAGCCCATCGTTGCGGCCACTGTGTCAATCCATCTCACTGAGGGCCTTCCCCTTTGTTGATCCTCTGCCAAGCAATTATATCCTTCTCCAGGGAGTGACCCCTCCTGACAACATGACCAAAGTAGGTGAGATGAAGTCTGGCCATTGTCACTTCCAAGAAGCATTCCAGCTGCACTCCTTCCAGGACAGATTTATTCATTCTTTTGGCCACCTATGGTATTTTCAGTATTTTTCACCAACCTCACAACTCAAAAGCATCAACTCTTCTTTGTTCCTCATTCATTGTCCAGCTTTCACATACATATTAGGTGATTGACAACACCATGGCTTGGGTTAGGTACACCTTAGTCTTCAAAGAGACATCTTTGCTCATCAGCACTTTAAAAATGTCTTTTGCAGATTTGCTCAGTGCCATAGGTCATCTGATTTGACTGCTGCTTCCATTGGTGTTGATTGTGAAACCAAGTAATATGAAATCTTTGACAACTTCAATCTTTTCTCCATTTATCATGATGCTGCTTATTGGTCTAGTTGTGAGGATTTTTGTTTTCTTTATGTTGAGGTGTAATCCATACTGCAGACTTTAGTCTTTAATCTTCATCAGTAGGTTCTTCAAGTCATCTTCACTTTCAGGAAGCAAGGTTGTGTCATCTGCATATCACAGGTTGCTAATGAGTCTTTCTACAATCCTGATGCTTCATTGTTCTTCATATAGTCCACTTGCTCAGATTATTTGCTCAGCATACAGATTTGAGTAAGTATGGTGAAAGGATACAACCCTGACATACTCCCTGTTTTTAAACCATGCAGTATCCCCTTGTTCTGTTTGAACGATAGTCTCCTGGTCCATGTACAGATTCCTCATCAGCACAATTAAGTGTTGTGGAATTCCCATTCTTGATGTTATCCATAATTTTTTATGATGCACACAATTGAATGCTTTTGCATAGTCAATAAAACACATATAAACATCCTTCTGGTATTCTTTGTGTTAAGCCAAGATCTATCTGACATCAGCAGTGATATCCCTCGTCCCACGTCCTCTTCTGAATCCAGCTTGGGTTTCTAGAAGTTCCCTGTCAATATTCTGCTGCAACTGTTTTTGACTTATCTTCAGCAAAATTTTACTTGCATGTGATATTAATGATACTGTTTGATAATTTCCACATTCTGTGGGATCATGTTTCCTTGGAATGGGTACAAATATGGATCTCTTCCAGTCAGTTGTCAAGGTAGTCGTCTTCCATACTTCTTGGCATTGATGAGTAAGTGCCTCCAGCATGGCATCCGTTTGTTGAAACATTTCAATGGGTATTGTCAATTCCTGGAGCCTTGTTCTTCACCAATTCCTTCAGTGCAGCTTTGACTTCATCCTTCAATATCATTGGTTCTTGACCATATGCCACCTCCTGAAATGGATGAACTTTGACCAGTTCTTTTTGGTACAGTGACTCTGTATTCCTTCCATCTTCTTTTGTTTCCTGCATCATTCAATATTTTGGCCATAGAATCTTCAAATATTGCAACTTGTTTTAGTTACTTCATGCTGCTCTAACAGAAGATACCACAGATGGGTGTCTTTAACAAACGAGTTTATTCTCTTACAGTTTTGGAGGCTACAAGTCCCAGCCTCTACGGGCTGGGTGAAAGCCCCTTGACCTTGAGATTCAGCTCTGCCTCTTGCTCCTGGCCTACTGAAGGTGGAGGCTTTTGTCACTCATGCAGCTGTTGGCTGCTGAGGCTGACAAACCCAAGATCAACAAATAAAAAGGCACAGTCCCGATATTATCAAACCACACAGCAGGTCATTGATTCAAGTCCATTAAGAGTCCCAAAATCGGCAGACAACATGGCAGGCTGCTGAACAATGACTCGGTTACATGCAGGATTCAAGTGTGCCAAAAGCTAGAGAGACCTTTCTCAATGCTTCTCCTTATATAGTGGAAGCAGACCACATCCCTAAGGAAGTTGCTCCAGTAGATTCCATCATGGACGTGATTACTAATCTCACCATGGGGAATAACTCCATCCAGCTGCCCAGCCACTGTAAACCAGGTTCTGCCAAGTTGACATATAATCTTAACTATCACACAATTTGAGGCTTGAATTTTTTCTTCAGTTCTTTCAGCTTGTAAAATGCCAACTGTGTTCTTCCCTTTTGGTTTTCCAACTCCAGGTCTTTGCACATTTAATTATAATAATTGACTTTGTCTTCTTCAGCTGCTCTTTGAAATCTACTGTTCAGCTCTTTTATCTTGCCATTTCTGCCATTTACTTTAGCTACTCTCCGTTTAAGAGCAAGCTTCAGGGTCTATTCTGGTCTTTTTTTTCCTTTCCTGTCTTTTTAATGACCTTTTGCTTTCTTCATTGATGATGTTCTTGATGTCATCCCACAGTTCATCTGTTTTTCAGTCATTAATGTTCAATGCATCTAATCTAAAGATGGTCTCTAAGCTCAAGTGGGATATAATCAAGGTCATATTTTGGCTCTTGTGGACTTGTTTTAATTTTCTTCAGCTTGAGCTTGAACTTGCATATGAGCAATTGATAGTCTGTTCCACAGTTAGCTCCTGGCCTTGTTTTGGCTGAAGATACTGAGCTTCTCCATAGCCTCTTTCCACAGATGTAGTTGATCTGATTCCTGTGTATTCCATCTGATGAAGTCCGTGTGTATGGCTGCTGTTTATGTTGTTGAAAACTGGTATTTGCAGTGAATAAGTGAATGAATAAGTTCCATTACAAAATTCTATCATGTGATCTCCAGGGTCATTTCTATCACCCAGGCCATATTTTCCAACTACTGGTGAGTCTTCTGTTCCCTACTTTTGCTTTCCAATCACAAGTAATAATCAACACAATTTGACTGCATGTTTGGTCAATTTCAGACTGCAGAAGTTGGTAAAATCTTCAATTTCTTCATTTTTGGCTTTGATGGTTGATGCGTAAATTTGAATAATCATAGTATTAACTGGTCTTCCTTGTATGTGTATGGATGCACTTCAGGATAGATCTTGAGATGTTCTTTGTGACAATGAATGCCACACCATTCCTCTTCAATCTGTCATTCCTAGCATAGTAGAGCATATGGTTGTCTCATTCAGAATGGCCAAAAACCGTCCATTTCAGCTCACTAATGCCTAGGATATCAATCTTTATGGATTCCATTTCATTTTTTGACAACTTCCACTTTTCCTAGATTCATACTTCATACATTCCATGTTCCAATTATTAATGGATATTTGTAGCTGTTTCTTCTCATTTTGAGATATTACATCAGCTGATGGAGGTCCCAAAAGCTTTACTCCATCCACATCATTAAGATCAACTCTACTTTGAGGAGGCAGCTCTTCCCTAGTTGTATTTTGCCTGCCTTCTGACCTGTGGGGCTCGTCTCCCACCACTATTTCAAACAATGTTTCAGGGCTATTCATATAGTTTTTCAATAAAGTATCAGACAATGTTTCACTGCTAGTCATAAGGTTTCCACTGGCCAATTCTTTGAGAAGTTGATGGCCCCTTCCTTCTTTCCTGTCTGTCTTAGTCTGGAAGCTCCACTGAAACCTGCCCACCATGGGTGACCCTGCAGGCATTTGAAATACCAGTAGCATAGCCTCTAGCCTCACAGCAACACACAAGCCACCACAGTATGACAAAGTGACAGAAGAATGGTGGATTTCAATATCTAGAGCAGGTTTTCTCAATGTTGACCTTTTTGAGTCATGTAGTTTTTAGTTGCATAGAAGGAAGTCCTGTCCATTTTAGGATGTTTACCAGTGACCTAGGACTCTATCATTACATGCCAGTTGCACCCTGCTATCACTTAGGAATGCATCAGATGTTAGTGCTATCAAAAAGTTGACATGCTTTTTTATTTTCTTAAATGAATTTGTTTAGAATTGTGCTTTTACTGTATCTTTTTCTTTAATTAGTAAACAAGACTGCTTTGCTAATTCCTCATATTAATAAGAACACCAGACAAAGCTGTGCTTAAATACAGGTGTTATCTTGGGTTAGCATATATGCATGTTTGAAAAGTTGCATTTTCAATATTTATAAATGCTTCCCAATAGGTGCTTAAAAACATTTTTTTTTAATTAAACATAAATTATACTAAATTTCACTTCAAGTTTGTTAACCCACTGTGATCAGGATTTTCCCCTACTAAAACCAAAAACCAAACTCACTGCCATCAAGTTGATTCCAACTCATAGTGACCCCCATAGGATTTTCAAGGCTGTAAGTCTTGATGGAAGCAGACTGCTTTATCTTTCTCCTGAAGAGCAGCAGCTCATGGGTTCGAACCACTAACCTTTTGGTTAGCAGCTAAATGCCTTCTTAAGGTTATCAGTGACCTCCACATTGCTAAATCCAAAAGTCAATTATGAGTACTCATTTTGAACTTGAAACACTTTTGTCTTTCAGTCTCTAAAACACCATACTGTCTGTTTTTCTCCTACATGACTGGCTTTTCTACTCATTCTTCTTTGCTGATGCACCTTTGTCTCCTCGATCTCTTAATACTGGAGCTCTTCAAAGCTTACTTTTTTTTTTTTTTTTTTTTGACATTTTCTCTATTTTCAATCTTCAGGCTTTAAATACTGCACTTTGGATGTTCAATTTTTCAGACCAAGTATTTTTCTATCTCATCTCTATATCTATTCACTTGACTTCTCCATGTAAATGTTTAATATACCTCTTAAATTTAGCATGTCCAATTCTAAACTTGTGAACAACCCAATCTCCACATCCTAAATGATACTTTACCTACAGTCTTCAATCATACCAGTTAGTAGGAACACCATCCTCGCAGTGATTAAGGCCAAAAACCTTAGAGTCTTCATTTATTCTTTGACAGCTCACATCGAAAATATCAATAAATCATGTTTGCTAATTCACTACTAAATACCCAATCTCCCTACTTCTCAATGCATACTTCTTCATTATCATCTTGGTCCTAAGCCACCAACATTTCATCTGAGTTATTAAAATAACCTCTCAGCTACTCTCCTTGTCTATAGTGTTTTCTTAACACAACAGCCAAAATGATCTTTTAATACATAAAATTGATTATAACATTCCTTTTCTCAAAAGCCACCAACATGTTACTCAGTAAAAGCTAAACACTTAAAAAAAAAAATTCCTACAGACCCTATAAAACATGTCACCTCTCCTAACAATACCTATCTGACTCCACCTTTTCCTCTACTTTGCTCACAGGTTTCCAGCAAAGAGAATCATGTTTCTGCCTCACACTGAGAAACCAAACCCACTGCCATTGAGTCAATGCTGACTCATAGTGACCCCTGCTGGGTTTCTGAAGTGGTAAATTCTTATAGAAATAGATTACCCTTTCTTACTTCTATGGAGTGGCCGTTGGGTTTGAACCGCCAGCCATGTTAGCAATCAAATGCCTTAGGCACTGCACCACCAGAACTTTGCATTTTCTGTTCCACTGCTTAGAATTCTCTTGCCACAAATACTTGTATGGCTTACTCCCTCACTTCTTTCTAGACTTTGCTCCAATGCTATTTTACCAGTGAGAACTCCCTAACCAAAATTTCATACCCTACCCTACCCTCCACCACACCACTCCTGGGAAGGAAGGTTGGGCAATCTACTTTCATAGTGATACTACCTCAGAAACCCAAGGAGGGGTCGCTATGAGTTGGATCCGGCTTGACGGCAGTGACCCTCATCACTTTTATTCCCTTTCCCCCTTTGTATATTTATTTATTTTCCACCTCAAGGCTTATTATCTCCAAGTACATTATGTAATTAGCTTACATATTTTGTTTGAAATAGCTCCCCAAATAAAATGTAAGCTCCATGAGGACAAATATTTTTTGTCTGTTTTGTTCATTGAGGTATCTCTGACACCTAGAACAATACCTTGAATATATTCAAATTATAATGTTTGTTGAATAAATAAAGGGCTAGTTCATCAAATGTCTAAAACAAAATAGGTAGCTAGTGTCAGGTGGCTACAAATGACTTGTCAGAAACAGAGACTCAGAAATGATGAAGTGGAAGATCTTTGGCAAAAGGACTGAGCTCTATCCCCTCACCAATAACCCCAGTTGATAGTTTTCAAATAGGTGTGTTTTATTTCCAAGTAGAGCAACAGGCTTGCACTAAAACATTACCTCCTATCCTGGAACTTGAAGGCTGTTTATTTTCTTACGTCTCGTACCATTCCAATCAAGATGAATCTGAATGAGAAAGAAAGTAGATTGAGGCACAAATAAAGCCAGAAATGTCCTCCTTTTATTAGGAGAGAGAGAGAGAGAGAGAGAGAGAGAGAGAAAGAGAAAGAAGGCTTCTAGGCCATAGTCATTGTTGTTAAAAACTGCCCTTTTTCTTTTGACCCCTTTTTTCTCTCTTCTTTCTAATTATAAAAGCATTGCATGCTCAACACAATTTAAAATATAATTTGTAGAAAACAATTTTTATGTATGCAAGACTTTCTTTTTGTGTAGACACTATGCTAGAATGCTGTCCTGTAACCTCCTTCTTAAAAATACTTAAACTTTGACATTCAGGAACCTTGTTATTTTAAGAGATAACAGTTGCTGCTGAGTAAAACAGAACACTATATGAAAATATGAAATATAAAATTAGAATAAATAATAAAAACACAAATATACATTTAACTATTTCCCATTATAGTGGCATGCCCTTTCCTCTACGGTCAGTAGTAGCATTCATCTTCAGAGGAAATTTTCGTTTTTACTGGTTATGTAAAAGGCAGAGAATCAAAAATACAAGAGAAAAGTTTATAAGAGGGTATCTTTTAGAATGAAATTAATAATACGTAACACTTATTGAGCCATACTGAGCTCTCATATTACTTCATTTACTGCTAATTACATTGTAAGGCAGATATTCATTCCTCAGGCCCTCTTTTTTAAACACATGAAAAAACATGTCCAAACATAACTGGGAAAACAATGGCACCAAGATTTGAATCCAGGCAATTTGACATCAGAATCCATGTCCCAAACAGTCTAAATCTATCTCATTAATTATTTAGAATTAAATGAATCCCATGAATTCACTGAATGCAAATTAGATAATGTATGTAAAGCACTCAATATATCTGCTGGCAGAAAAAATAAAACAAAAAACCACTGCTATTGAGTCCATTCTGACTCAGTGACCCCCACTGGGTTCCCAAGGCTATAAATCTCTACAGAAGCAGACTGCCTCATCTTTCTTCTGTGGAGCAGCTGGTGGGTCCAAACCGCTGACCTTCTGGTTAACAGTTAATGCCTTAACCACTATACTACCAAAGCTCCTTCTTGGCAGAAAAAGCACCACTTAAATATTAGCTTCTCTTCCTTTTTTCAGAAACTTTAACAGGAAAATTCTGAAAGCCATATTTTGTAAAATTTAAAGCAAAGAAAATGACTGTTTGGTAAAAGTGTATCCAACTATAAACAATATCATTAAATGATCCTTTATTACAAATGTCATTGATTTCAACATATAGACACGGTGACCACCTTTTACACCAAGCCGTGAGACTAACAAGTGATGTGATTTATATTTCTCCTTAGGTTTGCTAAAGCAATGCCTCCCCACATAGCCTGTCATAATAATGTTCCACCTTTTCTGATTTGTATTGTGACTCAGCGAATTAAAATGTCGATATGCAGGTCATCTCTCCTACGTTGAAAATGACACTGAGTTAATTCATGCCTGATATTGAAAGAATTCTTTAATGCTACGTGAATGACAAATAGCATCTGGAAAAAATTTATCTCAGGTTGCTTATCCTGCTGTTGCTTTTTAATCTTGAAAGGCAGCAGATTGTATACTCTGTAATAACTTTTTCTCTTTGTTCCTAAACAGAAAGAATAAGCTTTTCCTGTTTATTCTTAATTAGAAAGAGAAAGATTTTCAGGCCTCATATTAACCCATCCTAACTGGTAGCATAGTGCCTAAGGCACTTGACTGCTAACCGGAAGCCTGGTGATTCAAACTCACCAACCACTCCTCGGAAGGACGGTTGGGAAATCTACTTCTATAGTGATACTGCCTCGGAAACCCAAGGAGGGGTCGCTATGAGTCAGGCCCACTCGATGGCACATAACAACAACAAGTAAAGATACTTTGCAAACTTACCAAAAAAAAAAAAAAAAAACCTGACCAAAGAGCCATTTATACTTCTCTGTCATTGAATTCAGCTGCTAACAAAAATGTGCGCAGTTTGAAACCACCAGTCACTCTGCAGGACAAAGATGAGGCAGTTACTTCCGTAAAGATTGACAGCCTTGATTACCCTATGGGGCAGTTCTACTCTGTCCTATAGGGCTGCTATGAGTTAAATCAGACTTAATGGAAGTAAGTTTGTTTTTTGGGTTTGGTCATTTATTAAAAAAAAAAAAAAAAAAAATTGTGATTTTGGTGAAAGTTTACAGAGTGAATTCATTTTCCACGCAGCAGTTCAAACACATTCTGTTTCATGACATTGACTGCAGTTTCCCACACCGTAACAGCTCTCTTCCCACTTTGTCCTTTATCTTTCTCAGAAACGAGGGAAAATATTGCCCACAGAGAAGGATGCACTGAAGTTTCCTCCTTAACTGCAAAGAAGATGAATTCTGAAATCTTTTTTTTTTCTTAAAACATTCACTTCTTAATTCCCTGGGACTTTACTTTTTACTTCAAACATCATCAAACACGAGCTTACATAAGGTTGTTAGCACAGTACAATTTATGTTTCCCTGTTGTTGTTGTTATGTGCCTTGGAGTCGGACCCGTAGCATAGCGACCCCTCCTTGGGTTTCCGAGGCAATATCACTATGGAAGTAGATTGCCCAACCGTCCTTCCCAGGAGTGGCTGGTGGGTTTGAACCGCCAGGCTTCTGGTTAGCAGTCAGGTGCCTTAGGCATTACGCTACCAGAGCTCCCTTTTGTCTCCCTAGAGATTGAGATTTTTCCAGCCCTGATGAAAAACGTCACTTATACATAAGGCAAAAAGGAACTCTGGTGGCACAGTGCCCAAGGCATCTGACTGCTAACCAGAAGGTTGGTGGTACAAACCCACCAGGCACTCCGCGGAAGAAAGACTGGGCAATCTGTTTCCACAAAGGTTTACCACCTGGGAAACCCAATGGCGGTCGCCATGAGTCGGAATGGACTGGCTGGCAATGGATTTGGTTTTTATGGTTTTTCATACATAAGGCAATTTCGAAGGGTTGGGAAGTAGGGAGATAACCAACAGTCGGAGTTTTCTTGGTAACCAGCGGCAGGCTCATCCCCACAAAAAAAAAATGGTTATCTACACAAGTGTATGTTCCAAAACATGGGAACTTGTTGCATTCCTTTCCACAGTTCAGCCCTCTCCACTGCACCCGACTTGGACACATGTGCAGGTGATACCCCCTACACTCCGTCCACTGCCACAGTTAGCTGAGAGTGGTGGTAGTGGGTACATGGAGAAGGAGGCACGGGTGGTAGTGGGGTTGTCCCATGTCCTGAATCCTTTACCTCTTTCTGCCTCACGTTCGTTGTCTTCACTTCTAGTTCGGCTCTGCGAAGCTGTGGGGCTGTCATAAATTCCCCAGAATCCCCACAGAGTCCAGCCCATGTTCGTAGGGGCTCAGGAAAGTGCTGCCAAAAACTTAAGTGAAAACATCCCTCTTTACTGCTCTGTTCTGTAAGGAACTGCCAGCGTCTCCAAGGCGACGCGGTAGCAGCAGGCACCCGGCCCAGCCCCGGGGCCCCTGGGCTTTTGGGCCTCTCGGCAGACGTGGACACAAGGGCTCTATATACTTCATTTAAACATCTTAAATTACACACACACACACACACACACACTTGTGGATGAGCAGAACCCGATTCATAGAGACCCCCTCCTTGGGTTTCCCAGACGGTATCACTAGGGAAGTAGATTGCCCAACCTTCCTTCCCAGGAGTGGCTGGTGGGTTTGAACTGCCATCCTTCTGGTTAGCAGTCAAATGCCTTAGGCACTAGGCCACTAGAGCTCCCAAATTATAGAGCAACTTTGTTAGAAAAAAGGAGCTCTGGTGGAGCGGTACTTAAAGCATTCAGCTACTGACCAAAATCAAACTCACCAGCTGTTCTGAAGGGCAAAGAGGAGGCACTTTGCTCCCATAAAGATTTACAGCCTTGGAAACCCTATAGGACAGTTCTGCTCCACACTTTTGGAAGCAGGCCACACCCAAAGGCTCATCATGGAGAATAATTACATCCAGCTGCCAAGTCTGGCAAAATCACAGCCAAACCAAGTTGACACACAATCTTAACTACCACAATTGCAAAGAATGGGAATTCCAAAACACTTAATTGTGCTGATAAGAAATCTGTACATAGACCAAGAAGCAGTTATTCAAACAGACTAAATGGTTTAAAATCAAGAGAGGTGTGAGTCAGGGTTGTGTCCTTTTACCATATTTTTTCAATCTGTATGCTGAGTAGTGCCTATGGCATTTGACTGCTAACCAGAAGGCTGGTAGTCAAACCCACCAGCCACTTCTCAGAAGGAATATGGGGCAATCTACTTCCATAGTGTTACTGCCTCGGAAACCCAAGGAGGGGTCGCTTTGAGTCAGGTCTGACTCGATGGCACATAACAACAACAACAACAACATGCTGAGTAAATAATCTGAGAAAATGTAATATATGAAGAAGAACATGGCATCAGGATTGGAGGAAAGCTCATTAACAACCTACAACATGCAGATGACACAACCTTCTTGCTTGCTGAAAATGAAGAAGACTTGAAACACTTACTGATGAAGATCAAAAACTACAGCCTTCAGTATGGATTACACCTCAGCAATTAAGGAAACAAAATACTTAAAACTGAACCAATGAGCACTATCATGATAAATGGAGGAAAGATTGAAGTTGTCAGGGATTTCATTTTACTTTTATCCATAGTCAATGCCCATGAAAGCAGCAGTCAAGAAATCAAGTGACATATTGCATTGGGCAAATGTGCTGCAAAAGACCTCTTTAAAGTGTTAAAGAGCAAAGGTGTCACTTTGAAGACTAAGGTATGCCTGACCCAAGCTGTGGTATTTTCAGTAACCTCATATGCATGTGAGAGCTAGACATTGAGTAAGGAAGACCAAAGAAGAGTTGATGCTTTTGAATTATGGTGTTGACAGAGAATACTGAACATACCATGGACTACTAGAAGAATGAACAAATTTGTCTTGAAGGAAGTACAGCCAGAATGCTCCTTAGAAGTCATAATGGCCAGACTTTATCTCTCATATTGTGGTCATGTTGTCAGAAGGGACCAATCCCTGAAGAACAATGTCATGGTTGGTAAAGTAAAGGGTCGGCCAAAAAGGGGAAGACCCTTGTAAGATGGATTGACAAGTGGCTGTGACTTTGGGTTCCAGCATGGCAAAAATTGTGAGGATGGCACAGAACCAGGCAGTGTTTTGTTCTGTCATACATAGGGTTGCTATGAGTGGGAACTGACTTAACCACACCTAACAACAACAATAATATATTTAGCGTGTGTATGTTTTACCTGAGTAAATATTAGAAAATAAAACTTGTGGGGTTATCCTCACTAGTGTTCCAATTTGTCTTGTATATTTTACAAATACTGTACTATTTTGTGGGAAAACTGATTATTTCCTATGATTTAAAACTCCACGAATTCCTAATTTTCCTTAATATCCCACTGTGAATCTATACTCCTAAAATTTATTTAACAGATTTAATATGTTAGTATTCATGTTATTCCAGTATATTTGCTAGATAGTCAACCTCAGTTAACATTTCTTCTTTTTTTCCCCCCAAAGGATGCCATCCTTGCATATATAATTCACAAGTAAAACATTTCCATTAGAATAAAATGCATCTGAATAAACATGCTGATATTTTAAGTCTAATCCAACTGATGCATCAGGTTAGTAGGATTAGAAGAAATACTCTGGCAGAAAGACAATACTCTGGAACTCTTGACAGAGAATAGAGAAAAATGATGGCCACTTTTAAGTCAGTGGGTAAAACCAAGTTGCCCCAACCCAGAAATTCCATGAGGGCTAGGAAAAGGGTGGGATGAATATATGAATAGGGTAATATTTTATGAATTTGTTTTTTTAGGGGAAATTATGTCTTTAGTTCTGTTTCCTTTTTAAAATCTAGAGTATGACTTTCAGCCCATTTACAAACTCCTTTCTCCCTTACACCCTCCATAACGCATGGCCATAGATTTCCTATTCGTTATGCCTTCATAAACTTCATGCATAAATGCTACTTTCCCATTACACAAACCTTGAATGCAGTTCTTAGGTTTTCAGTATATCCATGAAAACAGGGTCTATGTCTGTTTTGCTCATCATTTTATCTCCATGGCCTGACAGTGCTTGGCACATAATAGGCCTGCAACTAATCATTGATTGACTGTAAAGAACATACTGTATTTGCAGGGGCTTTTGATGTACATGCATTTTCTCAGTGATAGCATAATTTAATTTGTAGATGGTAGGTGAATTTTGAATGACTGTTTAAAATTGAAAACTTGAGTACTTACAGGTTATTAAAATGAAAATAAAATGTAGTAAAATTTTTTTTTATACACACCTAAGGGATTATATATGAAACAGTAATAAAATAACTGTTGAAGAAATCCTAATTACGGAGAGTTATTTACCATGTATACCCCTTATATAATGTTTCTAGGTTGATACTATTACCATGAATTACTTTAGAAGAATAATGTATATAGACACTTATAATTTATCATTATAATGTGAAGATATCTTCTGTCTTTGTTTTACTAGAATCATATAGTGCCTAACAGTCATGAATAAATTTATAGACTTGTTTTTCATATTGAAGCAAAATGACAGTGACCATGAAAAGTCGTCTTCTCTTTGTTTCCTTATTGCAAGCAAATAAAACAAAGGACCTATTGGCTAATGAGAATCAATTACTCCATGAAGAAATGAGAAGTATATGTGTATTAATTTTCAAGTCTAGAAACAAACAAAAAATGGATATTATTATTAGTCAATATTGATACAAAAATTATTTTAATTTTGAACTCTGATTCATAGCAGCCCTATAGGATAGAAGAGAACTGCCTTACAGATTTCCAAGACTGTAAATATTTATGAAAGCAGATTGTCACATCTTTCTCTTACAGAGCAGCAGGTGAGTTTGAACCACTGACCTTTTGGTTAACAGCCAAGTCCTTTAACATCTGTGCCACCAAGGCTCCTCTAAGTTTCAATAAGTATTACTTTTGAGTTCAAATAAATGTTGCCAGGAGAAGAAAATGAATATAGAAATTGCTGGCATATCAATATATAGACATGATCACAGATCATGCATGTTTGCAAGAAATATAGTACTATTTATTTATTAGAATGCAGTGAGAATTAGTTCACTGGAAACAAAAGAGAGAGATATTTTAGCTAATTTACATTGCTTCTTAAAAACTACTAACCTGATGAAATAATTGCATTAGGAAAGAAATGCTTAGAAAATAAAGGACATGGGGTAACATTGAATAATCAGACCAGTAGGGATAAAAGATAAAGCTTAAGGAATTAGTAGGATTAATTTTGCTCTTGCTTCTGTAATAGATAGGGAAGGAAGAGAAAGGAGCTCACATTTAAATGTTCAATGAATTATCTCAATTTTTCTCCTCACATCAATCCTATTGGGTTGCAGTTATTTCCCTGATTTCCACATAGGGAAGATAAGATTCAAGCAGCCTGTTTGAAAACGCGATTCAAAGTCATTTTATTAGTTTACAAAGGACAACATTTTAATCCAAATCTAAATAATTCCAAAATCCAGTCTCTTCCCACTATACGATGTCTCTTCTCTGGCAAGATCCTCTTTACTTGAAGCCACGCTTGTTGGGGCAGCCTTTGAAGAAGTGTCAGTGGTTTGGGCCCACTAGTTAAGTGTTTGGCTACTAATGTAAAGGTCAAGGTTCAAACCTACCAGCCGCTCCATGGGAGAAAGATGTGGCAATTTGCTTCTGTAAAGATTTACAACCTTGGAAACCTCGTGGAGCAGTTCTACTCCATCCAATAGGGTCACTATGAGTCAGAACTAACTCAAGGGCAATGGGTTTACATAGAACACAAATAACTAAACTGAGATTTGAAACCAGGCAGGATAATGCCACAGCGCACGTGCATAACCACTGTGCTGTACTGACAGACTTCATAGAGAACGAAAGGTGGCTGGGGAGATGGTGTGGATGATGGGGTGAATAAGGAAGATAAATCAGATGCAGTTCTTTAATTAATTACCTGCTGTTTCTTTCATGGCCCACACCCGATCTTTGTATATACTGTAGGAGGCAGAAAAACAAAAGCATATTTGGGTAGTGGTAGGTAAGATGTTTGTGGTATAAGGTAAGAGTAGTACCAAAAAACAAAAACAAGGTGCTCTGGGAGTGCAATGGTTAAGCGTTTTGACTGCTAACCAAAAGGTAGGTCGTTCGAACCTACCAGCTGCTCTTCAGAAGAAAGATGAGGCAGTCTGATTCTGAGCAATCTACTTCCATAGAGATACCACCTTGGAAACCCAAGGAAGGGTCACTATGAGTCTGAATTGACTGGACAGCAGTGAGTTTGGTTTTTTTTGGTTTTGGTGATCCAGTAGTTAAGCAATCAGCTGCTAACCAAAAAGACAGCAGTTAAAACTCACAGCTATTCCATGGGAGAAAGATGCAACAATCTGCTCCCCCTTCCGAAGAGTGGCTGGTGGGTTTGAACAGCCAGTCTTCTGGTTAACAGTGAAATGTCTTAGGCACTATGCCACCAGAGCCCCTCCCATAAAGATTACATAAAGGTAACACGCTTGGAAATCCTTTTGGGGCAGTTCCACTCTGTCCTATAGAGTCACCATGTGTTGGAACTGACTTGATGGCACACAATAGCAAAAACATCTGTGTTAATAATTTTATTTTGTTAATAAATACATATTTTTTTATTGTGTGCCATCCAGTTGATAATGATACCTGCCACTTCCCCTTGTATTTCACTGGCCAGTGCAAGTAACAAGGCCATATCTACAATCAAAGAGGTCTGGAAAAAGTATAGTGCCTAAGGCATTTGACTGCTAACCAGAAGGCTGGAGGTTCAAATCCACAAGTTACTCCTAGGAAGGAAGACTGGGAAATCTACTTCCCCAAGGAGGGGTCACTATGAGTTGGGATCTACTCGACGGCAGTGAGGTGTTTTTTTTTTTTTATTATTATGTATCTGGAAAGTCAGAAATATTTAGTCAACAGCATGAATAACTACCACACTAGTTCTGTGCCCAGGAAGAAGGTAATGTGATTTGGTAAGCAGCAGCTCAGACTATAACCCCACTGCCATCCAGTTGATTCTGACTCACAGTGACTCCTGTAGAATTTCCAAGGCTGAAAACCTTTACAGAAGCAGACTGCCTTATCTTTTTCCTGCAGAGTGGCTGGTTGGTTTGAAGTGGTGACCTTTTGGTTAGCAGCCCAAAGCTTTAACCACTATACCAGCAGAGCTTCTTTAGCATATATAAAAGAAATTGTGATGGCTTAAGATACTAAAACATAAAAAATTGGACAAACAGAATCAAAATAAAAATAATAAAATCAGAGGTTTAGAAGGAGGTCTAGAAAATATATCATATCCATAAGATAATAGGATCTACTTTTGAACTAACTTGCAAAAAATGGCTTCTTGATTCTAATTAGTATATTCACATATCCATGTGGTGGTGGAACTAATACATCTAGAATTCTAATATCAGTTACTTGCTGAGAGTGGGTTTTGAAGAATATATAGGCAATGAATACAAATAAGCCACCTATAAAAATTGCTCTCTTTGAATGCAGTAAATATGAGAATGAGCTTGAAGAACATCCAAGTCTATCAGTTACTAAAATATAGGCTCAGAATAACATTCATTCATTTATTTGACAAATATTTTTTGAGAGGCAAGCACTGTACTACCTACCCAGCATCCATGACCATTCAGTCAATTCCGACTCATAGTGATCCTGTAAGACAGAGTAGAGCTGTCCCATATGGTTTCCAAGGCTGTAATCTTTACAAAGCAAATTGTCACATCTTTCTCCTACTCAGCATCTGATGGGTTCAAACCATGAGATTTTGGTTTGCTTTTGTAACCACTGCACAACCAAGGCTTCCTTAGCACTGTGCTAGCAACTAGAAATATAAGTCACAAGACACATAAAGTCCCTGTTATTATTGGGGAGACAGATAAACAAATAGGTAAATATGTTATAGATTATAATCAATACTATGAAAAGAGTAATAGAATGATAAGATGGAGTATTAACAGAGAGGGCAAAAGGAAGTCAAAAGAATTTTGAGTAGGATCATAAAAGGTATTCTTTGTGAGGAAGTCATATAAGCTGAAATCTGAAGGCCAGGAATGAACTAGCCAAGAAATAACCTCACAGGCACAAGTGTCAGCAAGCACAAAAAAGAGAAGACTAAAAAGAGGAACAAGAAATATCTCAGTGTGGCTAGAGTGTAGACATTACTAGAAAGTGAGATGGGAGAGGAGGTAAGGGACAGGCCAAGTTAAGGAGTTTAATTTTATTCTGACAATAGAAGTATTTTTATTCAGGATGTGATATGATCAACTTTTTGTTTTAGAAACAACTCTCTGTTTACTATTTGGAGAATGGATTTAAGAGGGCAAGAGTGAAGACAAGAGTCACTTTTAATCATCTTTCCAAGTCATGATGGTACTTGGATCAGGTTGGTGGCAACAGGGATGAAAAAGGTGAATCTGAGATATTTTATTTATCTTTAAAACTCATTGCCGTCCAGTCAGATCTGACTCAAAGCGACCCCTCCTTGGTTTTCTGAGGTGGTATCACTATGGAAGTAGATTGCCCAACCTTCCTTCCAAGGAGGGGCTGGTGGGCTTGAACCACCAGCCTTCTGATTAGCAGTCAAATGCCTTAGGCACTACACCACCAGAGATCCCATGCTAATATATGTATGTGTGTGTGTGTGTGTGTGTATACATATATATATATATATATACACTTATATATATGCTAAAACCTATTGCATTTCTGTCTATTGTATTCCAACTTATAGTGACCCTATAGGATGAAGTAGAACTGCCCTATAGAGTTTCTGAGGCTGTAATTTTTTTTTTCAACATTTTATTGTGATTTGGGTGAAAGTTTACAGAGTGAATCAGTTTTCATTTTAACTATTCACACACATTTTTTTTACATGTCCTTGACTGTAATCCCCACAATTTAACATCACTCATCCCACTTCCTCCCTGTGTTTCCTATTTCCATTCCTTCTTCTTTCCTAACCCTTCCTACTTTCTGAACTTTGTCCTTGGGCAAATGCTGCTTTTTATCTCTAATGATTGATTATGCTAAGGAGTACACCTCCCTACTGTTATTGTTCACCTAATAGACCTGTCTGTTGTTTGGCTGAAAATTGAACCATGAGGGTGAGTTTAGTCAAGGCTTTGATCTTTACAGAAGCTGACTGTCACATCTTTCTCCTGAAACAACTGGTGGGTTTGAACCACTGACTTTTCAGTTAGCAACAGAGCCTTAATTACTTTCACCAGGGCTCCAAATATAAAGATAGAATAATATATTTCATAAATAGTAGAACTGACAGCAATAGGACTTAATGATGAATGTACAGAGGAAAATAAAGGAAAGGATCAAGTGTGACTTTCAAGTTTCTGGCTTGAACAACTGAATGAATGGAAGAATTAGGGACTGAGCTGTTGGAAACTTAGAAAGAAACTCGATTGGTAGGAAGGTCAAGAAATCTGTTTGGACAGGAGATTTGATATATTTACTAGACATATAAGTGAGTGAATCAAGTAGGCATTGAATATGTGGGGCTGGAGACCTGGAGAGAAGCCTGAGCTGGAGATAAACATTTTTGACATGTAACATATGGTATTGAATGCTAGGGAACTGGATAGGATCTACTAGAGAGAGAATATAGACAAATAAGACCACTACGGGTAGATCTTGAAGTACTCCAACATTTAGAGATTTTTTACAGAAAGAAAGGTTCCCCAATGGTGCAGTGATTAAGTACTAAGCTGCTACATGAAAGACTGGTAGTTCAAGCCCACCAGCTTCTCCACAGGAGAAAGATGTGGTAGTTACTTCTGTAGGAATTTCAGCCTTGGAAACCCTATGATGCAGTTCTACTATGTCCTGTAAGATCACTATGAGTCAGAATTGACTTGACTGTATATTTATTTATTTATTTATTTGAGTACAGAAGGAAGAACAGGAAAGGAGACTGAGAAGGTGCAGCTAAAAAGACATAGCATAAGGTAATGGATGCCAAGTGAGCAGAGTGTTTCAAGAAGTGATGGCAATGATGGTGAAGCTTAAAAAGAAAAGGATGGAAAATAGCCACTGTAGAGATCATGGCAAAAGCCGTATCTCTGGAGTGGTTTGAGTAATGAATGTGAAATGAATAAGTGAAGCAGTAAGTGCGATAAAGATCTCCAGGCTTATACTAATCACATTAAATAATAAACACCTGTGATATAATTAAATTGCAACAATTTATTAGTGTAAATGGAAAATTTGCTAAATCATAATTATATTACTCATTTTTAGATGGAAATTAATTAACAGAACATGATAGTAGGCCTGGAGTCTAGCAAAGGGAAACTGACCCCAGGAATCTAGAATTGTTAGTCCAACACTTTCAAAGGGAGAGTGACAATGAATCTGGAGGGCAGAAGTGTTTTTGTCACTACTGAGTTGACTTTGTTGTAGGAAAAGGAGGATTCTCAAGATTGCACTATTGTCTGAATGACATTTTCTCAATACTCCATCTCTCTTCATTTGGAATTTGTTGCCTATCAGGCAATCTACTCAAGTAATTTGATGCAAGAGAGAAAGGACAGAGAGAAAAACGGAAACCAAGATAAACAAAGAGGGTTTTTATAAGAAGGGTAATACAAAGGAGCTCTGGTAGCATAGTGGCTAAGACACTTGCCTGCTAACCAGAAGGCTGGCGGTTCAAACCCACCAGCCACTCCTCGGAAGGAAGGTTGGGCAATCCTACTTCCGTAGTGATACTGCCTCGGAAACCCAAGGAGGGGTCACTATGAGTCGGGGCCGACTCGACGGCACATAACAACAACAACAACAACAATACAAAGGCCATAGACAGAAGAATTTATTTTGGAAATAGGTTCTTATTTTTTTTTTCCTCCACTAGGAGGACAATTAAAGAAGATAGAATGTTTTCAGACACAGCAAAATATACAATGAGTGACCAAATATGGTACTTCTCTAAGATTATTTTGCTCTTCTTAGAATAGGATTCCTTCCTTGGTGTGTAATAAGAAATGAAAGGAATGTACACTCATTTATCATACTTTGATTGCTTTTCCAAGCAAGAGATGGCAGCTTGGGAGTGGGAATTTGTATAAATGCCAAGAGTTAAGCAGGAGTAAGAATTGACATGATAAAAATAGCCAAAAATGTCTGGGGCAATGGGGGTGAGGGCAGGAAGAAGACAATATTTTTAATGAAGCCTTCCTCCATATGGTTGACCATTGGATTTAAACCAATGCCTTCCTAACTTTTTTCTAACTACATCAGGAAAATGAAAATTTTTTTGGCCTTTCAACTTTTTATTGTGATTTGGGTGAAACAAAAAAAAGGTATTTTTATTGTTCTTAGTTGCCATTAAGTCAGCTCTATTCTGTCACATGGGTCACTA
The DNA here is from genome assembly GCF_000298275.1 of Orycteropus afer afer. Taxonomy (NCBI): domain Eukaryota; kingdom Metazoa; phylum Chordata; class Mammalia; order Tubulidentata; family Orycteropodidae; genus Orycteropus; species Orycteropus afer. The sequence continues at coordinate 3,519,426 of NW_006921706.1, forward strand.
TTAGTTGAGATTGACTCAGTGGAACTTAACAACAACAACAACATATTGGCCATATACAATTTCTGATTAATTTAATGATCGATTAAATTATTGATAGTCATTATTGATGAGAACCTTTCCTCACACAAACCCATAAGTGAAAAATAAATAAATAAATAAAATTCTTTAGGATAGTTCAATTTTATTAGAGTTGAAGTCACTTTTAAAAACATTTTTTCCTTTTTTTTTAATTGAAAAAATGTAATGTTGGAATTTATTGAGATAATGAAAAATATTTCAAATTCAATTAAATTTTTCCAGACAAAACACTTAAATGCATATATACCTTATTAGGGTAAATCAGCCCTGAATATTATTTATAATGACAGATTTTTGGGGTATAACCTGCAGCTGTGCCTGTCAGTTGTCCTCACCCTCAATGGAACATGGGTGGTGTTCTTGAATTCCTGGAACAAACTCTGTTAACAGCTTTCTGGTACATTTGTGACTAATGGGCAGTGGTAGTCTCGGCAACTGACAGCTAAAGCAGATTTCAAGGATATCCAGGTGATAGATCACATTTTTGTCTGCGCTTATTGTTGTGTGACAGAATGGGAGGTACAAAGATTACTCATCATTTCTTGTAAGCATCACTTAGGCTGCCCTCTGAGGAGCCCCAGAGAAGGCTGCTTTCAACTAGATGTGACTAAGCCCCACTGTGCCTCTCCAAGTTTAAGGAGAATATCATTTCAGTGAACTTTCCTTAAGTTTTGTAAACAGACAAGTAAAATCAGAAGAGAGATGATGATTTCAAAGAACTAAGGAGAAGTCATAATAAAGATAAAGACCAGATCCATTAACTCAGAGCTCAAATCCATATAACTCTTTCTAATCTTTTATTTCTCCTTTTTTTAAAATTTTGTAAAATACATAAAATGCCACATTTGTTTAGACCAGCAGCTCATCCAGCCCTATCCTCTTTTTCATAGCAGCATCAAGAAATGTCTTATAAGAAAATATAGCTCTCCTTAAGCAAAGATGAAGGATGGTTGGGCAATCCTACTTCCGGAGTGATACTGCCTTGGAAACCCAAGGAGGGGTCACTATGAGTCGGGGCCGACTCGACGGCAAATAACAAAAACAACAACAAGCAAAGATGAAAACCAAATGTTCCTAACTTTTCTTAATCTATTATAAATCAGTCATTTGTGTACTTATGCCAATTTTCTTGAATCTACTGCAAAATGTTTCTTGGTGATAAGCAATATTTTTTTGGAATGTCACATTGGAATCTTGTAAGTGGATTGATATCTAGGTAGAAGAAAAATAGAGCCATTGTAGACTAAGAAGGTTTGCTTCTATCTTGCAAATATCCCTTGCGATAGTTGGAGCTGTGTGTCAACTAGGCTGGACCACAATTCTGTGTGGTTTAAGCAATTGTGATGTGGGTTATTCCCATGATGATATTGGATGTATATGTTTTGAGCAGCCAATCTGTTGAAAGCAAGTTTCCTGAGGGGTGTGGTCTGCTTCCAACATATTTATGGACATCCTGGGAAAAGAGACATTCTTCTGTGGATTGTGATCCTGTTGTGGTGCCTACAACTGTCCATGAGCGAACAATCCAGTGTTCAGCCTGGTGATCTTGGATTCGTCATTTGTTGAGTCAATAGCCAGTATACTGTCTGCCAACCTTGAGCTCATCAGCCCCTACAGCTGTGTGAGTCGGGAAAAACCTCCAGCTTGACGTTTGATCCAAGAACTTGGGACTTGCCAGCTTTTGTAAGTGTGTGAGCCATTTTCCTAAGATAAATTCTCTCTCTCTCTCTCTCTCTAAGCTCTCTATATAAGCTTACTGGTTTTGCTTCTCTAGAGAACCCAGCCTAACACATCCCTCTTCAAGAGATTAGAGTTAGAAAACAAAAAGAGAAGAACATGATTGGCATTTCTCAAGCTGAAAGAACTGAAGAAAAAATTCAAGCTTTGCATTGCAATACTGAAGGATTCTATGGGCAAAATATCGAATAATGCAGGAAGCATCAAAAGAAGATGGAGGAAGGAATACAAAGTCACTGTTCCAAAAAGAATTGGTCAGTGTTCAAGTATTTTGAGAGGTAGCATATATCAAGAACCATGAAGGAAGAAGTCCAAGCTTCACTGAAGGAATTGGTGAAAAACAAGTCTCAAGGAATTGATGGAATACCCACTGAGATGTTTCAATAAACAGATGCAGTGCTGGAGGCACTTAGTCATCTATGCCAAGTAATTTGTAAGACAGCTTCAAACTGACTGAGAAAGATTGATATCTATGCCCATTTGAAAGAAAGATGATGCAATAGAATGTGGAAATTATCATACAATATTATTAATACAAAAAAAAAAAAAAAAAATCATTGCCTTCGAGTTGATCTCCTTGAGTTTCTGAGGCTGTATCTCTACAGGTATATTGCCCAATCTTCCTTCCGAGGAGTGGCTGGTGGGTTTGAACCGCCAACCTTCTGGTTAGCAGTCAAATGCCTTTGGCCTTATGTGACCAGAGCTCCTAAATTTTGCTAAAGATATTTCAAATACATTTATAGCAGTATATTGACAGGGAACTTCCAAAAATGCAAGCTGGATTCAGAAGAGGATGTAGTACGAGGGATGTCATTGCTGATGTCAGATGGACCTTGGCTAAAAGCAGAATACCACAATGATCGATAGTTGCATTTTATTGACTATGCAAAGGGGAGCTCTGGTAGCATAGTGGCTAAGGCACTTGACTGCTAACCAGAAGGCTGGCAGTTCAAACCCACCAGCCACTCCTCGGAAGGAAGGTTGGGCAATCCTACTTCCGTAATGATACTGCCTCGGAAACCCAAGGAGGGGTCGCTATGAGTCAGGGCTGACTCGACGGCACATAACAACAACAATGCAAAGGCATTCAACTGTGTGGATCACAACAAATTATGGATAACGTTGTGAAGAATGAGAATTCCATAACACTTTATTTTGCTTATGAGGAATCTGATAGACTAGGAGGCTGTCATTTGAACAGAACAAGGGGATACTGCATGGTTTAAAATCAGAAAAAGAGAGCGTCAGCGTTGTGTCCTTTAACGATACTAAATCAATCTGTATGCTGAGGAAATGATCCAAGAAGCTGGACTATATGAAGAAAAATGTGGCATCAGGATTGGAGGAAGACTCATTAACAACCTGCAATATGCAGATGACACAGCTGTGCTTGCTGAAAGTGAAGATGACTTGAAACACTTATGGATGAAGGTTGGAGACTACAATCTGCAGTATGACTTACACCTCGACATTAAGAAAGTGAAAATCCTTACAAGTGGGCCAATAAACAGCATCATGATGAACGGAGAAAATATTAAAGTTGTCAAAGATTTCATTTTACTTGGATCCACAATCAATATCCATGGAAGCAGCAGTCAAGAAATCAGATGATGTATTTCATTGGGAAAATCTGCTGCAAAAGACCTCTTTAAGTACTAAAGAGCAAAGATGTCACTTTGAAGACTAAGATGTGTCTAACTCAAGCCATGGAATTTTCATTTGCCTCATTTGTGAGGAGCTCTGGTAGCATAGTGCCTAAGGCACTTGACTGCTAACCAGAAGGCTGGCAGATCAAACCCACCAGCCACTCCTTGGAAGGAAGTTTGGGCAATCCTACTTCCGTAGTGATACTGCCTCGGAAACCCAAGGAGGGGTCGCTAGGTGTCGGGGCTGACTCGACGGCAAATAACAACACAACAACAACAACATATTCATGTGAAAGCTGGACAATGAATAAGGAAGACCCAAGAAGAGTTGATGCCTTTGAATGATAGTGTCAGTGAAGTACATTAAAAATACCCTGGGCTGACAAAACAAATTTGTCCTGGGAGAAGTGCATCTAGAATTCTCCTTAGAAGCGAGTATGGCAGACTTTGTCTCACCTGCTTTGGTCATGTTGTCAGAAGGGACCATTCCCTGGAGAAGGATGTCATGGTTGGTAAAGTGAGGGTCAGAAAAAAAGAGGAAGACCCTCAAAAAGATGAATTGACATAGTGGCTGCAATAATGGGTTCAAGTATAGCAAGGATAGTGAGGATGGTGCACGACTAGCCAGTGTTTTGTTCTGTTGTGTTTAGGGTCCCTATGAGTCAGAATAGACTTGACAGCACCTAACAAAAACAAAAAGAAGAAGGTGGCAACCTTAAAAGGAGATACACAGAAAAGGAGAGTAGGAAGATTCTTCCATAAAATAGAATTAGCCCTGGGTGATGAGGTAATGGTAAAGTTGGAGATGTCCAAACTATATTGCTTTTACATATTTATATATTAAATTCATTTTTTCTTTAATAGTTGTGAGAATAATCATTTGCATTTACTCAAAATTTACTCCAAATAGGATTGGATCTCCCTGTATCTTGAGATAACTTGCTTTAAATAGTGAAGTGTGAACGTAAGTGATGTGAATCATTTCTAAGTAGAAGTTGTAAGAGCTAGTGCACAATTTACCACTTTCTTTCTTTGTACCTTGGAACATGGAAACTTGGAGTTGAATTTCATTTATCTAGGATTCATGAGTGAGGATGATATAGAGCAGACACCCTCTCCACTCTAGTTGACTTAAAATGATCATGTAGCATAGACTACTACTGTTCTAAAGACACTGGGAATTTGCTTGTTACCCAATTTATTACTACAACATGATCAAGTCTAACCTATAAAAATTGGTACCAGAAGTAGAAGCTGTCATAACATAAACATCTAAAATATGTAGCATTGACTTAAAGGTTTGAGAATAGCCTGTAAAAAACTTCACTGGAGTCTTAGAAAGATGACAATCCTTGTGTTGGGTAGTAAAACTCTTGGGAAAAAATGTTACATGCAAAAACTCAGAAGAAAACCATGGACCAAATGAATTTGTTGATCTTCAAATCTTCAAGGGATTTCTTTGAAATAAATCTATCTCTAAATATCTAGATATGTTTTACTAGTTTTGCTGCTCTGGAGAACCCAGATTAAAACATTTGGTACCAAGTGCAGTTCTAGAGGAACAAAATCTTGAGGATGAGTTTTCTGAATTGATTCTCAAGTCTGACTCGACTTAAAGGCTCTAATGACTCTAATTCTAGTAGTAAAGAGGGCACTGCTAATCCATGGCATGGTGTGACAGTAGAAATATGTAAAGTCACCACCATTGGATCAAATATTTGTAAGAAACAAAGTTCTGGTGATTCTGTATTTGATACTTTTTATATTTCCGTGAAACTGAGAAGTTTGTTGTTGATTGGTCTTGCTTTCACTAGACGAATAGTGAAAGAAAGGGATGAACTCAGGGCTTAAGAATCACAGCTCTAGTGCCTCAAAAAAGACCTGAAAGTTGCCACTTTGGCCTTATTTCTTTTAGTTATAGAGCTGATATTGCAGAACACCAAACCCAGAGTCTTATCCTAAGAGGTTGAATTACAATGTCAATTAAATTCCCAACCTTGATAGGTGTCTGAAGTTAAAATGAGGGCACTGATTGGGAAGAAACGGGATCCTAAAACTTGGGGTGGGGACATATGAGCAACTCATCAGAAAGCTGGGGACATTGAGCCTCTAAATTCTTCTGAATCACTCCTGACAACAGAACCAACTCTCTCATTTCCATCTGAAGAGGTTTGTCCAGCTTTCTCTGCTAAGCCATTTTCCCCAGTAAAACATTATCCCTTATACCTTATCTGATGAGATGGACCTAACTGTGTCTGAAGAGTGTTTGTCTGAGACATCATATAAAGTGAATTTGGAGCATTCCCTGGGGCACCACCTGAGGCAAATGCCTTACAAAGCATTGCTGAATGTCTCCAAGAACCATCTCCGCCACCCATTTTTGCTTCTAGAGTTTAACTAGATTTAAGTCTCAGTGAGCTCCAAGAGAAGAAGTGCAAAGTATGACCCGTAAACTGATTCACTACATTCCAAAAATAACGGCTTCTTTTTCTAAGTTATATAAACAGAAACCTGGGGGAATATGTGTGAGAATGGCTTTTAGTGGTGTGAGATAATAGTTCAAGAAAGATAAAGTTGGATCAATTTGTTAATATGATCCCACTAAGCCCAGAGTCTTCATTTAATTTTTTTAGCTTGAGAGGTTAGAAAAGTATTTAATAGTTTAATTGGTTGGCTGCTGATGCATGGTTTAGGAGGTAGCCTACATGAAATCAAAGGTGTAGTGGGTAAGGCATTT